>NW_022984952.1:300010-458563 GCF_010015565.1 Dissoconium aciculare CBS 342.82
AACCACTCGCACATGTCCCCACGGACGTCCTCCTCTTGGGCCTCGCCTCTCAGACAGTCCAAGCGTGGCTCTTGGTATTTGGGCTTCGTCTTGCCCCAAGGGTCGCCCAGGGCAAGAACCTGTGCGTTCGCACGCATCTGTTCTTTAGCGATCTCAACGAAGTCTGCCTCTGTGAGGTCGTCTTCTTCGATGATTTCTACGACCTTGGCGCGGGCTTCCGTCTCCATTTGGTGAGCACGCGCTCGTGTCAGTTGTCCGGGTGAGAAGTTTGTCTTGTTCCTGTGGGTCTTGTGCCACCAGTACCAAGTCAAGATGATGCCGTTCGGTTCGCATGGACGGAGGGGTCCCGACGCGAAGTTGTATGCCAAGCCGCCCTCGATGATTGGGTCCGGGTCGCCTTCTACCATGTAGAGCACTGCTCCGAAGCCCCAGGCCTTCGATGCGTCGATGTCCAGGTATTTACGCCTGGATGGTATTGTTAAATGTTGGTGGCAATGGTGCATAGCGTGGACAGGCAAGGGGTACATAAATAGGGTCTGTCCACCCTCCGAGAAAAAAAGGGGAAAAAAAAAAGAATCTTCTTCCTTCTTCCTCACATTTCAACAGGTATGGGGTGCCAAAGCATATTGACATTGCGAAAGACATCCCGCATCATTTCGAATGCATTGATCTGGGCTTCTCTGTCGCAATTTTCCCACAGCTTCGTCTTTTTTGCTGCATGGCGCCTTGAGTTGCCGCTGTACGGCAGGTCCTGCAGCAACTCTTTCTTTCGTGCTTCCAACGGTGCGGTGATCTGGGCGAAATAGGGTATGTGCATTCGTTGCCAACCGGTGAGGCCGATGTACTTCTCGAGGTCTGCGAAAGTCTCGGGGAATTTGACGTTAAGGATGGCTTCGACTTTCTCCTCGTGCGTCGTGTATCCGAAACCATTGACCCTATGGCCTAGCAACGTGACGGATGGGTACCCGACATACGACTTTTTGGGGCTGATCGTAACGTCCAAGGCGTCCAGCGTCCCAAAAACTTTGTCGAGATGGTCGACGTGGTCATCCAGGGTCTTCGAAAAAATGACAATGTCGTCTATGTATGCTCGGGCGAAGTCCCGGCAGTCACGCAGGATGTGGTCCAGTTCTCGCTGGACGTATTGCACACTTCCGCAGTAACCCATTACTGCGACATTGAACTGCATCTGCCCGTCGATCGTGTTGACGGTAAACTTGTGGCGGTCGTCTTCTGCGACGAGCCATTGGTAGAAAAATGAAACTGCGTCTATCACTGTGATGTAACGACATCCCAGCAAGGCTGTAATAATGTCGGATTGAAGTGGCAGTGGGTACGAATCCTTTACTGCCATGCCGTTGACCGGACGGATGTCGACAACAGGTCTGCCCACCCGCTTGCGGACTCCATTTACGACTGTGACCTTCCACACCACGAAGACCGGGAAGCCAAAGGGCGTTGGCTTCGAAGTGTACTCCATTTTGCCCTGTTCGCGCATTTTTCCGAACACTGTGCGTACCACTTCGTTTTCTTCGTGGCCCAGCGGGTAGATTTTGGAAGAGAGCTTCGAGGCTCTCTCCTTCCAGTCGTCTACGAGGTTGACACGCATGTAACGGTCAGGGTCGACCTTCACGGTCGTGCCCTTGTCGACCTTCACGGTCGTGCCCTTGTCGACCCACAAGCGTTCGTGTTTTCGCACGACTTCCGCCAGGCGGTCTGCCTCGTCTGCCTTGCCGAAAATGGTGACCCCGTTGGGAAGCTCCGACTCGAGCTGTGGGTCTGGTCGACGTGGCCTTGTCGTAGCGAGTCCATGGTCTGCTGAGTCGAGTTGGTAGAACCCTGAGACGTCAAGCTCCTTCAGACGTCCTAGGCGTGTACCTTTCGCAATAGCCTGGGGTAGTTTAGAGTCATTACGGACTAACACGTGCGACAACGTGTGGTCAGCAAGGTGCGAATACATCCCCAATGCGTTGTTCTTGAGACTTTCGTCTTCTGGGATGAATTCGAAATCGCGATTGGTTGGGATGGCCTTCCTGAGCGAGACTGGGACGCGACAGACTGTCAGCGGTTCGACCGTGACGTTGTCCGCTGTCTGGACGACGGTCTGGAAGCGCTTGTCGTCCTGTTTGTTCACCAGTAGCTGGACCTTGGCGTCTTCGCAGGACCCAATGGTCGCCCATCTCCTGGGGATGTCGATCTGGATCTGTTCTGACCCTATGATGTCCATTCCGACCAGAAAGTTGGCGTCAAGGTCGGGCAGCACCAAGAACGGGTGCTCCATTTCGACCATGATCTTTTCGTGACGGACGACTGCTGGAACCCAGAAGGACAGGACGACAAAATCGTCCACTACGGCTTTGCCCAATCCATGCAGATTCATTGGCTTGTCAAGCTTTTGCAGTGTCGCCTTTGGCGCCACCTTCGACAAGAAGGTTCTGTCGATGGACGAAAGCGTCGCTCCTGTGTCGAGGCAACCATGGTGCGTTGCGCCTTTCACCTCGAATTTGCAGCCAACTCGCAAGTAGTGAAATCCACGCATTGCGAATTGCATGTCATGTCGCACTCGATCTGCGCCCACAGATCTCTTGACTTTGACGTCTTTGACGCTGACTGGTTGTGGCTGCTTTGACGGGGAGTCGCAGTCGTGTTTCTTCAGCTGATTTCTCGAAGTGAAGATCTGGTTGCAACGTGAACATTTCGCCTGCAGTTTGCGTTCTGTCAACACCGGCTCCGTCCCTGTTTCTGCGACCATTCGATTGGTGCCGCAAAAATGGATATGGACGTCTTGTGGGTAGTCCCCGCCTTGGGATGGCTCTTCGTCGTAGTCAAGGGTGCGTCCGTAAAACGCGGCGCTTGACTCGTCGTCTTCCTGTGGCGTGTCGTATACCCAATACAAACTCTGCGGTTCTGCGGTTGAAATGGGCTCCGGGGACGATTCGACTTCTTCAATGATGTGGTTCGATGCCGCCGGCTGATTCTGTTGTCTGCTGGCTCCGAAGTGACCTTGGTTTGGGCGTCCTGACGAGTTGTTGGTCGAATTTTGATTTCCCGTGGCGCCATTTTGCTTCGTCCAATTGTTGTTGTTGTTCGACTGCCCCTGGTTGGTCGACCAATTGTTTGGTCTTGACCAGTTGGGGTTTGATAGTCCACGGTTGGCTGGGGCGTCTCTCGGCTTCGACCAGGCGTTTTGCTTCGGCCAAGCACCTGTGTCTCGACCGGGTGGTGGACCTGCTGGTCCGTTCGGCCTCTGACCCTGAGACGTTGAACCCCACTGGCGCCATTGACCTTGTCCGCCCTGCAGTCGGTTGTTCGCGACTGGTGCCAACGGCAAGGTCGTCTGGACTTGTGGGAAGACGGGCGCGCCTTGTGGTGGCATTGCGAAGCTCACTGGCTGGTACGGATTGCGACTGTTGTAAGTGTTGCGTCCTGTGAAGCCGGGCTGGACGAACAACCCGGGCGGGCGTCCGTTGTTCTTGGGGAAAACGTACAGCCATTCATCCACCTTCGCTTCCGCTTGGGCAGTGAATTGCGAAACTGTGGTTGAAGGCGTAGGTGCGGTGAGGAAGACGGTGAGGCGTGGGTCAATGCGCATCCACGCCTGGGTGATTTGGTCCTTCGTCTCGGTGATACGACCCTCTTTGGCCCATCGGATGCATTCGTAGATGAACGTCTTGATCGGAGTGCCCTGGTGAAGTTCGTAAAGTCCAAACTTCAGTGCGTTCAACTTCTTCCAAGCTTGGGCGTAGTCAACACCAAATTGGTCGGTGAGCGCCTTGATCCATCGCTCGATGCCGTCGCCGCCGCGCAGGTCGTCCTTCTCTTCGTCCGACAGCGAAGTGAACCACGTCGAGGCTTCGCCCTGAAAACACTTAGGAAGATGTCGCCGTGTGTTCGTATTTGAGTTGGTCTTTCCGTAGTATCTTGCTGAGTCGATGAACTCGTAGACACTGCGGTATATGGTCTTGCCTTTCGAAGACGTGGTCGTCTCATCCGAGTTGGGGTCGAAGTACCCCACCACGTCTGGTTCGAACTTCTGGCGGTGCTTGTGGGAGTGGTGTCTGCCGTACGACTTCTCCACCCGACTCCCACGGTCGTGGTGACGGCGGTAGCCCCTTGATGAGGTCGAACTCACACTTGAACCATCCGACGACGAGGAATCCGATGGGTCGGAATTTGCGTATGTGTTCCTTGAGTCGTGACGACGATTCTTTGATTTCGACCTGCCGTGTCGGGACGAGCGGTCACGACCACGACGTGAGCGACGGGCACTGGAATGTCGCACGTCGAACGCCCCGGCCGCTTTCAGTCTGGCCTCTCTCGACTTCGCTAAGTTGGCCTCGACTCCTGCCGCGAAAGTCGGAGTGTCATCGACGTATGGTGGTTGCGCCTTCTCTTTGCCCTTCCGGGCGGCTTGTGCCTCGGCTATTGCTCTGGTCGCTTCCAACTGAGCGTCCAGCGTCGCACGTGCTCGCTCGTCGACCGTCTGGCAGAGGTCGCCGGCAATGGTCTTCAGCCTTGCGTTTATGGTTTCGTCGTTTTCCCTGAACCTCTGGTCCATCATAGTCGCCATCGCCGACATAAGTTGCTGCATCTGTGCCGGTGAAAAGACGGCTGGCTGTGGGTCAGTCTTTGACGACTCGCCTTGCTGGCGTTGTTCTGGCATGGCGACTGTTGCTTGGCCGTAAGACGACTGTGCTTCAACGACGTGTGATGTAGCCTCTGTAGTGTTCGAAGGGATTACTGGTGGGCAAGGGACGGTTGTTGTTGAGGGTGGAACGAAAGGAACAGGATTGTTCTGCCACAAAGGACGTGACTGGGGGAGTGATGCGAAGTGGAAGGCAGGACGGACTGGCGCGAAGGCAGCCACAGTCGCCCTTGGGGAGGCAGGTGCGCTTTCCGAGCTTGACCTGTCTGTGGTAACGCCTTCCTGGCTTACCAGACTCGCCGGGAGCGAGTTGGTTCTGAAGGTCGTAGATCTCGTGAGTTCTGTAGAGGGTGCTTCGACGCTCGCGAAGTTTGACGTGTGTAGAGGTCGTGGTGTCGTCGAAGGCAGAGTCACCGTCGGTGTCTCAATGCTCTCGATGATCGGTTCGGCGCTCTTCGTGCTCAACTCTCGTGAAGTCGTCTTTCTGTGTCGCAGCTTCTTGATGCCGACCTGCTGGCTGTGGCGGGTCTCAGTGATCGTTCGTCTTGCTCTCGGTTGTGCGACGGTCCCCAGCAATTTGTCCACCTCTTGTGAGGGTGGTTCCGAAACCGGCTCTCGGCTCTGGTCGACCTTCTCGGTGATCACGACTGTGTCTTTCAACTTTTCCAGCCGTCGTAGTGTGCGGTTCACGATCGAAGGGTCGACCACCCAGTCTTGGGGATAGCCTGGGTTGAACTCTCCCAAGCGGTCGTTCTCCTGCTGTGCAGGGACGTATTTGTCTGGTGCTGGGTACGACGACACAAGCTGAAAGGCGAGGTCTGGCAGGTATGGCGCCCTCTTTCTCGTCGCCGCCGGCAAGTCGAAGTTCTCAAGGTAAGCCGTAAGCTGATACGCCAACAGAAGCTGGGTTGGCGAAGGGGGCTCGTGACTGGTCATGCCGCCTCGGCGGCGTTGGAGCGACTGCTCGTATGAATCACAGTACGAATTGCCACGTCTTTTCGACTGCGGTTTTTGTCTCCACGGAGGTGTACGGTCGTATTCACTGAAAAAATTTCGAAATGGCGAAAATTTCGGGTTGTGTCAACGATTTCAGTGAATCTGTCTCAGCTACCAATGTTGCATGGTCAAGACGTATTCTGTGAAAAGGTTGATTCAATAACTAACTACTGTGCACTTCGAAATAACATGTCGTGTCTGACTCCGCCGGTTACAGCAGCTACGACTGTCCAAGTCGCCTTGGACAGTCGTAGTTGCGGGCAAGTGCAGCCGGCGGTGACGAGGTCGACGACCCTTCTTCCTCCTTGGAGGGTACCGTAACACAGACGTCTTGAAATGTTTATACATTCTCAGGAGCCTCGCAAAGTCTGTTGAGTGGTAATGAGTTGACCGATTAATAGTATGATCCGCATTATATCGGGATACAATTGTTCGAAATGACTCTTGGCCGGTCTTGAGTCTACTCCTGCACCAATTCGAAAATTCTCGGCAGCGACATAAGAGTCCATGCTGACATAACAACCAACCTCAATCTATGCGCATATCCTGACTAGAATCTATATGGCTTTAGGTGCGCTAACTGAGGTCATGTCTGCTAAGTTCATGGTTCGGAGATCACTGCTACTTACAGGTGGAGGGGGCGATTTAGCAACGGATCAAGAAATCGTGATATGGATACGCCTCTGTGCTGGATGTCGAGCTGCACATTCTGACCCTGTCCCGGCCAAGTGATAGCCATGTCTATTAGGTCCACGTTTCGAAGAACCCTTCTAACAAGCAGCAGCCACCAGTGCCTTTAGTATAAGTGCAGATGTATAAGTTTCGATGAGGCAACACCTCATGTCACCTTTGCTTAATCGATCTCATCGAACATTCTCATAGATACATGGCCAACACGTTGTTGTCACCAGTCAAACTTGTTCAAGAACAGGCTTTTTAGTCTACTAGCATAGGACGTAGTTGACCTGTGACTACAGAACTCGGCGCGTATGTTCAAAGGTTACAAGCAACGATTCATCAATGTTTCATAATTCTTGTTCTAGGCATTACATTCATTTTCAGCATGACAGCCACGGCGCACGGCGCATGTCGCTCGATGCGAGGTCTATGCGATGATTACATATCTTCAGGATCCATCCATGCAGCTCGGGCAGCTTAGAAGCCCGTGTAGTAGTTGTATGCTCTGGTGACGTCCTGGACGATAGGCGCAAAAGCTTGTCGAACATTGGCAATTTGATCGAACGACACTGCATCAACCAGGGCATTTGCAAGGTCGATGATATCATCCAAGGTTGTTCGTAGGTTGATAAGAATAAGCGCATTACCGAACACAGCGTCAAACGGGCCGGCCTCCAAGTCGTCGCGTTTGTCAATGAGCGTATTGACGGTGTCACGGGCGTAGGGAGCAACACTGTTGATCGCGGCAACAACTTGCTGGGAATCAGACTCTTGCTGAGCACTGCTGTGAATCGATCGAGCATATGATTCCGCATCATCTGTAGCTTGCTCGAGCGTTGCTGCTAGATCGGAGAGATTCTTGATGATACGCTGGCCAGCAGGAAGGTTGGCAGGACCGTAATAAGCTGCGGTCGACGCTTGCAAAAGGCTGAGGTCGACCTTGAATCGCTCGAGATCGTGACCAATCGCTTCAAATGTGCCTTGAGATGAGGTAGACTGCCGTTGGACTAGTCGGTTCGGGATGGCTGCGCCTAGAGCCAGGCCGATAGGCGCAACGAAGGCGAGTAGAGAAAAGACCTTCATGATTTTGACTTGTGCTTTTGATAGCTTGACTTGAGAAGTTGATGGAGGATACACAGGCCACGGAGTAAGAGAGATCTGAACTATATATCAGAATCAAGACTTGCACGTCGCTTTCGTCGCACCTCATTCTTTATTGTGCGGGTATCCCCGATATCTAGGTACAGCATTGCACACAGACCGTGATCCTCGGTGGTCTACAAAACACCACCTCGGCTTGGATGACCAAAAGTAAACCGCAGAAGACTTATTCGAGATCTCCCAGTATCACGAGTGGGTTAAAAAAGTCAAAACAGACCAGACTAGGGATGGCGTGTGTGCGGAACCTAGAAAATCACTCCCACGGTCGTATATCGCATTTCCGACCGTACACCGTGCCGATGACGGTATGTGGTCCCGATTATAGCATGCCGCACCGATGACCGCATAGTATGCCGAGGGTGGTATAGCAAGCCTGCTGGATCCAATATTGTCCCACTGGCGACAGCTCCACATTTAAGAGCAGTGCCCGAATGCGGTGGATCCGGCACAATTATACACCGTCGGAGGGATCGGCAGCTGGGTTATGAAAATCACGTCGTATAGACATGTGGGCATCGCGCTAAACTGGTCGTATATAACCTAAAGATGATCGTATAGCTGCCGCAATAGCCTTTTCGGGCTTCTCACAACGGTATTGCGGCGCCCGGGTTAGGATGTTGCCGTGATCCGAGTCAGGGCTTTTACTATCGCTAACGCTATTTGGCTAATCAGTTCAGTGGATAAGCTTTACTACAGCTCCTTGTGCTTGGCAGGATTTTGTAACACTCGCTCAACCGTGTGAGAAAAACATATCGAAGTTAACTGCGGCTGGCAGCTTAGGAGAGCCTTCTCAACAGATTTTAATTGCTAGATCATGAGTGTGACGACTTTCTGGTCTTTATGCTAGTCCCAATGCGTTGATCTCGGCGCCAAAATGTGTGTTGCCTGTCCCGCTTTTCAGGCAAGAGCGTACCGCAACACTTTTACTCAGAACGACCTAGTCGAGTTATTGAGAATGACGTGCGGGTCGATCGCTTTGGCGATCAACGAGATGGTCGATTTCGACATGTACAGAATGTGGATACGGCATCATTTTCTGTGATCGACAACGCTCTTCCCCCAAACGACACGTTTCTACCTCGGCAATTATGGGCTGAAGACGAGGAATCGCGGTCGACGGATCATAGTCAACATAAATAGGGGAATGATTTCCCAAGAGTGAAGTTGAATAAATCATCAGCCCCCTTCAATCAATTTCTCAAGAACCTCGAACACATTCAACAAAGCAATACTCACCATGAAGTTCAACGCTGCCATCCTGCTCGCCGGCGCCTCTGCCGTGTCAGCCAGCTTCAACCACAACATCGACGCCATCGGTTACTCCTTGGGCGGACTTCACTCCGCAGTCGAGGCTTACACCATCCCCGACAAATACGCCGCCCAGAGCATCAACGATGCGGCCGATGATGTCAACGCCCTGATCGCCGATGCCATCCATATTGCCAAGGGCGTCGAGTCTCTCGCCGAAGACGTCGCCGAAGACGCCGTCGCCAGCCTCAAGACCGTTCTGGACAAGGCCGAGAAACTCAGCGTCCTAGTTGGCAAGAGCGCTGGAGTCCTCCTCGAGGATGTTGAGGAGCTCGGCGAGTCTGCTGCTCACTTCGTTCTCGGTGGCTTCGCCAACATTGAGCACGGCGCTTTGAGCTTTGCCGATGTCACCGCCCGTCTCTTCATCGGCGGCCTTGCGTCTGAGGCCCGCGCGTTGAGCAATGGCGTGATCGGCGCCTTCCACGATATCGTCGATGTCCTTTAGATATCACAAACACGGAATCATGAGATGACGAAGTTCAGATAGAATGCGCCACGAAGTCATCATGAAATTGAACCTTTGACCTTTGATCTTCCTTTTTCTCTGCCATGTGATTTTCTTCTCCACCTGTGAGATCAATATGGTACAGCACCCAACGTGGTAGTCGTCCAACGCTGCTGCATGCAGGCGCCCTGTAGTCCTCGAGACAAGCCTTTCGATTGGTTGTCGCTAGTTTCGGTCCACCTGTGTTGCTGACGCAAGTCTTGTCAACGTCTTACTTGCCCTCAATCAAGCTCTCAAGAATGTCCCGCACGAGGCTAGTAAGAACTCGAGTGAGATCTCAAAGCGGTGTTTTCTTTCTTCCCACAGCGCTTCTCGAGCCGTTGGTGATAACGAAATCTCTGAAGGCTTATCTTGGGGTACGAACGCTTCCCTAAGTAGAGTAATAATGTGGTTCTACCATGAAGTCCACATGTGCATGCGATCCGTACATATGGCGCATGTGCACTGCCATCGCGAATCTCCTTGGTGCCTTGACTTGAGCCACAGTGAGACTCATCCAAAGGCTTGGCGATCGTATGTCTAGACCATGGCGTTCCTGACGTTGTGTTTTCATTCTCAAGTCGGCAATTTTGTAAGGTGTGGAGTCACACCAATTTCTGCATTGCAACAACTCGCCGTGTTCCAAGAAATGGCGGATGTGTCTTGGTAAGCGAATGAAAATGAATGACCTCGTCTTGTTGGGTATTCAGGCACTCAGGCATCTGTGACCTTAGATACCATGACTCTCATGACTTCATAGACCATCTAGGTAGGAACGTGCGACGCAGACCGGACTCGCGTGCTGATCTGTAGTTGTCACTCTGATGTGGGCACAGCAACCCTAATATCGCGATAACCCAAACCCTATCCCCGTCTCACGATCTGCTACTGTATTCCAAGCCGGGCGTCATGTGCCCGAAGAATGTTCGAGCATTCACCAGAACTGACCTTTGATTTCCTCGCCGACCAGCTAAGCATGTATTTATTCTTGATGTACAGATGAATTGAACATTATCTAGAGCACATTGGATGATATCCACGCTCGATATGATCACCGATATACCTCGTGTTGCTCTCCGGCGCATTCCAGTTGCCCGGGCGCTGCGTACGGCGTGGAGCTCGAGACTGCCAACTTCAACTGCGCTTCAACAACAACAAGTCTTTAACCCGTCATTCACAACTCATTACATTCTGCCAACATGTCGAAGCTACGCAACCGGACCCGTGCGACCTCCAGGAGGCACTCATCGAATGAACTTGGGCGGTGAACCTGAAAAGCCCGCCCTCGAACAATATGGAGTGGACCTTACAGCCAAAGCACGGGATGGCAAACTCGACCCGGTCATCGGCCGCGATGGCGAAATTCATCGAACGATCCAAATCCTATCTCGGCGAACGAAGAACAATCCCGTGCTCATCGGTGCTGCGGGAACCGGAAAGACGGCGATTTTGGAGGGGTTGGCACAAAGAATCGTCAAGGGCGATGTGCCTGAGAGTATCAAAGAGAAGAGGGTGATCAGCTTGGACTTGGGCAGTCTCATCGCTGGAGCGAAGTTTCGGGGGGACTTCGAGGAGCGATTGAAGAAGGTGTTGAAGGAGGTGGAGGAGGCGAATGGCAAGGTGATACTTTTCGTCGATGAGTTACACACCCTACTAGGCCTGGGCAAAGCCGAGGGAAGCATCGATGCGAGCAATTTGTTGAAGCCGGCTTTGTCGCGAGGTGAATTACAGTGCTGTGGCGCTACCACCTTGAACGAGTACCGCCTGATCGAAAAGGATGTCGCGCTGGCGCGGCGGTTTCAGTCGATCCTTGTGGGAGAACCATCAGTGGCGGAAACCATCACCATCTTGCGAGGATTGAAAGAGAAATATGAAGTTCATCACGGTGTCCGGATAACCGACAATGCGCTCGTGACCGCCGCGACCTATTCGAATCGCTTCATCACGGAGAGATTCCTTCCTGACAAAGCCATCGATCTGATTGATGAAGCTGCGAGCGCTTTGCGCTTACAGCAGGAGAGTAAGCCGGACGCGATTCAAGAACTGGATAGACAGATCATGACTATTCAGATCGAGTTGGAATCATTACGGAAGGAGACTGATGTTGTGAGCAAGGAACGTCGGGAAAAGCTCGAGCGCACCCTCACTATGAAACAAGATGAAGTTGGCGCTCTCATGGAGAAGTGGGAGCGCGAACGTTCCGAAATCAACGACATCAAGCGCATCAAGGAAGAGCTCGAGCAGGCTCGACTTGAGCTTGAACAAGCCTCGCGCGATGGAAACTTCGCCAAGGCTAGTGAATTGCGTTACTCGCGCATTCCTGAATTGCAGAAGAAGATCCCAGAGGAAGGAGCCACGAACGCGGATGGCTCTTCGCTGCTACACGACTCCGTCACGGCCGATGACATCGCAATGGTGGTCTCAAAAAGCACCGGCATTCCAGTCACCAAGTTGATGTCAGGTGAAGTGGAGAAACTCATCCATATGGAAGACACACTACGTTTGTCAGTCCGCGGGCAGGACGAAGCATTAACGGCCGTAGCCAACGCGGTACGTATGCAGCGTGCGGGTCTCAGTGGTGAGAACCGTCCACTGGCAAGCTTCATGTTCCTCGGACCTACAGGTGTGGGCAAGACGGAGCTGTGCAAGAAAATGGCCAGCTTCTTATTCAGCACCGAGCAAGCCGTCATCCGTTTCGATATGTCGGAGTTCCAAGAAAAGCACACCGTCTCGCGCCTGATCGGAAGTCCCGCAGGATATGTGGGCTACGATGACGCCGGGCAACTGACGGAGGCTGTTCGACGGAAACCATACGCCATCCTACTGTTTGATGAGTTTGAGAAGGCTCATCGTGATATCAGCACACTTCTCCTCCAAGTTCTAGATGAAGGATTCCTCACCGACGCACAGGGTCACAAAGTCGATTTTCGCAATACCATCATCGTGTTGACATCGAATCTTGGTGCTGAAGTTCTGGTCGCCGACAACGCCGC
The DNA here is from genome assembly GCF_010015565.1 of Dissoconium aciculare CBS 342.82. Lineage (NCBI taxonomy): Eukaryota > Fungi > Ascomycota > Dothideomycetes > Mycosphaerellales > Dissoconiaceae > Dissoconium > Dissoconium aciculare. The sequence continues at coordinate 312,276 of NW_022984952.1, forward strand.
GGACGGTTCCGTCACCAACAACGCCGGTGGCGAAATCTCACCTGAGGTGAAGAAGGAAGTTATGGACGTCGTGCAGATGTCATACCCTCCCGAATTCCTCAACCGGCTGGATGAATTCATCCTTTTCAAACGTCTTTCCAAGAATGCACTGCGGGATATTGTCGACATTCGTCTCCGAGAGCTGCAGACCAGGCTAGACGAGCGAAGAATCTCCCTCGATGTGGGAGACGATGTGAAGACCTGGTTATGCGACAAAGGTTATGATCCGAGATATGGAGCGAGACCTTTGAATCGGTTGATCGCAAAGGAGGTGGGCAATGGACTTGCTGATAAGATTATTCGAGGTGCAATCAAGAGTGGCGATGTGGCCAAGCTTGTCGTGAGGGATGGTGGAGAGCATCTTGACGTGCTTTCGCCATAAGAGATGGATGGCAGGGGAATCATGATTAATGTGATCTGTGGTCGATTGTAGGATATCTGTATTGTATAATATATATGTAGTACCAACAAACAAAACCAACAAAGCGATTATTCAATATAATTGCCAGTAATGAGCACAGCTTTTAATGGACACCTCAAACCTCTCCTCAAGCAGCGGCGACCGCAGACGTAACCGCGACAAGACTATACATACTGTCCCTCTTCTTCTGCCCCAAACTCAGCGCCGACACCACCGCCAAAACCGCAAAATCCGCCCCCAATTCTCCTGTCCGACCGCTACCGAAGAACGCAAAATGCCCTGAAAGCTTCAACGAGGTCAAATCTACCGAATACGCGGCGACCGGCTCCCCCGCGGAGGCATCTAACCCATGGCCGACCCGGAGGAGAACCCATCCACCTTTCCCTCGACCCTCGAGACTCGCTACCTCAGGACCTTTGGAACGGCGCCACTCGAAATGTTCGGGCGTGGAACTACCCGGGATTGCGAAATCGAAGGCGAAGTCGGAGGAGAGAGTTGAATCCGCTTGGAGAGTGTGTTTGCCGGATGAGGGGAGGGTGATTTCGATTGTCTTTTTGCTGTCGATGACGGCGCCGCCGAGGATTGGAGTATTGACTGTGGATCCCTCGTGAAGGCCGATGGTGGCTTTGAACCAGCCTTTGTATCCGCCGGAAATAGCGTGCAGTTTCTGGCCCTTCTCGTGGCCAATATAAAATTCGGAATGGGTGAGGCGGGATTTGCTGCAGTAGATCTTGAAGGCTAGAGGGAGAGGGAGACTGATGTGGGTGTCCTTTGCGGGCTGCCAGGATGATTCTGAGGCGGTATCTGAGAGGGCCATGGTGGATCTGGTAGAGGTTCTGTCGTCAAGTTTGGTTGAGTGCTAGGTGGAGGTGTTGATTGCCTTCCATGGCGGGCATCTCTTAATTTGTATCATGGTGGACTGCCGCACATGAAATCAAAATGACCCCAATCAAGTTACATGACATAGACGTAGCTTTCTACTTGTCCAGGGAGGACCACAGCCTCACACCGTCAGGACGATGATGTGGACAGGGACGGTCAGTCATTTGGTCATTTTGGTGAAGGACGGAATGATCGGCAACGCCACAAGGAGCATAGCCTCCGAAGGCTTACAGGATGATGTCATCAAGCATCTCCATCTGAACATGGATCGGGGCTGTGGATATTGCTGTGGATATTGCGGGTCGTGGGATCAGCGAATCTGAGTTTTGGACGTTTCCAAGGTTGTTATTTATTTCGTTGTTCCTTAGTTGATGGGCTCTTCGATTGATGGCTCGATTCGCCAAGTGATCGAGCCTTGCTGCCAGGTGTTGGGTCATGCTGACCGCGCTCAAAGTGCCCCGCCTCATCGAGACCCTGATGATGAAAAGATGGACAGTGGAGACCGAGAGCTGCCATGCATCTGTCCTTCGTTTCAATGGGATATCATGGGAGCGCAGGCATGTTTTGATACCGTGGCCGCAGTAAGTCATTGTGAGGTGGGAATTGCTCAGAGTGCGTTGTATCCTTGTCGAGAAGTACCAAATGATGAACGTCTCAAAGCGCGGCGTGAAAGTCCTTCAACTTCACCTGACATCTCCCGAAGTTCATCTCCGACGCCATTTCAAACTACAATAGCTGGCAGCACCTGCATGCATTGATAGTTTCCGAGACATGGTATCTCAACTTTCGCATAGGTAGGCACTGTCCGAGGCAAAGTTTCCCAAGCAGATGCAAAGCCGCTTGGTCCGCGAAGGGCCGGCAGGGTGACGTACGGTTCTGCATCAACTTCGAAGCCTTAGTGCTGACGCTCAACGGCGATACAGTCCTGTCCTTATCTCCGCACAGCAGCAGGCGGAGTTTAGCCTTGAAAAAAGATTGTGCACTTAAGTAGAACTCCTCTCGTGCAGTGCTCCTGGCTCTTGAAATATCGTCGTCGCGTTGCTCTCCTCGACAAGATCTTGAGGAACTCTGTTCATATTCCGTGCCACAACTAATCTTCGGAACGGAATTATGCAAACCATCAAGCGCACCGAGCATGACATCTATCCATACATCTCCGCCACTGGGCGCCTGGCGAATGCAGCCAAAGGCAAATCAGTCTTGATCACAGGTGGTGGCAAGGGCATTGGTAGAGTATGCGTTTGATGGCATCGATCCACTTCGACCATAACCTGATTGACCTGTCTAATTGACAGGCGATGACCAAGCAATTTGCGCTTGCTGGTGCGCACCGGATTTGGATCGTCGGTCGCGATCTGGAAGCGTTGTATGAAACTCAAATTGAAGTACAAGCTGCCGCTTCAGATTGCAAGGTTACGCCACTCACAGCGGACCTCACTTCTCCCTCAGACGTCACGAAGCTCTTCGACAGCCTGGACGGCGAGGTACCGGAAGTTCTGCTCAACAATGCCGGAGTATCGCTGTCACAAGTTCACCTAATCGACAGCGACCCAGTGCAATGGTGGGCCGATTGGGAAGTCAACATCCACGGCCTCTATCTCGTGACACGGCAATGGCTCAAAGCACTCACGGGTAGAGCCGGAACCGTCATCAGCACCTCATCATCGGTCAGCGACCGGGTCGATCCTAACATGAGTTCCTATGGCACGTCCAAGCACGCCGTCAATCGTCTGACGGAGATGATTCAGATGGAATATGGCAAGCAAGGAGTCCGAGCCCTGGCATTCCACCCTGGCGGTATTGCTTCCACAGGGATGGGACAAGCGGCGCCTGAGCAATATCGTGCAAATCTCTTTGACACGGTTGATCTTGCGGCGAGTACGGCTCTGTATCTCTCGACGCCCGAGGCGGGGTATCTCGACGGAAGATTTGTGTATTCGAACTGGAATATGGAGCATGTCGAACAGCTGAAGGATGTCATTGTCAAGGACAATTTGTTGGTTGCACGCATCAATTATGGGTCGATTTTGAGCGCGGATGTCGTCAGATGAACGTTATTGTGTTTCGCGTCACCTCTGAGATGGGCTATTTGCTATTGTGAGAACAATATTCTCGTTTGGGATCAGCTTCGGGCGATGGAATGCGAACTCTGGCGCGAGTGATGATGTGGTCGATCATCCGTGACGAACATTTGCTCCGAAAGATGTCAAGGTGAGCAGCTCGAGCTCCACATGAGCACAAAGGTGAAGGTCGCAAAACACATTTTGCGAGATGCCATATCATGAAGAAACTTCAAAAGACTCGATCACTGCTGGCCCCTGACATTTCTTTCTTTCTTGGCAGATCATGGCCCTCTTCCTTGCTTTCGATGCGAATACTGAGACGCTGGCCATGTAACTCTACAAGATTTGCAATGTGCGTTTGTCGTCATGAACGGCGTTGATCTAGGTTGCCATAGATCGAAAGCTTCAAGCAGCGTACCAACATGCTTCGCTGTAGTCAAAATCATCTCTGACAACGACGTGTTGATCGGCGAGATTCTGTCCCGAGCGAAGGGGAGCTACGTAGGAACTTCGATTCTCTAATCACGACCATGTGACCACGTGTGATGAGTAAGAGTCTTGTGAAGAGTTCACTATGCGGGTAGCTCTTTCGGTTCAAAGTTCTTCTCTTGAAGCTCGGTTAGCGGCACCTGCATTTCGTAGTACCCATTCGTATGCGGCGCTTCCACCATCGGACCATGCCCATCGACCTCTGCCGCATGACCGTGACGACCGCCATCCACAAGGCTGGAGTTCTCGTTCTCTGAAGTGGAACTATGCTGACCGACACGATCTTTTTCGGCGACTCTGGATCTCCGGACCAGGAAGAACAGCCCGAGCAAGAGGGCTACTCCAGCAGCCGCACCGATGACTACACCGGCAATGGCACCCCCAGATAGCATTCCGGTTTGCGCCGTCGCTGAGGCCGGATTCGGTGCTGCGGTGGTGTCATTACCTGCCGTGCCGATGGGTGTCGCTGTTGGGGCTACCGGTGGTATCACGCTCCCAGAGTTCACGTTCTTCGCACGGACACAAGACATAATGGACTTCGCAAGGGAGAGTGTCACAGGGCGTGTGGAATCCGCGATAGGCATAAAAGTTGTCAGAAGTGGATCAATCACCCAGTTGCCAATAGCGTAGGTTCCAGGATTTGCTGCTTCGAACTGCGACCACAGAAGACGGAAGCTACTGTTTGAGGTACATTGGCTGGTTTTAATGAGAGAATGAGGCCCGGTGAGTGCTAGAGTATGGATAAGTCAACATCGGAGATCATTTCATATACGGTGATTCTCAGAACATACGTCCGCCATAGTCTGGTAGACCGCCACTTAGTCTCCCGGGTCCATCGAAGAAGACGGCGCACGAGCTAGGAAAATTTCTAGTCGTCTTTTCCGCGATACTGGAGCAGACACCGGGCAGCGAGTTGGCAGTAAGGTTGCTAGCAGAGCCGGCGCCGACCAGCTGTATAGCATAAGTGCTAGCGGCGTTTTGCAGGTCATTGATACATGCTTTGTTGAGGGTGGAGGAGCAGGTCCCATCATCGTCTTGTCCCCGCAATACCGTGTTGACCAGAAGATTCGATAGCCGAAAATAACAGGCATCGAAGCCCAATCCGAAATTGTCGGTGTAGTTGACCCCATTGGTAGAGATCCAGAGTGAGAACTCCGAGTGGGATGAGTTCTCGACGGCATTAAATGGCTGGAAATTTGTCGCCGCCCATGACACTGGACTTGAAAAGCTGCCGGAGGTTTGTTGACCCTGCGCTATAGCCGGGTTAAACGTGACGATTCCGGTCTGTAGGTGGGCAAGACGGTCAGTGAAGAACAAGTGACTGGGATCAAGAGAGGGCTCAATCGCGCACCGTGTTGGCGTCTGCAAAAGAGTGGTTGCACAAGCGCGACCCTCCGTATAGGGAATTTGAGCTCCCAGGGACGCCGACGCCAATTTGCGCAGCGATGCCCTGCAACAGAGCAGCGAGTGCAAGTGTCTTGAAGAGCATTTCCAGAGTCGAGGATGGATTAATTATGACCGTGTTGCATGCGCGTAGGTCGCGACGGAGGGCAGAAGAGGTTCGAGTTTCAGTTGGATATGTACTGTAATTCGTGCGGTAGCGGATCCTCGCGCACTGTATTTTCCCTGACCAGCTCACGGACTCACTCCGAGGTGAGTCTATCTTGGCCCTCGCCCGTTACGAACCTTATTTGACTACAACGTGATGAACCACCCCGGTGCGATTTGGTCGGCCCACATGTTCTGACTTCAACCTACAAGGCGCTTATAAGGCTGCAGCACCCTTCGACTTCGACATATGCTATTCACGACGACGAGTGAGGATTGCCGAGCGCGACGATGCGAAATACAGTCGTCCAAGTGGTCATCGTGCGCATTGAGGTGTCTACAGCACAAGCTCGCATTGGCGCGAACGGTGAAATGAGAATCGAAGGGACGGGCCGCCAGCCGCATCCAACAATCCCAACGCCTCGGCGCCCTGAATCTCGACGCCCGTGCACCTTTGTGTCCAACGAATCAGACATGTTTACTGTGATATTCAGATGTATAAAGATATCTGTGTCCTCTCAATGTTCGAAGTCAGGCGACCCCTCAGAAGAGGATGACACGTGGTGCGGTGTGCTGTATCTCCGAATTCTGACATTCGTTGCGCATGATGCAAATCTACCTCCAGAAGAATGCGCGTGCATTAATTTGCATCACCAAGCGATGTCCTCGTCCTCGATGATGCTGATGAATCTACCCGATGTCTTCTCGCGGCTTGCACTCTCGAGCTTGCGTAGATCGTTAGCATCTTTCACCCATCACAGAGATGGTCAAGACCTACCGACGATATGATCTTGCTGCAGCTCTCCTCAACCGTGGTAGGAGCCTTCTCCATTCCTTGGATAGAGTCAACTCGCTTGCATTCGGTAAAACGCGAGCTAAATTCAAAACCCACCTTGCATCTCGGCGCCACGATTGCCCAAGTCCGTCTGCACAAGACTATTCACCGTCAGTGCTTGCCGATAACAGTTGCGTCCTCTGCGGCACTACAAACCCTGGATGGATGGCATAGGCAATGAAGCTAGGCTGCGAGGAATGAATGGTCAAAGTGAAAAAGTTGAGTGCAGCTTTGGACATTCCATATGCGAGGAGGTAGTGAGCGGAGAAGGGCACGACATTGCCGACCGACCCAGCTGCACTGCTCACTGAAAGCCATCGCGGTCGCTGAGAGGCCTTCAACAGTGGAAATGTTGCCTTATAAAGAGCAATCGGAGAGAGTGTGTTGACCGTGAGTGCCTCCGAAATGTCCGAGACGGTAGCATCCTCCAAAGGACCGACTGGTGGCGACATCCCGGCATTCGCGATTACGATGTCGATCTTGGTGATGCCGGAGGCATCTTTCGCTTGCTCGACAGCACGTGCTGGATCTTCGAGAGTGTTTCCATCCAGGCTCACGAGGATCAGGCGACTACCTGGACCGGTCGGGGAGTCTTTCAGTGTTTGGTACTGGGGCTTTCCGGCACCGCGCACCGTTCCGATCACAGTATGATTCGGGAAAAGCAGATAACGCTCGACGAGCCCCTTACCAATTCCTGTGAACAGATAGAGTCAACCATGGGAAATTCATGATACTCGTCGGAATGTTGCTACCTTTCCCGGCACCAGTGATCAAAACAACGGTCTCGGACATGACGAAGACGAGAAGTTTATGTCATTACGATCATGAAACTGGGGATCGACTCGGATATTTCATAGTGACGTTCAATACCTTTATACGTTACCGGGACTGGGCTCAAAATAGTTGATTTGTAATAGAAATTGTTGATTTCAAAGCGAAGCGACAAAGCCCGTCGACACTCGGCAGGTACGGTGTTTCGCAACACATTTACCGGCCTATTTTGGACAAGCACATGTCACCATCACGACAGCGACAAAGTTTGCTGAGGTTTCAATCCTGTTGGTATTGCGGAATTGACAGCGGAATTGATGCGCTGCATCCCACATCTGCGGCGCAGTGGTGGACCGTGTGCATTCTTAGAAATCCGAATTCACAACCAGACAGTCGACATTGCCGCGCCGGCACAGATTTTGTTTGCACGTGAATGAGTTTCAGAGCTCATCGAAGGCATGGCAGAACGGCGCATCACTGAAGAGAATCCAATCCGAGAGGATGTGGAAGGACTCGATTATGAGCGCTGTGCGGCGCTTCACAACCATATTGTAGAGCGCGGGTGGACTGAGCGCGGACTGAACCTCGCCGATCTTGATCGGACGACGTGGTGGGATTTCCATAAAGGCGACAACGCGTTTACTAAGCATGTCGAGCGTCTAGAGCCAACGGTCATCGCATTCTTGAAGCTTGCATGGGATGGTTACTCCAGAGATACAGCGACTCCATGACACGCGTTCCATCGGTAATATTCTGCACTTTCCGCTCCCGAAAGGCTCTGGGACGACGCTCTATACGATGGCGACTAAGAATTTTACGATGAACATCGCTACATCGCGCTCCACCATGCCATGGGAGATACGTGCATAAGTCATCCTCTTGGACTCGTCCTGCGTTGGTGGCCCGCCAGCACTTGAGTATCTGGGATGCTGATGTCACTATGAATGGACGCCAACCCCGGGTAAAATTTGAGACCGTGCTCGAGACCTTTCTAGAGATGATGGATTGTGGGAAAATTGTCGCGGTAAGCGATTCCTATCGCAGCCAACAGGAGAGACAAGACCCATGGATCATGCCATCCTACACAGAAGATGACCTGAAAGACTCACTCGCGGCTTTCAGTGCATTGATTACGGCGATCGAGGTGAGGATGCCGTCGCCGCCGAGAGAATCCGATTACGAAGTCGGCCTCCTCGATCCGGCCGATAAAGCTACATTTGGAACTTTCCCTCCTAGAAGCTTTGCTCGTCGCTTCCTTGAGCGTGCTCGAAGACCACGGTTCCGCTATCTCGCCCCTGGACTGCAGCTTGCTTGGTCTCAGCCTCTTGCTTCAGTAACCATTGAGGATGACATGCTCCGACCGATCCTGCTATTTCAATCATCAGAGCTAGCGCATCGTGACACAGCAGACTCCATGGGGCGAAACGTGGACGATTGAACCCTTTCGTGAGAGCGAATTCTTCCCGGTCTCAAATTGCCCGGCTGGTCTCTTCTTGACGGAAACCAAGCCCTATGAATGGCACCCGTGGGAAGATGGTTGCATGTTGCTGCTCCCATTCACTATCGGGGAGAATGGCTGGGCGCGGAAAAGTAATGGCGAGTTGATGGGCGAGCATCGGCAGGACGAAGGTGAAAATCCAGGTAGAACGCCATGCAGCACCGATTTATTCCAGCTGGGACATAATGTGTTCATCAGGAATCATAACGTGCAGCTCAAGAATGTGCTTTGGCTTTGGACTGAGATGGTGGAGGAAGGCATGTGGGAAGTTGACAGCGACGGCATCAAAGGCGGAATGGAGAAGTGGAAGGAAGCTGACACCGAGGAGCACTGGGAGGATTATGTACTCCCGCTTGATTGGTAGAATAAATACGACGACGAGACTCGCATGAGACAGTGTGAATGATGTCTGAGACTCCGCATGATCCCGAATTGATGAAATGCCTCTGGTATGGACGGTCGCTGCAAGGAGCTCCACGAATCCTGCTCGATTTTTGCTGTTGTGATCCGTAAGTTGAGCAAGTTTTTGCCATGCCATGCGCGTTTCGAGCGCGATATTGTGGTTTTGATCTGCAAGGCTTTCCATGTTAGGAGAATCTTGAGAAATCTCCCAGGATATGCTGTCGTGATGCGTTTAGTGCAATGTACGATGTAACGAAACTCACGGAAGTGCCGTGTTGTGCGGGCTTGACAAAGCGTGATGCGTGCGTGCAAGTTCGGCCGCAACCGCCGCACCTTCAAGGCATGCTGCATCGCCCAACATGTCACCCAACTCACCACCTCTGAGAAAGGATTCGTCGACAGTAGCCTGAGATCGTGGATTTATTCTGCGCAAATCAACGATTCGCTCAGTGGAGTCAATTCTGGCGTCGAGCAATCGTTGCAACTCGAGGGATCGATGCGTGCGCTGAGGAATCGTGATGGCCAATCTTCACTATCCTCGTTCAACGCAACAATTAAGGGAAACCTGCAATATTCCGAGTGCTGCTTGGGGGTCATCGTACGCATCCAGGCAGACAACTTCAACCTTTCGTGGGGTCGACTCCAAAATACTTAGCTCACGTCTGCTACTCTGTGGATGCGTGATGGACGAAGCACATGGGGCTTCGGGTCCACCCGCTGGCCGATGTCCTTCGCCAATTCCATCATGGCGACCAACCCTGTGAATCAATAAGCGATCATGTGCATTCATACTCGACCTGTCTCGCGACTTCCATGAACATTGATGGAAGGGCCATTAAATTCCGACATTGTGCGTGTGGGGGAGGCTTGGGTTGTGCTGTCCAGATATGTCTAGCGGTGCATCGATGGTTCAAGCACGCTTCGCAACTTTGTCTAGCGATGCGGCAACAGATCTGTCTACGACGACGGCCAGCAAGGGTCGATCACATCGACTTGACATGACCCTCTCCGTTAGTCATGTCGCGCTCTGCCATCTCAGCTACTCGGGTGCTCTAGAATATACTGCCTCGGTATCGCGATTCGAAAGCGGTATCGAGGCCAAGCCTCCATTGGATCTCGCTTTGAGATGTATCGTCTAGGCAACCCGTTCGGCGAGGGCGTCGCTGTATATGCCGCTGCAGATGCTGCCTGTCGAGATTCGGGATACAATCTTAGGCTATACAACCTTGAGGTTATTTCAACCTGCCAGACTTAGCTGTCTGCTGGCTATCGGAAAATCAACATGGTTGAACTATGGGACTGAACGCCATTCTCGGGATCTGGAATGGCCCTTTGAGAAAGGAATCTGGTTCGATCGTCGTCCGCGCGGCTTCCTCTACACCTTGCGAATTTTGATGAGCCCACTGTTCAGCAGTATTGGAACCCTCTCCTTTTGTGATTATTAGTCCGTTGTGTCCTTCTTCAATGAAATTCCCTCGTTCCATTTCATGTTCTTAAACCATGCGTTTGTCAGAGGTGGAATTGGCTCGACAAAAGGAGGCGGACAACGCTGCATATTTTCAACCTTCTTGATAATGGCGTCCGCATCATTGACAACGTGTAAGCGAGCACTGCACGGTGTCAGGGCACCTTTGTCGGCGGCAAAGATCTGCATATATAGACCTATTTATACGATTCCGTAAACTTGACCTGAAGAATTATCTGTGAGACTGCAAGTTTCGCTCAGGCGAGCCTGAGTCTCGCCCCAGTTGCCATTGGCATTGCGGCTCTCCACCAAGCAGTAGTCGTAGGGAGCCGGATCACCTCCAGGCGGCTGGCTAATTTGCAGCACGACGGTATCGACTATGTGGTCCGTTCTGCCGCGTGGTTCGTACTGATATGCCGAAAAATACGGGTCTTTTGCAAAGGTGAGCGACATGATGGTTTTCATGATTCTCCCATATGTCTTGTCATCCGCTCCTGGGTTCCGCTCAACCTGCTGTGTGTAGTACCGGAAAGTCATGTAGTCCAGGTATGTCATCGATGCCGCGCTTGAAGCCATGCTGATTCAATGCAACACAACTCTGGATATGGTGAGTAGACATGATCGGGATGATTCGCCGCGCAGCTTCATGATGCCGCGGTTCGCGAGAAACTCGCCGTCGTGATCTGTTGCCTGAGGCGCATAATAACCTTACCCAAACCCTAGAGAGGGCACTTTTCAAGATTCCCAGATCTCCCTCCAGAACTGTTGTGAACAAGATCACAGGACATTCACATAAACATGGACGATCACCGCCCTCTGTATCACCATTCCCACGTCATACGATGCGCTCAGGCAAAGTACTGGTCCTGGAACCTTGTTTCTGCATTCTTGTGAGGGACACACTGGAAGACATGTGCCGAGAGGCTCGCGCCATGAGATAAAATCCAGAATTACCTAATATGTCTGGTGCATGACGAAAAGCCCGCACTTGCGGCCGATGATTTTCCGGGTCTTAATGATACCAATCGCTCGCTCGAAAGCTCCACCAAAGCCGCGACGATCACGATAGCGAAATGGTGATCTACAATGCCTATCACAACGGGATACCTCAAAGTCTCCACTGTCATTACGTAGGCCACGTAGTTAGGCGAATGATGTTCCGGATTTCGCAATGATCAGCCAACGCGCGATTTGAAACTTGGCGGTCGCGTTCAAGGTTCTTTCCGCACATCTTCACTTTGTAAACTACAGTACTATCTTGGCCAAGACGCCGGGAGCAGCCCCATGACTTTTTCCATACTGGCCCTCTTCGGTGCCGGCTATCGAAGCGCCGGTGACCAGCTCGAGGGTCTACCACGTGGACTCTCCCGAGTGTATGAGAGGCAGGCTCATGTCACATTTCCCCCTTCGACTCCACCCATCTCCTCAACGCCGTACACCTGGCGGCGACAAGTCTATGCTTGGGCTGAGCTGTGTCTGCAAAATGATCTCTTGCGCTGTTCGCTCGCTCGAAGACATTGCTCTGTCTTCGAGATGAGGTGTCGTCGGGGAGCTTGCCGTCTAGACGCAGAGGTGGTGGTAGCTACGCGAAGAGCTAGGTGATGAAGTGAACATTGCGCAGCTATGTCGTATGTATATTTTGAGCATTGCCACTGCAGGCGTTGGCAGCGCGATATGGGTTTTACTTGGTCCACTCACCTGTGAAGTGGAGAACAGTCGCCTAACGAAAGGGAGCATGAAAGCGCAATGTGCGCAATATGAACGCTTTAGCCTTGTTGCACACTAGATGCAGCAATCGAGATCATCAGGCGTGCTCGCTCCCCGAGGTGTCGTAATCACCTAGAGCATTGACATTTCTTGGTCAATGGGTGAGGGCCTGATAGACGTCTGTAGATGGAATGATCCACTGGCAATGCTAGAAAGTTGCAGTGAGATAACGGATTAGCCGTCATGGGCTCCGCGAGCGCAGGACAAGGATTGGAATGCGCTTTTAGCACGTCCGTCAATGCAAGTGTAAGCAAGGCAGCCGCCGCACCCGTCGAGCATTGTCGCTGCAAGCCTCGTCGCCAGAAGTTGTCGCATCGAGTTGAAGCGGTTCCCATCGCGGTCCAGCTGGCTTGCTGACGGTCGACGTGGGTTCATGCTGAGGAGGATGTCGTCGCGTGGTAGGATGCGCAGGTCCCCGAGTCGATACCTGCTGCGATTCGGGGTTTAAACTTTTGAGCTTGCGGTCGACTTGGCCGTGATGACTTTCATCCGAGGTGCACCTCAGCGAGAGCAAGTCCCAAATGGACTTCTCATATGATGTTGTGGCGGAAGTCGAGCTCGGCTGCAACAGCTCTTCGACCAGCAGCTGCAGCATCGTTGGACCAATGTCGCCAACTCCGACTGGCTTGTCCTGTATGAACACCGAGCTAAGCAGTCTTGCCCCATGTCTGCATGAGCGCTGCAGCCCAGCGATCACATGCTCTGGTAGCGACGCTTGTGCGCGATATGCTACCAAGATCAGATGCTAACATTACATTGACCAACGAATCCAGTACGGAGTCAATAGGAGCCCAACTTTGGAGGCATTAGTGTTTAATAACAGCAGGTGGTGAAGCCCTACATCCAAAGGAGCAGGATTGTCCGCACCCAGGCCTGCCCTGATATGTATGCTGTTTTGGATTGTCTTCTCACACACCTCTCGGACTAATAACGCACACCCGGTGACATTCCAACGTTGTTGCTAGGTTCTTAGTAATTCGCTTGCGACCGATTGATCAGCCGCAGAGATCGCCACACGTGCGTCAAATTGGCAGAACACAGAAAGAGCAACCGGATTCACTCCGCGAAATTCCGTGTGGCGCCCGTCACAGCGCCACGGAGGAGGTGCACATGGAGAGAACGTGTTTTTAATTGCACGCCTACACATTTCCGCCCTGTGCCTGCCACATATACATGTCGCCGTCATCACGTACAATCCTCGCCTTCACTTGCTTGATACTACCAATAAGTACCGAACAATGGGTCAAAGCACTCTTGGTCAGGTTTGGTGGACTGTCCTTTCTCAAGCCGACCTTGAGAACCATCAGCCTGGCGGGCGGGCATCACGGCGAGCAAGCCATGCTGGAGATTCCAGGCTTGTGCCGACCGCGTCTTGGGTTAGCTGGCACAGGCCATTCACCCTGGTCCGAGGATCCCGTCGAGGCGTAGGATTATCATTGAAGGATCAATTTAATCATCTTAGTACTCACACATTCACTCAGCTCGCTTCTCCGTAGGAGACTCCCTCAAACCCACCGTTTGCGGGCACAGCACAGCACATGATGCACATGTACCGAAGCTGCAACGCTGCAGAGCTTGGGCAGCCACGACAGCCCACGGCATACATGGCTGGGTCAATTTGTGGCGCAACCCCTCCCATTCCGAAGACCATCGCACTGTACTTCGGAGCTGGTGGAAGGACACAATCGTCATTTGCGGCGACCCCTGTCTGTGTCTTTCGCGTAATATTCAAGGCACCCGCCCGTGACCACCACATCATTTCGAAATACTGGATGTGATAGCTGGCGGGATTATGCATGTATTTACATGCATTAGCAGAGAGAGAGAGCCCGTGGGATGATCGTTCCTTCGGGCTTCGATCTACGCAAGGATTTAGACGTGCGCATCGAGAATCGCCGTGTGAATGGGCTCGCGAGGAATTGCCCCTCTGCTCCACTGGTATCGCTCTGCGAAGAAAGACGGCTCTTCAACAAAACGACATAGTGTTCACTCACCATGACTCATCATGATCTTGGCGTGATGGTGAAAACATGGAACTTTACACTCGAGGTGAATCGTGATGTCGATCAGCACAGGGAATTCGAGCATCCGATGAGCTGTTTGGCGCTCGTAGACTGTGGAAAGTCTTCCGTATTTCCGGAAACAATCCGCGCGCTCCACCCACGTTTCAAGCCCCGGATGTCAGCGATAACCATCAATGCGACAAGCACTGGCTCGATACAGACTAAGGGGAATCCATTCCTTCGTCAGACCGTCGGCAAACAGTCTACCACTACTACTCTTCCTTCGCTTCGAAACCGTGCATCTCAACCACTGATTGCGCTGACGATGGTCGAGCTTATACAGCTGCTAATGCAAGACTCGAGGGCGACAACAGTCAGCACTACTGTAACATTAAAATGCTGGCGACGTCTTATCCCTGCAGGATCATGTCGACACGCTCGCTGCGCACATCACCGCGTGCGCTTTCCACAGCCCATATAGTCCGAGGCCTTGACGGTGGTTGCCAAAGTCTGGACCGCGGCGGTTTCATGTCCTACTTCGCTTAACATCCAATATGCCTGATCCTGTGTCGTGCGCTGCCTCCGAGGCTGGCGATGCCGTCGAGAACTTCATCTGTCCCACCTGCTCAAAGTCTTATCAACGCCGTGAGTCTCCCGTGTGAAGTGGCCGGACCGCCTTGTTCGTCGAGAGACGCACGCTGAAAGCCATCTAGGTGATCTTCTCACTCGTCATCGGAGAAGATGTCAGGGTCCCGCACGACCGCTTGCGCGCCGCAAAGCGTGTGATGCATGCGTCCAAGCGAAGACGAAATGCTGCTACAGTCAGCCGTCCTGTGCGCGTTGCACGAAACGACGTATCCGCTGTCATTATGCGTCAAATTCGGTCGATGACAGCACCTGGCGACCTCCGACTGATATGCCCGAGGCGACAGAGAAGAATCTTGCGCCACAGCCGTCCGAGCCGCTTCTCCTACCAACCTGGACTGCAGACATGGAGTCATGGGCGCTCAGCAACTTCAAGATGGGCGTCGGCATCTCAGGCGACTTTCCTGCATCGACCTCGCCGCTCGGAGAATCCTATTTTCTCCCCCAGGATGATATGCAATTTGTTTCCAGTTTCACCCTGAGCTCAAGTGGAGATATCTCTTTGCCTGCCGATATGTATGGCCTCACGAGTCCCACCAACGGTGCTCCTGGACGTCAAGCCGTGCCTTCTGAAATTCCAACGGCTGGATCCACATACTCTGCATCAGAACAGTCCACGCATCGATTGTCCAATGCCTCCACCGCGCCCTACACCGGCCCTGACATGCGTGGTCTTCCCGCAATCTCAAAATCGCCGTCTGGGCTTCCGAGTCTAGACGAAATGGACTTCACCAGCATGATCTCTGAATCAGGCCATGAGCCGATGCTACTCGACGACCCTGCAGGCTTACCGAGTTCCTACAAGGCCCCATCTGCTGCTCCGAAATCCATTCGCAGATCCTCTACGGGTGAATCAAGCACCGCTTCGTCTCACAATCGGTCAATATCGCGAACGTCATTCGCGGCACTGAATCATCTCGTCAGACCACAATTTGCAGCTTCGTTATCTCGCACGGCGAGTGATGCCCATGCAATACTGACGACACTTTATGAATATCCTTCTCTACTACTCGAGGATGGCTTTCACACTCCACTCCTACATGCATCATTGTACGGCTACGACAATCCGGACATCACGCTACTACCTCTGACCACGATGGCAATATCTTGTGGCGGAGGACTTCTGCACAAGGAAAGCTCACGGTTCATGAAACGCGCCATGGACGGTGAGCGGCAACGACTGATCAAGCAATATGTAGGTATACAATATGTGTCGATGTGGAAGCGTCTTCTAACCTCGCGATAGCCGGATTACAGATGTATGCAGCAATGGGATGCACTACATGCGATGGCTCTCTACGAGCTGCTTGAGCTGCGGGATACTGCAGGCGAAGATCGAGAGGACTGGAAGCTTCGTCCGCGAGTGCTCGGTCTACGATTCCCATTTATCCTCAAGGTAAGTCAACCAGCGTAGCGGGACATCTGAAGACCAGCATTAGGCCATGATCCAAGCCGAGAAGCTTACTAATTAGTGATTGCTCACCATTATCATTGAATTGCATACTGACAATGAGCGGAGACATAGATGGCACAGATCTACGCCAAATCATATCCGGAGTTGCGAAATCCTAACTTCACCGCCTTTGACGATGTATCGAGCACACCCGATCTGGCGATCAAGGGCGCCTGGCATCGATGGAGAATAACCGAAACTGCGCGACGAACACTATTCATGCTGAACATGGTTAACTGGTATAGCTACCTTGACCTTGCAACAGGCAAGCAGCTACCATATTACGAGTCTCTCTGTGATGACATAGTCTTAGATCTTCCGCTTCCCTGCAGTGAGGCGGCTTGGTCTGCACCGAATGAAAACGAGTGGCGTGTTGCAATGCAGGCTCAGCAGGTTCAGAAAGAGCTGGATTCTCTACAGATAGCTCCAGAGTTGACGCTGGCCGGAGCCGTGGCGTTCGTTCAACAGGGGAATCATCAGCGGTCACAGCAGATTGATGGCACCGATGAAGATGAAGATTCAATACTAGATGCGCTGAGCGACAAGGCGGGTTTTGGAGACTCGGAACAATTTCGTGCTCTTGTCCTGTTCGCTGCCTGTTTACAGGTCCGTGGCGACATACAAGCAGCGGCCACGGAGGGGGCAGGGACCACCTGAAGCGGTCATGGCTCGTCTTTACAGAGGCTTAGCCAAGATCTACAACACGTTAGTTTGATACTGACGAAGCTCGTTACGATATGCAAATGGATCATAAGAATGTTTTTATTTCAACGCTAAGTGCCATGTACTTGAAGCTGATCATAATCCACTTCGCTCATGTCCTGCATATCAAGCGCTGGCTGCGACTGCCGCATTGGCTGGTTTCAATGACTCCCCTTCATTCTCCTTCAGACTGTGGCCCGCCAGATGCAACTTTCAAGAGAGTCAGCAAGATTTCGACCCGTCCAGTCCAAGAGATGTACTCACTTGTCGGACTCGAGCTTTGACATGCTCGCCTGCTTCTACCGGCTCGAATTGCGCTGGTCGGTCGGCTGTCACAAGGGATGGGAGCGGCTTAACCATCGTGGTCAGGTTGTAATGCCCAAAGAAAGGAATCGAGTATCGGTCTCCGACCGAGCTTTCCAGTCCCTGTGCAAGAGACGGAGGCTCGATGACGCGATGGACTGTAGAAGGAAGCAGGCCATTGAAGAAACGCGATGTCAAGTCTCCCACTGTGAGGATACAGAGCGTTGGGTCAGCAGCGTGATCATCGAAGGAAAACAGGAATTAGCACAAACTCACCATTAAGGATTGCACAGCCATCCTTCCGCTTGACATATTCCCAATCATGGTTTAGCCGCTTGACCTGCAGTCCTTCGCCTGCATCATTGAACAGCAGCGTCAAACAGCCGTAGTCCGTGTGTGCAGCGGCTCTCACGCGGTTCTCGAAGTCATTCTTCTGCGCCTCAGGATATTTCAGGTTCGCGATGAAATGGTTCTTTTCCGAAACGTACGGATGCAAGGTGTCGGCGGGGAGGCCCACTTCCTCGGTCAATGCCGAAAGCAATTCCAATATCACGCTGTGACAGGATTCGAAGAAGACCACCAGATCAGCGCGCATCTTCTGCGAGTCAGCATCCGGCAGCCATTGGTTTGGGCTCTCCGTGTCATCGTCACGGTACATGCCGAAAAACTCCTTGAGATCAGAAGTCTTGGGGTTCACCGCAAGCTTAGCTGGGTTGGAATACCCTTGCGATGGGCCACGACCCTTGTCGAGCTGACCCTTGATCTTAAGCTTTTCTTCGAAGCTTTTGGAGAAGAACTTCTTGGAATTCTCAAATAGGGCTTCAACAGTCTCTTGGCTGACGCCTGGGCTGCGCAGATATGCAAACCCGGACCCGGACAATGCCGCCCACAGCTCGCGGCGCTCCTGCAGAGATTCTGCGGTCCGCGTTCCGTCGCTCTTGCGAGCATGCAATGTCGGGTAATCAATCACGGGAAGCACGAGGGAGGCCATTGTGCTGCCACTGTTGCGTTACCGAATAAATGGTTGGGTCAGCGTACAGAATAGACGTGCTGACTCGTAGTGACTAGAGTGAGACAGAGTGTGATTGATAGGGTTCCGAATAGAAATGTATGTGTCGTGCCTGATCACATCCAACTTTGGATGTATTTCGTCTAATATACGCCATTCAAATCTTCGCGAGTATTCATTTGCCCAAAAGCAACACCAAACACTTGGACTTGATGATGCACATTCTCATCCGCAACAACTCGGACCAAGGGGCACCTCCATTGTCGGCGCGCGTTGCACATGAGCAGTCCAACACAGAATTCCTTGCCTGCCAAGGTGTTGTCGGTCTCATTCCACATAGGCCCGATAGATCATCACAATGGCGCATCATAACTGAATCGCTAACGTGCTGGCTCGGAGACAAGCCCAGCAGCGGGCCAAGGTGGGGGGGGGGGGGGGGGGGGGGGCGAATCGCCAGTGAACTCCGATGCGCTCAAACGACGCAATCAAGCCTAACCTTACCCAGAACGTTAATATCTGGCACTCCTCTAGCGTCGCTGCTTGACTTTGCTAGTGCTGATGCATTTGATTTTCCTTCAGGCCAACATGCTCGTGTTGGTTTTACCTCCGTCCAATGTACAATTGTGCTCCATTGACGTCCGCGCAGGCGAACCCTCACCAACGCGACGCAATGCGCATGCAGTCAGCCATGCATGGCGTAGCCCTTGCTATAATAGCTATTCGAGCCGAGTCTGGCCAGAGTCTATGGGTTCCTCAGCGGACTGCTCACCCTCTGGCGCGATAATCATTGCCTCGGAGCCGAGTTACTTGCATGCCTTATCGTGGATTCAGCCACAGTGACATCGACGAACGTTCTAATCACTTGCGTGATTAGACTTCGGACTCCGCTTGCTTGTACATTATCTTCGCATTCGTGAGATGTAATGATCCATGCATTTCGAGTTTCCGAAGCCAAGCTTTCAGCCCCGATCACAACGTGGGGAGCGAGGTCGATTCGGAGTTTGGTGGTTTGAAGGATCGACGCTAACGGCAATGTCGACCGGCAACCCGTGAGCCTCGCGCTGACTGCCAAGCAGGGTACCCCATTTCTGTGCATCACTCATGGGCGTGATCGTGAATGTCATTATCATCGGCCGACTCCGTAAAAGGATCTTAAGCGCGATACACGTATTTCTCTCGAACGGAGTTGCTGAACAAGCTTATCTCGATCTTCGCCTTTGCATTACATCTTGCAGATAGCCGGAGTTGATGGGCGTGCTGCTGTCACCACGATGGCTCGATGTCAGATGCGATGTACTGCATACGTGCATGGCAACTCCATACCTTCGACAAAGGAGTGTGATGCTACCCAAGATGCTAATCTTGATCTTCACGATATAGACATAAGGACGAGATGCGGCAAATTGTTCAGCTCGGGCATCCGTCCTTGGAGGAGAAAGGCTTTCATCATTTCTCCCTGACTCATACTTCTATCATTGCTCCCTGATTGAAACTTGCTCGATTCAACCCATACACAGGCTCTCAACAGCAACTCATCATCTAGTATTCTCAGAATGAAGTTTGTCTCTAAGTTTGCGGGCGTGGCTCGTCCTCGACGTGATGTTTTCAACTACATCTTCGAAGCTAGGCGTCCTTATCCTAGCGACCGAATCCTGTATACTGAACACGAGACTGGTGCGACTCTCACATTAGGTCAATTGGAGCGTAAGTCGCGTCAGTTGGCCACTGCTCTCATCGACACCTACGGAGTGGCACCTGGCGATGTTATCGCCATCCTAGCATCTGATTCTGTGGGTGCACCCTATGCCATACCAGGAGACCCTTGACTATAAGTTTCATAGCTAATACTTCGACCAGATATATTTTCCAATTGCATACCTCGGCATTCTCGCTGCCGGAGCTACTGTGCAGCTCATCCCCGTGCAGAAAGAGCTCGCAGCACAGGATGTCGTGGCAAGACTTGAGGCTGCTGGGACAAAACTGCTTATCACCAATGCAGCAATGCTTTCAATGGCCGCCGAAGCTGTATCTTCGGTCGGCAATATTCCGCTCCTCGACATTGCCGAGAAGCCAGACATTTTCGAGGGTGCGGAGTACAAAGGCTTTCAGATCAACGGCGGACCTGAGTCCGAGAGCACTGATGGATTCCTCAACCGAACATCTGGCAGCACGGGCGGCAAAATGAAGACTGTCATTACGACGCATGCCCATTTCATTGTGAGTCAGATGTAGTCATCTTTGTTTCTGAGGCCACGATGCTGATTCAGAAAACCAATCAGGCTGCCATGGAAGCCACATTGCATACTGTGCCACAGAATACAGATCCCGACGCCGATGTCTGGCTCTCAACTCTCTCCCTAGGATTTTTCATCAACGCCAAATTGAACATGGGACTCAATATTCTTCTGGGCATCCCGGTCGTGCTCCTCAACACTGCATTTGGGCCCGACAGCTTTCAGCTGATCGAGAAGTACCGCATTACATTTTTGTTTCTCCCGCCACCAGTTGCAATTGCCATTGCCGCAGCAAGTCTGCCAAAGACAGATGTGAGCAGTGTGAAATGGCTACTCTCGGCTGGAGCAACCATGAATGAGGGTGTGCAGAGAGCAGTATCTGAGCGCCTGAATGCACATCTGGCCATGGAATGGGGTACTGCTGAGACTTTACTTATCGCACTCCAACTCGATGGAGCCTCATCGCCGCCAGGCTCGTGTGGTAAGCTTGTGAACGGAATCGAAGCTATGGTGATCGATATCAACACTGGAAGCCCGGTCGGTCCAGGAATCGAAGGAGAGCTTCTTGTGCGAAATAGTGCAGCAAAGTTTGCCGGATACAAAGCCAACCAAGCCGCGAACCAGAGCACATTCGATGAGGCTGGCTGGTTCCACTCTGGTGATTACGGCATGATCGATGAGAACAATAACGTCTTCATACGTGACAGGATCAAGGAGCTCATCCGCGTCGGCAGTGGGTATGGTGTGCACATTTCGGCTACCGAACTGGAGTCGAAGCTTTTCGAGCATCCTGCAGTGGCTGAGGTCATCGTCACTGGAGTTCTCAGCCCTACAACACACACAGAACAACCGACTGCATTTGTGGTTCTTGCTACAGAATGGAAAGGCAAACCAGCAGAAGCTCTGTCAAGTCTTCAGAAATTGGCCGCTGAGAAGTTTGTCGGCCTGCAAAGTCTTACGGGCGGATTCATCTTCATCACTCAGTTCCCTCACATTGGATTCAAGATTGATCGACGTGCGTTAAAGGCTCTGGCGATCTCCCAGCGACCAGAGTTAAACGCTGACCTCAAGTTGAGCAAGCCATTGGATTCTACGAATCTTGTCAAGGAAGTTGCAATTCATATTATGTAAAGTTGTGGCAGTCTGATGGAGAAATGGATGGCGAATGAAGTTGTGGTGGAGCACACTGCTACCGATTGAATATTTACAATATGCGTATAATGAAACGAATGACAAGGCAATAGCAAACAATCTAAAGTTTACTCAGCAGGCTTGCAAGTTTGTGACTGTATGCAGAGTGGGGAAGTTCAATCAGCAACAGAGGCACAAATGATACTGCTGAAAGTTTAAACGCCACTTTCATCAGTGGCGGCAGCGTCGACGAGGTCGGATGCAAGGTTACATTGGGTGAGTGCGCCGAGGACGTTATGACGCGGAGGCGTTCGTCAGGAACGATAAGTTTTGAGAAGGAGAGCGTTCACCGTTCGTGATGTGGAAACAAACATCGCATATCTCACATCCGACCTCTGTTCCACTTCGTATGATATCATCGTCGCTACCGAGAGTTCGGAGGGATTCAACATTGCATTAGAGTCAATCCTGGAGATTCATATCAACGGAGATCTACCATCTAGCCTTCGGCAGGAATGGACGCCGCATTAGCTCGTGTAAGACGGATGTCGATCGATACCGTCTTCCGCCGAAGACCGGACTTGGACGACCGATGATACATTCAGCGTGCCGGAGCTGAATGTCTATCTCCGATCGAAGGATTCCTGTGATTTCTGAGTCGACCAATCGCCATCTGAGGCATTTGCCACGTAGGCGCGGGATTTGAACGCCGGCTGTGTTCTGTGCAATTGTATGTCGAGTAATCTGTGACAAGGCTGGTCAGGGACACTATATGGCTGGGTTGAGCCTCACATCTTACACATAGCTTCAATAGACAATCTGAGCATTCGTTTCGAGATCCTCTTCAACAACTCATTTGTTGAACACATCGCATTCAACATGGATCGATCGAAGCCAACAACGGCGATACCTGAGCCATGGTCCATCAACACCTGGCAGAGCAAGAGCATTGCTCAACCGATTATCTACGAAGATGAAGACAAGCTATCAAAGACACTCGTGCAGCTTGCTGCACTACCCGATCTTGTACCAACGCAAGAAATCGATCAGCTGTGTGAAACTCTGCTCTTTGCTGCGCGCGGGCAAATGTTCGTAGTACAGGGCGGTGACTGCGCGGAGGCTTTCCACGAAATTACTCGCCCAATTGTGAGTGGTAAAAGGGAACTTCTAGTGGCACAGGCGAAGACCTTGTCCGAAGGTTTGGGCAAGCCCATCATTCCCATTGGACGGATAGCTGGACAATACTCTAAGCCGCGTTCCAACTGCTACGAGACGCTGTCTTGCGGAAGTCGAGTCAATTCGGTAAGTTTCGTATCATCAGTGATCAAAAATCAGGGCATTCAGCTCACGCTCACGCTGAACAGTATCGAGGCGACAATGTCAACGGCCCAGAGAAGTCGGAGCGAGACCCAAACCCTGAGCGTCTCTGCGTCGGTTATCACCTAGCAGCTGCAACTCTTTCAATGCTGCGAGCCGAGAGCGGTCAGCCTCGAACTGAAATCGAGCGCTTCACCCTTCCCTCAAGCGGCGTTTTCACCTCTCATGAAGCCTTACATCTGCCGCTTGAGTCGACCATGACCCGTTTTGGATACAACACCTCTGCACATATGCTGTGGATCGGCGAGCGGACTAGACAGCTAGACGGCGGCCATGTCGAATATCTTCGCGGTGTGAAGAATCCCGTCGGCGTAAAGTTGGGACCTACCACAAATCCAAGCGATCTGATCGAGATGCTCGACAAGCTCAACCCTCGCGGAACAGTCGGCAAGATCATTCTCATTACTCGCATGGGCGCTAAAAACGTCGAAGACAAGTTGCCTGCATTGATCAGAGAGATCAAGAAATCGAACCATGTGCCTGTCTGGTTGTGCGACCCCTGCCATGGCAACACCGTCTCCACGCCCTCCAAAGTCAAGACAAGAATTGTTGAGCAGATGCTGGAAGAGCTGAAACTGACCCATCTGATCCACGCGGAGAATGACTCTCAACTTGGCGGCATTCATATTGAGCAGACAGGAGAAGCAGATGTCACAGAATGCCTGGACTCATACAGTCAGGATCTATCGCAGGCCCAATTCCCTGAATACCGTACGCTTTGCGATCCTCGATTGTCCAAGTCTCAGGCTATGTTCCTGATCCGGGAGTACGTGCAATTCGCGAAAGCATTAGCACAGGAGGCGAGTCAGGTCGAGACAATCAACTTGGAGCTGGTGCATGGATCAAAGGAGCAAGTCCTACTGAAAACAGCACCTGGCCTTGCGCTACAGGTCTAGCCACATTTCTCAGCACGATATTCAAATCTTCGTGACTCATAGATGTAAATCATTACAAACTTTTTCCACGAGAAGGAATCCAGAAGCGACCATAGTGTCGTGCGGGTGTAAGCTGCGACGACTGCATAATGCGGTAAAGGCAAAGATGATAAATTAATACCTCTGGCTCAAGTAAATCATAAGTCAGAGCTGAATGGAACTAATCGCTCCTGACAATCTTGTGAAAGAAAAACCATGTGCAGGTAATATTACGTGCAAAGGATCTGGCAAAGGATCTGGCAATAGCCCAGGACGTACTCTTCCTGAATCAGATGACTTTACCCATTCCAAGTGATCGATTTTGTTTGAGAAAATGTATTCAATAAGTAGAGCACTTGCCCAGCAACTAAGATCCATAGAAAAGGCAATCTAACACTCAGGCAGGCCTGAACATGTGAGGAGGTGATGTTTGCTAGATAGTTCGCTACGGCTGAAATCCTATGGAAATCCCAAAGACGGCTAGCAAGCCCTAAAAGAGTACCATATCAAATTGCAGGGGTCGCTCTCTTCCTGAAGTGCTGTGGTAAGCTCTCGATCGCAAGGCGGAGTTCTGTTTCTCCCGAATAAGGCAAAGTCATAGCCACGCGGTCGGGCGCGGAGGCCACGCCGACCGCGTATTTTCGAGCATTGTCCACCTCATGCCTTCACCAAGCCGATTGGAGGGATTTCAAATCCTGCTTGTCGATCCAAAAAGCAACTCGATGCTGTCACGTCCATGATACTTGGGATCATCATCTTCTGCGGATGACTCGAGAAAATCTTCCAGGATGCACCAGGCCAGAATTTGAACTTGAAGCCATTGTGGAACCTACAAGCTGTCAACCTCTACATTGTTTTCTTGAAGGATCGTGTCCTCGATGTCGCTGCAGTATCGAGAGACAAAATTAAGAAGAGGTCTCAGGTAAAGACCTTGATATCCCGCACAATACAACGCCTGATAATCTACCAAATCCGAGTTTGTCTTATCGCCTTGTTGCTCATAGGACACGAAGCGGTCGATTTAGAGCAGATGGGACATAGCATCGGCTCAATCTAAAAATTGTAGAATGCCACGGAAATGAGAGCTGGGCTGAGGACAGATAAACGAAATACAATGACAATTGCGTAATTTTACTTCTAATACCAAAGCTAATACGATAGCCGCTTCAATTACAATCTAAAACTGACAGACAAATTCCGATGAGTCGCCATCACATCGCACTGTGCCTCAAGCCTGCTTCGAACGACGCTTGCTTAGCTCGTCCTTGACCACAAAGATCAACGAAAGCACCAACCCAAGCCCAGCCAGACCCACAGCGAACCAGAGAGCATTCCGGTAGCCCCTCATGGCATCGCCAGCCTTTGTCTCGATCTCAACAGTACCTGCGAAGCCGAGGGCCAGGCTGATGGAGTAGTTGACGATGGTCAAAACAACCGACGCAGCCATACCCTGATACTTGGGCTCGACGGCATCGCTGAAGATGATGGTCGCGGCAGGGAAAGAGGAGTCCATGCCAACGGTGATGATCAGTACGGAGAAGAAGAAATGGCCCCAGTAAGTGTCCTGGACAGGGTAGGTAGCGATAAGAAGGGAGCCCACGACGAAGGCGACTTGCCCGATGACCATGACCCATGCCGCGGACAACTTTCTGCCCAAAAGCTTGCCGACGGCGAGAGCTGAAATGAGGCCAGACGGAATGACGGGTGAGTACCAAGCGGATAGGAGAAGCGGAGTGACGCCGCGACCGTAAATCACCAATTGTGCCGCGTAAAAGACCTGCAGAAGCAGAGGCATGTTAGTGAAACGAACGTAAGATTGGGAGCAATGAAAGCGCTACTCACCCAGATACCGAATGTTCCCCATCCAGCGGCAGTACAGCCAAAAACAAACGCGATGTCGCTGTTGAAGGCAGCAAATGGGAGGAGTGGATTCGGCGACAATCTCGCTTCGTAGTAGGCGAAGACAGCAAGCAGAAAGCAGCCCACGATGAGGGTCGCATACACGTAAGGTTGTTCCCAGCCCGCGACTACTGCTTGGTTCCAGGCGAAGTTGATGAGCACCAGCGCAGTAATGCCGATCGTGCCGCCGATGAGATCAAGGTTCTTAACTTTCTCTGTGGCCGACATGGCCTGCGCGTCCTTACCCAGAGGCTGATCGGGAATCGACCAGGTTGCGAAGGCGGTCAGGGCGGCAAGTGCGATAGCTTGGCTGTAGTAGGTCCACGGCCACCAGGCCAGCGCGAAAAGGCCACCACTAGAACGATTTCATTGTCAGCATTTGAGCTCTTTTCTCAAGGGAAGGGTCAAGACCGACAACAGAAAGCCCGCCACAGCACCAAAGGGTGCGCATCCTCCGAATAATGCAAATGCCATGTTCTTCGTTTGTCCAGGACGGTACGCTGTGCCAAGCAGAGCCAGCGCGGCAGGCATGGTCATCGATGGGCCAATCCCTTGGAAGGCGCGCGCAAAGATGAAGAGGACGTAGCCGGACTTGGCCGACTTGTTGAAAACGCTCACTCCAGCCGCCAAACTCCAGATAGCATACCAGGTCATACCGATGAGGAACATCCGCTTGTAGCCGTACAGGTCACCGAGTCGGCCTGCCAGAAGGATGAATGTACCGACGGTCAGGGAGTATCCGGCGACGAGCCAGGCTTCTTCACCCTCATTCTCCAATCCAAAGGTCTCGCCGATGACGCCGACGATGCCAAGAGTATTTCCGAGACCGAGCTGGTTTGTGAACATGGCCATGCAGACCGTGCCGATCATCAGGAATTGTCGAAACGACGAAAGATTATCTGCGCTGTAGACATGGTCGTCTCCTTCTTGTTCCTTTTCTGCTGTGGAATTATCACCGGCATCATTCGGAGTGTCTTCGAGATGTTAGTGACTATGAAATGCCCAACGCGTGGACCTTTCAACTTGCCTAGAGAATCATCCTTGGACGGCTTGCGGGACATGTCTTTCTCGGCACTGGCGGAGTCCGACATGTTTGTGGTTGTCTCTGTAGAAGAGAACGAACAATGACCAGGGCAACGAGAGCGATCAACGAAAAGATACCATACAAATATACAAGAAATTAACAGCGAATCGTTCAATAGGCATCAGATCTACACTCGGAGGCTTCTTCCGGAACATCTTGAAATTGTATTTTACGCTTGTCTCTGATATCATGCATGATGTTGTAATCACTGTTCAATCCTGACAAAGACGCCCATCAATTTCCGGGCTGGCACAGGTGAAACGGCTGGACCCTGACGCCTGAACTCCGGGCGGGCCTGCGGAATTGGCCGTCCGAAATAAGCTTACTGAAGCCAAAATCCTTCTTCGGATATGCGATCACAGCGTGCAGATGCTCGTGGCCAGAGATAATAGTCCAGGCGTGGTCGCCGCATACGTCAGGTCTGCATAGGTATAATCTCTTAGAAACAAAATGCTTTTCACCAGTATCGCTTTGCTCGGTCTTGGCGTTGGGCCGTTGCTGGCCGCCGCTACAGAACTCCCACGGCCATACTCGACGTGGATGCTTGAAAGCGTTATCGCTCGCAAGGAGGGCGTCAGAGCAGCCGACGGCCTACTCAGTGAAATCCAAAAGGTGCGGCTGAGTCGTTGCATGAATCGAATATTCGCAATTTATCTTGTTTCTGCTGTTGATGTTGATGTTGCTGATGGCGATTGTTGGTGTTCTATAGGGATTCTTTCAGGAAAGCTTGCGGGAAGCAATCGCAGCCAGCAGCGACCCTGAACAAGCCGCGGCGTGGACCGAATATCATCGTGAAAGCCTGCAATATGGCATTGATGACTTCACGAATGCTGTCAAAGATTCGCGTGCACCTCTGGACAGAGTCTGCGCAGGCCGCAGTATACTGTAAGTCATAGTGTGCGATCATTGTTAAACCCTATGCTTTAACACTTTTCTGCAGGCAGAGCGACGTTGCGACGCCTGTGGCGGAGAAGGCTCTACAGGCGCTCCGACAGTCAATAGATCTCCAACTACGGAGTGCAAACGGTGGGTTTTGGTATTTTGCCGACCCACCACTTCCATACGAACAATATGGCAACCTCTCCTACAGCGATGGCATGTACGGATTCGCACCCTTCGCAACGCTCTATGGCCAGAAATTCTCTGACGGCCTAAACATCAATTCTGCTCTTGAACAGCTAGAGATTCTGTACCAACATGTCCATCACGCCGCGACGGGTCTCATCGTCCACGGATATGACGCGTCTAAATCTGCGCCTTGGGCGGATTCGAAAACGGGCGCCAGTCCGATGGTCTGGGGTCGCAGCATGGCATGGTACCTTATCGGTCTAGTCGATGCCTTGGAGTTGGCAGAAAACGATAGCAGAACAAAATCGTCGCCAGCGTACAAACGCATGAGAACCATCTTACACGACATTGCGCGCGCCAATGTGGTCGCTGCGAGACATTCGGCTACTGTCACGGGTAGCTATGCAGTATGGCAGGTCGTTGACCAGCCAGGTGCAGAGGGCAACTACATCGAAGCCAGCGCCAGTGCGATGATTGCCTTCGTCTTAGCAAAGAGCCTCCGCCTGGGGTACATCTCCGACCACGTAATCATCGATGGATCTGCTCACTCGCCAATTAGACAAGGCGCTTACGGTCCACAGCAGGCCCAAACGCCTCTTCCTGCCGTGCTCACTGTCGGGGATGTCGTCCGAGGACTATACGATGAAGTTGTCACTCTATTTGTTGTCGAGAACGATTCCGGGCTGTTGGAATTTCATGGTACAAGCATCATCGCCAGCCTCCATGAGGCACGACCGAATTTTGATGTGAGTGCAATTTCCCACGAGCGATGAGATGTTGATGCTGACTTTTACATAGTATTACGTCAACCGCGCACGGGTGAATGACAGTCTCATCGGATCAAGCGCATTCATTCTCGCCAGCCTTGAGATGGAAAGATGGCTCGCAGCTGGTTCCACCATCGTTTGAAGACGTCTAGACGATGACAGAAGATTGAATGAGAACAGTCTCACCTTGACTGAGAATACCGACTTTCATTGCATGACCACGAGGGGCAGTGGAGAGTACGAGAGCGTCGCCACATTCCATGTATAAATATTGAATGAGGAAGTATGCGATATTTCCTGGTCTTCAAATGATGATTGAGCCATATTTGAACCTATTCCGCCTCAGTGGAGCGTAAGATTGTCAAATCATGTACGTGATGCAATCGTGATCTCGGGGTTATTGAATTTTGGTTTTACCTGCACTCGCAGCATGTAGAGAAGAGTGCAAGAACCTTCGTTCGTATCCCTATACCAACACAATCAGAAATATCTAAAAGTAGCGAGAAAGTCACAAAAAGCAATGTTTCAAATTTGAATTTTTCTCTACTTCTTTCTTGTAAGATACATGGCAAATCAGTGAATGATGGTTTGTGTTTCAACACATTCACAGCAACAAATTAAAGGCATGACCAAAGCAAGGTCAAGATAAACTTATCTCGCCTGCACGCCCTGCAGGTCCCAAGACACGCGTGCAACACCACCTTGTCCGACCATCCACACCTCAGTCCAGCTCTTATCAGCACCTTCGACCCACTGGAAGTTGTTGACGGTGAAGTTGGTCTGCGCGCGGAGAATAACATCGCCAAACTCGGTCAGCACGGTCAATCCGTTTCCACTGGCGGTGACGACGAGGCCGTTGCGGGCCGCCTTCAGACCATCTGGCACGGTGCCGATGGTATCATAATGGATGGGACGCTTATTCACGATCGCACGTCCCTGGTCGACGACATCATATTTGTAAATGGTCCGCTTCTCCGTTGTGTTGAAGAGGATGCCCGGAATTCCTGGGCTGGGCACGTCCATGGAGATCGGAGCCGACGCACCGGCGGCGGCGGTGTCGCTGATGTACAGGTGGGCGGAGTTGGGTGAGAAGGCGATGCCGTTCGGACTCCGCATGTCGTCGTCCACGATGACGACGCTGCCGGTCTTGGGGTCGAAGCGGAAGGTTCCGCTCTTGGTGTGCGGTGGCAGGTCCGCGATTTGCAACCACCAGCTGTAGTACGGCACGGTGAACCAGATGAATCCAGTTTGCGGGTCGACGACGATGTCATCGCAGCCGGGAAGAGCCAGACCAAAATAGTTGTTGAGCAACACCTCGGTGGTGTTGGTGTATGGGTCCAATGCGATGATTCCCGGACGTTGCTGGGTGCTCAATTTGGCCGATGCCACAGTCGCGTTGGAGCCAGCCACAGCGTAGTAGATCTTTCCCCCGCTGTAGAAAGCACCATTGGGCACGTAGATTGGCGGGTCGGCGAGATACTCCTCCACGGTCGGCTGAGCCTCGTCGAGGTCGACGACGTACATGGGCAGGTTTTGAGAAAGCTCCGAGAAGAACAGTCTGTTCAAGCCAGGTACATAGACGGGGCTCTCGTGCAGGTATGGCGAGACGGCAAACATGAAGTCGACCTTGGGCTTCTTGCCCAAAATACCCTTGGCGAGCTCCTCATTGAAAACCACAAAGTCTGCCTTCGAGACCGAGCTCCACGAGACGTCCGAGTCAATAGACACGTCTCCGTAGTTGTTGAAGAAGCTTCCATTGGCGGGCTCTCTGTAGAACGGGGAGGGTAACCTGGCACCTCCCTTCTCGAGACAGACGACTCCTTCAGCAAGGCATTCACGCGCGATGGAGTTCTCGCCTAGCACCGAGCTAGGTGAGAGCGGTTGTTGGCCCATCGGGCGTAGAATGGCGGCGGTCGCGGTAGACGCGAAAAGCACACATGATATCCACATGGTAATCGATGCTCACCGTGTGAGTTGGGCGATGATATGAAATGGCCTCGCAATCAGAGAAAAGCAATGCAAAAAAGCGTGGTGCTACGACGATCGAGAGAAGTGATATTGAAGCACGAACATGAGGAAATTATAAGCAACTAAAGCATACTAGCTACCTCTGATGTAAGCTCCCACGTGGCCCATGCCATTGAGAGGGATACCAACTCCGTGGAAGGGGACCGCATCGACTAGCGTACGGATCGGACGGAATGGCTCTCTGGTTCAGGTACGTTAATCTCCGGAAAAACACAATTCAAAGCCTCCGGGCACATTTGAAATCGGTGGGATCAAGTAGGCGGTGAAATTAGACAGACACGGAAGAAAGGTTTATTACAATTTCGTGAAGCTGCACAGCTGTCGATTGAGCTGCTGACTATGAATACAATTTGTGCCTAAAGCTCCCCCGTGGCAATGAAAAAACGACCTGCGTCTGGCAGTCCCCCCTGGCCAGCAGCAATTGCTTGCGCAAGCGAGTGCCCCTCTTCCACCAAAACAATGTTGTCCGGGTATGTCTTGCCTAGTAGCGCGAGCGTCTCAACCTTGCTGTTGGACTTGATGATATGGAATCCTTTTGGCGGGAGGATAAGACCCGACTGGGACGACGTCAAGACAGCGTGTGCGTCGTGGCGGAAGGTCTTTGACTTCTCCGGCTCCTCTCCCTTGCCCGCTTTGGTGCTCTGAGCCCAGTGGGCGTAACGGCGACCACGGGCGATCTGACCCACATCGAAGCTGGCCGACTTCCCGTCATCCCACTCAATGTTGAGCTGGACTTGATGTTTGCCGTCTTTGTTGGTAGCATTCAGGGTGGAGTTGGCAACCTTGGCATTTCCAGCATTCTCACCCTTGTTCAAGCTGAGTTCCGCGCGATCGGCAGCGTAGTAGTCCTCGAGGGCGTAGTGGAATGTGGTCTCTTCGACGGACTCATCCAAGACTACGGGGACCCAACGCAGCAATTGAGAGGAGCGGCCGCCAGCAATGAATGCCGGGAGAACAACTCCTCCCTTGTACTGGAAGCCGACGTCACTCTTCTCAGAAAGTGATGGTGCGAGGAAGGATTGGGCAGCTCGGAGGAGTGTTCGTTGTTTGACCTGCTTCGTCAATGCCTCGGTCAAGAAAGCCCCACGAGCTTCCTCGGTGTGTCGAATTCCTCGCTTGGGACCTGGGTTGATCTGAATGAGAACATCTTCGTAATTCTCAAAAGGCAGGAGGGCATCGCGGAGGAGTACCATCTGATGGAGGTACTCATTGTAGATTTGCATGAGGTGGCGGAGACTGCGGGGACCGAACATCAAGTACGCAACGTGAGGCTTGAGCATGTGGCCTTCACAGGGGCTGCGGACGACATAGTTGGGGTCGAACTCAACATCGGAAACGTTTCGAACATACTTGATGAGGGTCTTGCCGATGTTTATGGCTTGCTTTGCGAGTTCAGCACGATTCGGGTCTCCCGTCGGGATGGAAATGCTGGCCTCGCGGGTGTCGAGCGCGAGGTTGGATGCGAGATTGTCGATCAGCTGTTCGCGAGCTGAAGGCTCACCGTCTGGGCTGGGTCCGAGGTGGTGAATGCAGGTTTCGAGAAGCGGCGCGTTGGCTTCGACGATCTGCTTGACAGTGTACAATCCTGCTGGTAGACCCCATTGACCTCCCTTCGGAAGTGGTGCAACTCCATCGGGTCCTTTAGCGCTGAATTGCTTCTGCTTGCCGATCTGTAAAGCCAGGCTTGGAACCTCGAAAGGTTGTTCCAGTAGTGCGGGAGACATTCTTGACGGAAAACTGGAGAAACTTTTGATATTCGCTTTGAATGATGATGGTATCCGTGACAGAAATGGCGACTATTCACCGTCAGTCTGCTAGATTTATATGTGTTGTTGGAAACTCCCACAACTGGGCGTGTGATGCAGCAAGCTGTGGCAGGGTGACGTACCTGTGTGACCGCAAAGAGACCCACAATCGTTCCTAATAGGATACGA
This sequence comes from Dissoconium aciculare CBS 342.82, assembly GCF_010015565.1. Classification (NCBI taxonomy): domain Eukaryota; kingdom Fungi; phylum Ascomycota; class Dothideomycetes; order Mycosphaerellales; family Dissoconiaceae; genus Dissoconium; species Dissoconium aciculare. The sequence continues at coordinate 345,007 of NW_022984952.1, forward strand.
CTTGTCCCTGCTTTGAAATAAGCCATGGCGTGCTGGTCGAGGCGACTTCGGCTGCGAGATAATGATGTTGCTTCCATATCAATGAGCAGTCACGTGACATCCAAGAAACTCCGCTACCACGGACTGGAATGGTCGTCGCATTTTGTCAGCATCGACGCAACAGGAATGCAATCTCCTGGAGTCCGATGAACCCATTCAACAATTTCGACATGTCGTCATGGGCGCGAAACGTCATACTCATGGCCGTGCGGGGAGTTCTCGGTTGACAAACTTCGGTTTTGAAGACCGCGTCTCCATTCTGCTCCATTGTGCCCCATCATACTCCATTGTGGAGTTGTCGCACGCTCCGTACAGGATGCGGAGCTCAGTGTGGGATGCTGGGTAGGATGAGCGAATCGCTCACGTCCGATGTATTTAGACAGACGAGTTCCAGGTGATGCCGATGGGTGTATTAATTATCCAAACCTGTCTGAATCAAAATCGAAAATCAACGCTACCATGAACGATCCTGTTGTGCCCAAATCCGCCTTCAAGGAGGACGTCAGAGGCAAGTTCGCAGGAACCGAAAATGCGTACCTCTTGCCGCACCATGTGGAGGAGGTGAACCGGTTGCAGCGCCAGCATGCATTTATTGCAACTCACACCGGTGGAAAATTGACCCATGCTAAGCTGCCCAAGGGTGCAAGCATATTGGACGTTGGATGCAGTGACGGTGAGTGACCATGAGCCAAGAATGATCTTTGAGTCTCATCTGTTACGCTATTCATCGTACATACATCTGATCGGACCTCAGGCACGTGGCTTGCCGACTTGGCCGGCCTTAGAGGCGACGGTCCGGTCCGTGAGGATCTGAAGCTATGTGGAGTTGATATCGGGGATGCGCTGTTTCGAAAGGATGACCGACTTGATCTGAAAAAGCATGATATCCGATATCCCTTTCCGGAATCATGGGGGTGGAAGAACAAGTTTGATCTCGTGCACCAGCGCCTGCTGGTTTGGGGAATCAAGGCCAACGAATGGGATGTGGCTGTGAAGAATCTCGTTGACACTGTCAAACCTGGTGGAACGATTCAGGTGGGTTTGAAGGTCTTTCAAATGCAGAGGGAGCTTTCGCTGACATGATCCAGCTGGTGGAGGCGGAGTGGGTCAAGCTTGATGGTTACACAGATGAGCAAGTCCAACAGAAGAAGCTCGCTCTTGTGCAGGAGTGGTCTGCAGGTGCGGCTGGTATGGACGTTCACATTTGGAAGCGCCTCCCGAGCTTGCTCGAGTCGCTCAACCTGAAGGACATCCACGTCGAGAGCTTTCCTCTGGGATACGGTGCGACGACGGCGCGACCAGAAGATCGTGACTGGACCGGGGAGTTGCTACCAGAGTCGTTCCGCCAATTTGCAGGAATCATGCCAGGTACGAATCTGTCTTGCAGTGTCCTCATCTAAGCTTCATCGCGCTAATTATTGACTCACAGCCGATGGCATTCCGGGGGTGGCAAAAACGCCCGAAGAGTATCTTGCGTGGCTTGACGACTTGATCGTGGAGTTCAAGGCGATCGGGTACACCCCTATCGTGAAGTGGGTGACGGGCAAGAAGTCCGCATAGTTGACAATGCCCCTCAACAGGATGATGCCGAATAAGGAGTAGCAGTCGTCGGCTGCCACAAGACTCGTGCGGCTGCGTGACGGTATCATGGACGTAATTCCAGGATTTTCATTTCGTGTTTGCGGCAATGTATGAAGGATAGATATGAGACGAACTCCATGATGAAATATTATTAAAGTCGGTCCACGGATGTCACGGCCACTCACCAGTCGTGTGATCAAACCCTAGCCAGCATTAGGGTTTGGGTTACCCCTCTATTATTCATTATAAGAGGAAGTCGGCCGAGGTGAGCGACGTGAAGATATCAAATTGAAAAAATTGGACTTCAATTCAAAAATTTACGGCAGCTAATCCTATTCACATTGAACTCATGTCATTCCCATTACAAGTCCCCATATTCTCAGTTCAACCCATCGTGTCCCGTCGTTGACATCCAAACCAGTCCATTCCAGCTGTCAGTAGCTGGAATAATCCATGAACAGAACACCATCCATGATTCGTGCTCCGAATTCATATTTGACCAGGCGCATCTAGAAGTGGTTGTCGTAGTAGTAGTCATCGTCACGGCCATCGTACTCATCGTAGTAAGGGCCGCGGAGGGCATCTTCGAAAGCGTCAGCGGCCTCGTGAGCAATGATGGCGCCGGCGACGAGAGGCGGCGGCGGGAAGAAGAGAGGGAAGGTGCGCGCCTCGAGATCGCGAGGGTGCTTCCCGCTAGCCTTGTGCAGAGCCTTGTCGAGGGCCTCGGCGGGCGATAAAAGAATGTCAGCACCAGCGGCGACGACGTCAGCAGCCTCGCTAGCGGCCTCCTTCACGGGCTTGATGGTGCGAGGGTAGTGCTTGCGGCCGTTGGAGGCGGCGCGAAGAGCCTCCTCGAGTGACTCGAAAGGAGAGAGCACGACATCGCCAGCATCGGCGAGAATGCCTGCAGCGTCTTTCTCGACGCCCTTTGCGGTAGGGCCGAAGGTGCGTGGGTAATGCTTGCGACTCTTGGAAGCAGCGCGGAGGGCCTCCTCGAGCGACTCGAATGGCGAGAGAGCAATGTCAGCGCCCTCGGCAAGAATGCCGGCAGCTTCTTTCTCAGCGCTGTTGACGGCTGGGCCCAGGGTGCGAGGGTAGTGTTTACGGCCCTTCGAGGCGGCTCGGAGGGACTCCTCGAGAGACTCGAAGGGAGAAAGGATTACATCACCAGCATCGGCAAGAATACTAGCAGCGTCCTTCTCGACGCCCTTAGCAGCAGGGCCGAAGGTGCGAGGGTAGTGCTTGCGACCCTTGGCAGCCTCACGGTGGAGTGCATCGTCGAGGACTTCGGCAGGGAAGAGAAGAACGTCACCGGCATCAGCGAGGATGCCAGCGGCGTCTTTCTCGGCCTCCTTGGCCGGGACAAAGGTGCGAGGGTAGTGCTTGCGGCCCTTGGCAGCCTCACGGTGAAGGGCGTCGTCGAGGACCTCGGCGGGGAACAGAAGAGCGTCGCCAGCGTCAGCCAGAATGCCAGCGGCTGCCTTGACAGGCTTGTCTGTGCGCTTGAAGTTGTCCTGGGCAAGAGGCTGGAGAAGGGCGCTGTCGGCTTGAGCGATGATGGCGGCGGGGGCGGAAAGGAGTGGGTTGCCAGCGGCTAGGTTCTCGATAGGGTCGAGGGCAGACTCGACCGGCTTGATCACAGGAGCAACCGGGTTCACCAGAGGTGCAGCATAGGCAATGCTGGCTGCAGCGAGCAGAGAGACACCATTTTGAACACGCATCTTGAAGATTTGTATGTTTGGGTGATGATGACTTATAGGAGAGTGATGCGGTGGTGTGCCAAGAAGCTGATGTTGAAGGTGATGAAGTATTCTTTCGGACAAGGAGTGGACTCGTGAGCCATTATATACTTGAGGTCGATGAGCTATCGAGGGCGTCGACGAACTTGTGCAATGTTGAGCATTGAGCACCTCCGCGTTGACAGCGCTCGAGAGAGTATGACATGATTGACGATCGAGCAGACCATCATGAGGTCGATCACCGAGGCTTTGAAAGCCCGGCCGAAAGAAATTGTGTCATCTTGGAGACGGATCGTGGAAGAGCTCCGTCCGTGGTGATCGAACCTGACCGCCGTTGATGTTTGAATAAGTGTGAAGCCGGCATCGTATAGATGGAAGTGACTAGATTCGGACAAATCGCTGGGTGCTCACGTCATTGCTCAAGCAGATTGAAGCTTCTATGTTGTATATGCTGCCTTGAGCAGATTTCCGTCTAGCGTGAGATGGTCAGGAATGGTCGCTAAGAGGCCAAGCCTATGCTCGATGCAAAGCTGAACGAGGGTTTAGCTTCCATGATGTGAAAAAAGACCACTAGACGTGCTCAACGATTAGGTAAATTAGCGCGCCGGTGCGGCTCACGACCAGTCATTCGCCTCGTTCCGGACAGGTACGTGCAATATATAAGCTTCTGCGTGCCTGAGTTGGGAATTAATTAAGGTCAGAGCTAACTGATGATCACCCAAAATTTCGGGGGCTCAAGTGCGGAGAAGACCACCGGCAAGAGTCCCGATATACTGAAGTCTCCTGGACAGATGAGACTCGCAACCCCGGTCTGGGATTTGTGGAACAGGTGCATCGTCGATGTCGACAAATGGTCAGCCCTTGTTTTCACGAGCTCATCAAGACTTGTGGCTCAAAATCATCAAGAGACTTACTTGCTACAAAGATGTGCCGTATGCTCATAGCATCACCGTCGCTCTCCTTCACCTATGATGAGGTCAAAGCTGATATGGAGAAAGGCACGCTAATTGAGTCGGCTCAGACTCGGCTGAATTGCACCTGGGTAGTGTGCGAGTATACGACGGCTAGTCTACACCATGGAAGAGCAAGGTTTGACTAGGACATGACCTTGGAATGTATCGAAGAGCCCATGATGCACTTAGCAAGTACAGAAACCTTAGGTAATCATCGTACCGGGAAATCGAGTCTGGCGCGTGGTGAAGCCGGCAGTTTGATGCAGCACTGCAGGTACTAGCGGGAAAAGCCGCGCTGCTGAAATATGCCAAGCTTTTCCGCTATGCACGCCACCTGCATGTTCAAAAGTCCTTCCTGGTGGTGTCTGCCCGCGGCCCGCGGCTGCACGGAAGCCCGGTCAAATACACCTCCGGATCAGTCAGCGAACAAGATCCATGTGTATCTCCAATCCGGCCTTCTCGTCCCCGGCATCCGTTTGAGCATGTTGTGTCCGAATCTTTATATTGCTACTGGATGCGTCTATACTTTACGGGAACTTCGTTTATCGCATCAGCTCTCTTTTCCGATGATGTCGAGGCTCCCCTGTCAACACGCGAGCCGTCGTGATCGCGTTCGCATGTCGTTCATCTTGCATTGATGGCACAAGTGATAGGCACGCGTCCTCGGGCCACAGAAGGACAAGTCGATTTTCTCCAGCATTTCATATGTTTTTCGCCCAGCTGGTAGCACGATTGACACGTAGCTAGTTTTTAGACAAGTACATCTCAAGCACAACTTTGACAATTTCTTCTCCTACACTGTACAGTACTAGGACTTCGGTCGACGTATCCAAGGAAAATTCACGATGGGCATTTTATGTTTCCATCACGAGCATTGTCTCATCTGCATCACTCCACTCTTTCTGAGGTGGGCCTAGGGAAGGCGCCGGGTATTGAAGTATTGAAGTAATTCAAGGAGTCAGATTTAAGCTCTGACTTCAAGTCAAGTCAAGTACAACCCCTCTGGTTGCCATAGGCAATCACATTCACGAAGCTTCCTTCCAACATCGGGCAGCGATGATTTCTCGTTGTCAAGACATGTCTAAAAGCTATTCGAGCTCCCAAAATGGGCATTTTTACGCAACCAGACTTGTATCTGAGTTGTATCATGTCATCTGCCAGCGAAAGAGTGTGTCTGCAGTCTCCTCGGAGGTCAGGCCATCAGGTTTCGTCCCCAGGGTATTTATCAAACTCCAGATCGACCCCATTATCAATTCATGACAGATTACCTGAGAAGCCCACGATAAAACGAGATCATCTTGTGGTCAGCGTAGCTTTCATTCGATGTTCAGACATAAGTATGGTGCGTGTAAGGTTCAGGCATAAACATAGTTGCGTATCAGGTCCGGCTGCAGAGGCCAGATCATGTGATTCTGCACCAATCGATGGCCAGACTGATATCTGTACTTGCTCACACTTATCTGAGCAGGTTTACGGGACGAGTTTTCCCCGTTTAAGCCCACAGGTTGTTAATAACAAATGTGGTTTTCGTTTGCACGTAGTCGTCGTCATGTACCTGCGGGTTGGCAGATTACAGGAGTAATAGTGGGCGACTTTGTCGTCGTAAGGCTACCTTTGCCTCAAGGGTCGGGCGCTGCCACGATCCTTGAATATCGATCTCTTTGATTGATCCTACTATGATTCGTCACATGTCGTTTAATTCCTTATGCTATGCTTCTGCCTCATGTCTTGACATTCTCATGTGTGATCCAATGGCTGGCGACGCCAAAGTGAGGAATCCATGGATTGGTCTTACCCAAACCCTAACGCCTACGTAATCAATCTCATCGGCGTATATCGTAGATTGTGTCCGACGCGATCAGTGGCAGACAAGCGATGCAACGAGGCGCATCATTACCTAGGTATTTATGTCGAGCACGTTGGTCTCAAGAACTTTGAGTGTAACATATAAATTGTGCCAGACCAATGATGAATTTGAAGGAGCAATAGACTCCTTAGCAACAACGTGGAGTACCACGATGTAACACATCCACGCGTATTATAGATAAATATAGAATTATGGGTTTATATTCTCACGGAACTTGCCGAAGACAACGTCCACCGTGGGTGGAAACTTGCACGGAATGAACGCGCGGCATCGACAACCTGCCCAGACGGCCATCTTATAATTATTGTCAACACTTCATAATTAGGTTCGGCGCATTGCCCACACACAGTGACGGACAGATAGTGTCAATGTAGCCTCGCACTTGAACGCCGTCAACAACCGACCGGACTTCCTGGAAAACCTTGTCAATCGTGGCAAACTCGCGATGAACTGCCATATCATCGGACAGCCTACTGTTCTCGTGGTCAAATTGAGGCAGCGGAACCCTCCTGCTGTTGTATTAAGCATTGTGGAAAGGGTGATAAACGCGTCTCAGACCAGCGTCCATGTCCTGGTCTCGGCTTCATACCCGAGCACCTCGGCAATTCATTATCGTGTCCAGCATGCAACATTGGCAGACGCTCATAGATATCTGCGCAAGATACCCGATTTGATTGTAGCGGACCAAAGCGTGTGGGCGAATTTGAGAGAATCCAAGACGATAGAGGGCGAAGTATGAGAAGAGCCCGCGATTGGGTTGCATCAGTGCCGGCTTTCTGGTTGCTTACCAGGTAGGGGTCCTCATCGAGTGTGGCACCCGAGCCCGCCTCTAACAAAGACAGAGCTACTATCGGTCGTCGAGATCTGCTACTGACAATCGCTGCAGATTGAAATACGAATACGGACGATGTAACCAATCAGGTGACAGCAGCGTAATGTCAAAAATGGAGCACCTCCCCAGGCAACCTGTTTATATATCAGAACCTTCCGTCCCACATCGGGTAGGTTTTCTAATACCACTGCATCATTGCCCGTTATGAAGATCGTTCTCCTTTCTACCCTGTGTGCGGCGACGTTTGCCAGCGCCAAATATGTGTGGCCTTCAGATTTTGACAAGATCGAGGACATGTACTACCTCAACGATGGTTACATTCGTGATGGCACGCTTTCGGATGGTGAGTAATCTGGACAAATTCTGCATTCATGTTGAACGTTGGTGGTATTGACTGATGACAGTGATTCTCAACTGCGGCTTCAGCGCTTTCCAACCAGGTGTCCAAAAGGCAGCACAATGGTTGAGGACGCCGTTCCACGACATGATCACTTACGACGCTGCTACCAAGACGGGTGGACTAGATGCCTCCCTTCAGTTTGAACTTGGTCGTTTTGAAAACTTCGGCCTTGCTCTCAACCAAACATTTGGAGACATTCAGAGCTCATACAACACGCGCACAAGCGCAAGTGATCTTCTCGCGCTGGCCATGGTCATGGCTGTGGAAAGATGTAGCCGCTTGGAAATACCCCTCCGACTCGGGCGGATCGATGCTACCAGCGCCGGCCCTTCAGGCGTCCCAGAAGCGAATACCGATCGGAAGGAAATGACCAGGATCTTCACCAAAGCAGACATGAGTCAAGGTAAGTCTCGAACGTGGACCTGCTACATGTAAGCCAATGCCGCCTCCTCCGACGGGCACAACGTGCTAACAATATGCAGAGGACATGATCAAGATTGTGGCTTGCGGACATTCAATCGGAGGCGTCCACCGAGATGAGAGTCCTCACAACATCAACACTGGCCCCGACGATCACAGCAATAGAGTAACCTTCGATACAACGCCCAGTGAATACGACAATGTTGTTGTCCTTCAGTATCTCAATGACACCACCAAGAATCCTCTGGTCAAGGCTGTCGATGACCGATACAATTCCGACAAGCGTATTTACAGCTCTGACGGCAACGTCACTATGAACAAGCTCTCGGACCCGTCTTACTTCCTGAGCAGCTGCAAGTCCATCCTACAGCGCATGATCGACACCGTGCCGGCAAAGGTCGTCCTCACAGACCCGCTCACACCCACCGACATCAAACCATACATTCAAACCTACCAACGAGCCGGCAACAAGACAGAATTCACCGGCCGCATCCGAGTCCGCACGACCGCATCGACTGGCCGCGACGGCTCCAGCTTAAATGTTACACTGCTCCCCAAGGGCCGCAAAGGCGAGACTCTCCAGCGCATCGGCACCCAAATCGGAATGGGCGGAGGTCAGTCCTATGGACCCCAGAACGAGCAATTCACCTGGTACGAGTTCAACGCGAATCCATCTACCGAAATCAAATCCTTCACCATTGAAATCAAGTCCAGAAACAGCGGCTCTCCCACCATCTACGACAACGCCGGAACTGGCGGCTATCCGCTCAACCCAGACATCCTCTGGCAAACCAGCTCAACCTGCGCGACCTACGACTCAACAAGCCAGAAGGGAACCATCCAGGTAGTGGCCGCAGTCCGTCGATCGCTCGTCAAACCCAGCATTAAGCCCATGATGGTCATCACCCGTCGCGACACGGTGACCGATTCCGTTCTGCCGAAACTCTCGCTGCAAAATGCCACGATGCGGAGGATCCGGGCTCAGAGCGGCGAATTTGATTATTACACGACAAATGTGACCTTGCCTGGCGCAACAGTCTTTAACACGCACTTTGACCTCGCGGTGGGTAACTCCAAGGTTGAGTTCATCAATACTTTGCCATTGGGAGATAGCACTTGCGCTCTGCCTCGGTAAATGATGGAGGGTTGGCTTTCGGAGCCTTGAAAACGTCGATTGCATAGGCGGCGTAAATTTGTTTTAAAGCAGGCATGTCGACGGCATTACATGTTTATGACCTTCAATGAATTTAATCTTTTCTCAATTCTTTTGGACGTTCTTGTCGAGCCTCCTCCGCATGTGATGATGCCCCTCCGGTGAGGAATGAGAGCTCTTAAGAGTTCCGCTGACGACACCGCCGGCAAGTCTCGTCGCAAAAGCCAATGATTTCCGGTGGAACTTGTCTGCCACTTCGGATAACGAGCAGATGACCTCCCGCAAGACCACGAGCCAACCCTGGAGCGATATTTTGCAGCGGATCATTGTCACTGGTCGTAAGACCTGAAAAATGTGGCCATGCGACCCAACATGGGACAAAGGCAAAGATTCGAGGGAGGGTTGAGTCAAACGCCATCATCACGCTATCTCTGCGGATGGCGATAAACGAGTTCATCTCACGTCTCGGTTCGATCCTCCGTCTGATTCAAGTCCTGAAACGTCCTTGGATGCCTCTGCCACATCAGGGCGCAACAAGGTAAGCTAAGACACGCCAAGGCCAAACAAACGAGGATTTGGTATCGGAAGGAAGCTGCGAACGACAGTTTTACTGCAGCTATCTTATCGGAATTCAGGAGCGCGATTGAGTTGAGGTTGCGCTTCAGACCGTTAATTGTATTGGACGCGAGAATACTAGAGATCGGAGCTGAGACGCGCATTGAGAATGATCGTGGCGATGGAGAGGCTGATGTTGCCGCCGAGTAGACGCATTTGACCTTGAAGACCTTGTGCGGCCGCTGATGCAAGGAGTAAATACTTAGCCTCCGTCCTACTTCTCGATAGAAGACCTGCGTTTTGGGGTTGTGCTGCCAATTTGATGACAATGGTTCCTGACACCAACACGATGCCCAGACCAAGGCTGACAATGACCTCGTATCCATGGAGTAATTTCAGAGCTTGTGGGCCTTCTTCGATGTAAGCTATGAGGCCGCAACCGAGTATGACCAATGCTGAGCCGATTGAGATGGACTCGAAAGAGCGATTCCGCTTTTTCGACGAGGCCATGTTAGTGGCATGATGACAATGAGAAAAACACTGATTGGTACGTTGAAGAGAAAACACCATCACCAGCTCGCGCGGGTTGTGATAACACCTCCGAGTGTCGTTCCCCTAAAGACCCATTCAGCTTCCACTGCGATCAAATGGTATCACATGACGAGCGGAAGGCGAACTTACACTATCGACGAAGACACGAAGACCAAGCCGCTCACGGCACCCAGCAAGCCGAAGTTGTCGGCAGGTGTGACCTCTGGGATGACTGTGAGTGGAAGCGAGTACACGCCCGCTCCACCGAGACCTTGTATCGCTCAGAATGCAATTAACATTTCAAACGTAGTAGCAAGTCCAGCGCCCAGAGATCCCGTCAAAGTGAGGACGGCCTATTCGACATGTCAGCTTTGTCAGGAGTCGCAAGGGAAACGCGGCATGCAACAGACCAGGACGGAAGCCCATTTGCGTCCGATGACATCGCTCAGTCGGGCTACAATGAGCGCGAATCCTTTGGTCTTGTCAGCATGGTCTCTCTTTTCGGGGAGCAAGTGCCATACCAAAGTTCGTCAATAGGTATGCCAGAACAACCTACTGTAGTTGGAGAAAGTCATCCAATTGTTCGCCGATAGCCACCAAGGCGGTTGCAACTACGGAATAATCTATGTTGCCGAGGAACAGAGCGAGGCAAACGCTGTCAATATGGTAACAAGTCAGCATTGATCAATCGATCGATTGCCATAAATTGACATCTTAGCATACCTCCCAAGCACAGCATATCATCGCCAACCATGCAATGTAGCATCGTGCATCTCGCTGTGGTCGCTTGATTGAACATGTCCTTGACCTGTTGAGGTCGGCGGGAGACAATTACCCGATCAAAGCCACGGCGAAAGCCGTTGATGCATGCCTAGGTGAAGATCATTTCTTCTACAGATGATGCTTAGCACCAAATACAACCATCTTGACGACCTTGGGGAGGCCCAAGAGCGACACTCGGCCAAAATGTCGTGGGTACAGATCGATGTGCTGCTAGCGCAGATCTATCGTGCCATCTGGCGTGCATTGGCGTAGGACTAAGGTCCGGCATAGATTGGATATATGATAAATGACTTATTCCTGGAAAGATCGGTGTTGAATGACATCAAGACTCCAACTATCTTTTCGAGATGTAAGAGATAATTGCTGCGGTGATGATGATAGTAGCACTATTCCGACTCACTACGAGTTGGAACCCGACGAGGTCCGCAAAATTGAACTTCACAACATCACAAACTCGGATGATATCACAATCGCATATGCACTGTGTGCTGCTAAGACGGGCCACATGAATACTTTACACATTGGGCAGTTTGTTTCCGCCATCGTCTACTTCTTTGGTTTCTCTGCTTGCACCGTCCGTTTCACACCGTCCACAAATGCCTCCACCGCTGAGCCGCCGCCCAAAGGCATGGCACCGCCTTTGATGAGTCCGCCGTTCTCAACTTTCAATTGAAGCGCCTCACCAATCATCGGCAGACCACCATCCCGTAATGCTACAGTCAATGATGCCAAGCTCTGCTGAAGTTGCGGTGATCGGAGTACTCGGATAATGACGCTCTTTTTCTGCTCCTGTGATAAAGCTTCGATGGCAGCACGGGTTGCAAACTCCGAGGTTTCTGCAGCGGTCTTGTCTGAGGACTCTTGCGCGAGGACGAAGATCTCTGCTGGGAGAAAGGCGCAGAGATTGTCAATCTCGGCGGGAGAGGCTTTGGAAATGTATTCTGTAGTTGTTGCAGGCGTGAGTAAGTCTGAGAGGGTCGTGAAGGGCTTGTCGGTTTGGCGTTGTTGTTGCTGCGGCTGACCACCCTTGCCAGCTCCTCCTTGCAACGAACTGAGCAAGTTTCGCACGAGATCGTTCGCATCTTGCTGCTGCTGAGGACTATCTAGTCACAGAATGTCAGCCAGAGATCTGTGATGGCTAATTTGTGGGAGACTCACGCTCTGCCACCACTGGCTCCGCCCTGCCTTACATTGCCTGCAGCACCTGAACCCGCGCCGCCAGATCCCCTCTTGGCAGGTTCCGGCTCTTGATCGACATCCATCCCATCATCATCGCCCTCACCATCATCTTCTGGCGAAGAGTCATGCCGCCGGAGAGCCTCAATCTCTTCCTGCACATCAACCTCTTCACCTTGTAATAACGAATCAACAATCTGCCCTAGTCTCTGATCGCGAAGGCTAAACCAGCTCGGATCGCCATCTTCCGCCTGAGTCTTTGCCTGCATCCAGAAGAAGTGTCGTTGACTGCTCGAGACAAAGCTGAGCTCGAATATGCGGCCATTGGTCGGCGACCACATCTCTTCGTCACGCTCTTCGCGGACGACAGGACGGAATGTTCCGTCCTGAGGGAACATGATGAGGTCAAGTTCAGGCTCAGTACTGGGTGCTGACCGTGGTCGCCAGCAAAAATGCAATAGGTCATCTTCCGAGTACATGTAGATGTAGCCAGGAGTGGGCACAGCTGAGACTTTGCGCTGGTTGAATGTGCAGCGACCTGCCTTGAATGTGATGATCGGGGCGGTAGCCATTTTGTTGGTGATGGCAAGTGACTCTCAATATGGCAGCAGTGTGAAGGAGGGATGGCGGCGCGAAATGGATGATTCCAAGGTTGTGTTGTGAAGTGTATTGGCGTCGTTGGAGGGTCGTGCCTGCGATGCAATGACGACAAAGCTGTGGAGTGAATGGAACCTACTAGGTATGTACTCGAGCTGGAGAGATTCCCGCCCGCCCGCCACTTTGGACCAACGGGCGGGAGAGGTAGCCTCAGGCAGTAATCGACAAATTGCAGGGTCACTGCTTTCAAGCACGGCCCCGCTCTCCTAAAAATCTCCAGCAAAGCTGTCGACCAAGCAAAGCAAACTGTTCCATAAACACCTTCCGCAGACTTTTTCCCCTCTCTTCTTCCAGTCATTACACATTTCTCATTGACAACCCGATTTTCTTCTCTTCTCTTTCTACATTCACCACATATTTCCCTTCCTTTCAATTCATCATCACAATGGGTTTCGGCGATTTGCTCTCGGAGTCTGGCCTCGCTCGTACGCCAACACCAATGTTGATGCAGTCCGCCCAGTCAAAAATCGACTGACAATGTACTGGCAGTTCTCGATAGCTGGGTCAGCACCCGCAGCTACATCGTTGGGTAAGGATACACCGTCTTCACCCATTGCTGACCCGCACCCCCTTCACCTGCATTATGATGTTAATTATTTGGTCCGTGTTGATGAGACAGCTTAAGACCCTGTCGTGTGACTACTTCCAACGCGCTCTGCGCAACTCTGATTATTTTGCTCTTTTCACATTCGAAATTGCTCGTTTCATCCTCGAAATCAAAATGGTACTGACAGGTGCCCCAGATATGGTCCTTCCCAAGCCGATGCCAAGGTTTTCCAGACCTTGACCAAGTCTCCCGCTGTCGAGACTCACCCATCGGCCTACCGTTGGTACAAGCACATTGCCTCCTTCGAGGGCGACTTCACCACACTTCCTGGCGACCCAACCAAGGACGCTGCTTCATACGGCCCCGAGACCTCCGAGCTTACCATCAACCCTGCTGCTGCGCCTGAGAAGGCTGCCGAGAAGGCCACCGAGGAGGACGACGATGATGTCGACCTTTTCGGCTCTGACGACGAGGAGGAGGATGCAGAAGCTGTCCGAATCCGAGAGGAACGCCTCGCGGAGTACCGTAAGAAGAAGGAGGGCAAGGTCAAGCCTGCTGCCAAATCTATCGTCACATTGGATGTCAAACCTTGGGGTACGTGCTCGCAGATGATTATGGCAGAAAGTATGACACTAACGAAATATGTTCAGACGATGAGACCGACATGAAGGCTCTTGAGGAGTCAGTCCGAAGCATTGTCAAGGACGGTCTCGTCTGGGGTGGTAGCCAGCTTATTGCCGTTGGTTTCGGTATCAAGAAGCTCCAGATCAACTTGGTCGTCGAGGACGAGAAGGTCTCGACCGATGACCTCCAGGAGGAGATCCAGGAGTTCGAGGACTACGTCCAGTCCACTGACGTCGTCGCCATGCAAAAGCTGTAGGTGGGAAAAGTCTGGGCCGCAATTGTTGCGCGGGTTTTCGGAGCATTGTCCTGGATGGATGTTGCCCTGAACTCGATTTACGAAGTGATGCATGCGTTCGAAACGGCGTGATGTGCAATGAGAAACATAGATAGTGATACCAAGAGGTAAAAATTTCAAAATGCCACTGCGGCTGACATCACCACCAATTGTCTTTCTCCTTGTCATTCACGATAATGCGAGTGCACACGCAAACAGTCTTTGGTAGCATGAATTTCATACAATAATGTACTGTATTGCTGGGTATTGTCATCGAGAATATCCAGGGCGGCTTATGAGAAACGCCAAGGATGCGGCTTTGGAGCTCTACATGCGACAGTCGCATGAACTTCGTGAACTATCGCGTGTTGTGACCATTCCGCGTACAAATCTTGTATTCATCGAAACTGGGTTTGAAGAAATCAGCAACAAAAGCATACTTCAAGATGACTGTCGCTGCCAATGCGCTGAATGCCGTCGGCCTCGTCCTCCTCTCACATGCGTATGGATATCGCTCCCGAATAGCTTCCATTGCCAATGCTGATCCCTGATGACCGAGACAGTGTCTACAGCGCATACGAATTCTCTCTACTCCCCAGCACACCACTCGCAACTCCGACCGCCGCAGATCTCTCGATTCCAAGCCTCGTGATCGACGCCCTTAACCCCAAAATCACAATCCCACTCGACATCACGCTCGAACTCATCTTCTCCATCCTACTCCTCTGCGTCGGAGTCGTCCTCAGCAGTCCGGATCTCAAGCCCATCCAATGGAACGTGTGGGCTGGTCAGCTCGAGCGTAGCTCGGAGGCGAGAAGGATCAAGGAGGTCGGTGTGGGTGGTGGAGACACGCCGTATAAGGCTATTGAAGAGAGGGGTGGGTTTTTGGATATCAGGAGGGCGAGGTCGGAATTTGAGGAGTGGTTGAAGGGAAGAGGGAAGGCGGCGAAGGATGTCAAGTGATGCGTGATCGATGGTTTGTAGCATGAATTTCTTGGGAAAAGAGGCGAATACTATATGCTTTGAAACGAGATTGATCTTTCATTGTAGGCTGATATGCCGCAACTGTGACGGAGACCCGCAGGCGAAATCGTTCATCTCAGACGCTTCACTGTCGGTGTTACCTGTGGTAATTCAAAGTGGGAGTCATCTGATGCCATTGGCATTGGGCTGTGAGAATATGAGTTATGACCATGAGATTGACAACCCATGGGAACAAGTAACGCACACCTCGACAATACAGCCTGTCCGTCTCTGGTGTGACGTGAGGTCGCGCTTTCTTACTGATGTGAAGTACAGGATTCACTTGAACTCATTGGACGTGTGAACGAGCGGGCTCGGTGCAGAAAATTGCACTTACTTCTCTCAGTCGCAACACACCCTGAACCAACACACAAAAATTGATACCCAGATGGCGCCAGCATTGCCTACTAAGAAACGGCTATGTGACGATGATATCCGAGGTACGATGATCGGTCGCAAGGCGCAGCGAACATCTTCGGCATCCATCAGCATCAGCTATCAGACTCCATCGATTGGCAAGCGATCAAAAACCCATGCAGCAACACCTGCTCGTCACTTACCACGCACATCAGCGTCTCGACAGAATTCGGTCTCCGCCGATGCACGTCAATCATTCAGTGTCATTGATGATGATGATGACAGGAGCGTGCTCAGCCTCGAAGCCGCGGTGAATAACACCCACATCGATGATGATTTCGACCTTCTTGAAGAGATCATCATGGCTGTCAACGTGACCGACCGTGGCGCGATGGGCTGTGCATACTACATGGCACGCGACGAAAAACTATACTTCATGGAAGATGTCCAGCTCGGCGGTCCAGATATTGTTGACTCGCTGAAACTATTTATCAATCCAACGGTGGTACTCGTGCCTTCCAGATGCCAGGGCGAGACCATCAATCGACTCGACCCAGAGCTCTGTGCATATGGAAGCTCTGCCAATGGTCGTCAACGTGACGCGACTCGTCTCCCATATCTGATGGAGTGTCGGCCGAATGCTGAGTTTGGATATGATTCTGCTCGAAACAAGCTCGTGAATCTTGGGCTTGGCCAGCAGGGGGGTCCGACTGTGACCTACATCATTCCAGGTGATATCGTCTATGACAACCGCGGGCTTGAAGGTGATGAGGCATGTTTCGTTGGCAAACAAGGATTGCTTCTTCGTCTCGCTGGATGGATCAACATGGAGAGCCGACTCACTGTGGGTTGTGCAGGTGCGGTAATTTCTTACCTGCAGCGTAGAAGAGCGACGGCATACCTCCCGAGCGATCGTGGTGCCGATGGGATGTTCCGGATCGGTGGCTTGGAAATGTTCAGCTTGAAGGACAACATGCTCGTCAATTCCGACACCATTCATGCTCTCCAGATTACTTCACTTGAATCACACCCGAATGTCCAACAGCAAGGACCCGCTGCGAGAAGTTGGTCTGGAGGTCATAAAGAAGGTCTCTCCGTGTATGGACTATTTGCTGGCATGGCTAAAACACAACAGGGCAGACTGCTTTTGCGTCAGTACTTTCTACGTCCAAGCATGAATCGACGCGTGATTGACAATCGGCTGGACACAATTGAAGTTCTGCTCAAGCTTGAGAATGCCAACGTACTCGATCGTATCATCGAAACCTTGGCCAAGGTCAAAAACATGCGGACCATCACGAACAATCTACGTAAAGGCAACACGAGCGGCCTGGACAAGGGTCGTGGAGCTTCCATCGCCATTTGGCAAAATTTGCGACACTTCATTTTCTCTGCCTTGTCGTTAATCGACCTTCTCAATGAAGTCGAGGGTGCCAGACATCTCTCAATCACCCACAAGCTCGCGGAAAGCTTTGACAAACATCGGCTTGCACAAGCAGGCCAAATCATCAGTCAGACCATTGATTTTGATAGCGTCCAAGATGCTCGGCGATGCATTATCCGTCCTGGGGTCAATGATGAGCTAGACGATGCTCAGCGCACATATGACGGCATCGAGGACATGCTCAGTCACGTCGTCAATCACGTTGCAGCGAAGATTCCAGCTGAACTCGGCTGGAAGATCAACGTCATCTTCTTTCCGCAGATCGGCTTCCTCATCTCCACACAAATGGATGAGGATACTTCGCCGTCGGAGCCGCAGGAACACTTCAATGGACCAATATCAGACGACCATTGGGAGAAAATGTTTGCCACAGAGACTCACGTCTACTACAAGAACTCCAACATGACCGAACTTGATGCTCGCTTCGGAGATATCTACGGCAATATACGTGACAAAGAGATCGAGGTCTTACAGGACCTTGCCCAGAATGTCCTAGAATACGAAGATCTGCTCATCACATGTTCGGAGATATGCGGTGAGCTGGATTGTCTCGTTGCGATGGCGCAGGGCGCAAATCAATTGAACCTCGTTCGTCCCAACGTGGTCGAAGACAATATCGTCAAGATCACAGCCGGACGACATATCTTGCAGGAGCTTACCGTCCCATCCTTCATCCCCAATGATGGATATCTTGTCGGTGGCAAAGGTGCAGAGAACCCGCATACTTCCCCTCGGCGGCCCTCGCAATCACCCTGTCCCCCATCACATCAGCCTCGTGAAATCCATGAAGCAGAAGGTCCTAGCATGGTAATTCTGACAGGGCCGAATTACTCCGGCAAGAGCATCTACCTGAAGCAAATCGCACTCATCGTATACATGGCACACGTCGGCTCCTTTGTCCCCGCAGAAGCCGCCACTATCGGTATCACCGACAAGATACTTACGCGCATCGCCACTCGTGAAACGGTTTCTCGAGAGCAGAGTGCTTTTATGACTGATCTCCAGCAGACATCCCTTGCTCTATACTTGGCTACAAGGAGAAGCTTACTCGTCATCGATGAGTTTGGCAAAGGAACCGAGTCCACCGACGGAGCTGGATTAGTAGCTGGTGTCTTCGAACACCTTCTCGCTCGAGGTCTAGATTGTCCCAAAGTCCTCGGCGCAACGCATTTCCACGAGATCTTCGAAAATGGCTTCCTGGAACCACGCGCAAGCCTAGCCTTCGCGCACATGGACGTAGTAGTCGATGCCCAATCCGAAATGCGCTCCTCTACAACCGCTTCTACAACGACCGGCGGAACAGAGGGGCCTCAAATTACTTACCTTTACACCTTGAGAAACGGAAGAAGCACAGAGAGTTTCGGAACCGCCTGCGCGCGAATGAACGGCGTTCCCAACGAAATCGTCGTCAAGGCCGAACATCTCATCAAGTTATCTGCAAGAGGAGATGACCTTGTTGAAGCTTGCGCGGAGATGCCCGAGGCGGAATTGGCGGAGTTGCATGATGCTGTGGGTCATTCTTGCCCGATTATCAAGGTGGAATCGAATGAATGAAATGAGCTGATGGTGGTTTCGTTCTCTTTTTCAGGAACAAATGGCGAGGGATTTTCTGAGTCTTGATGGTTTTGAGCATCCACGGAAGTTGCTTGATGATCTTATCACTATGGAGGGGAGTACCACGATGACGACGACTTTGACGAGGGGTTGAGACATTGCTGAGTTATTTTAGTTATCGCTCACAGGGTTCCTCTTGCATGTTTAACTTGCCCGAACTGCATTTGAAACGGCGTATCCATGAGCCAAGGATATAACGATCATGCTCGTGACTTGTTATTGCTGAACATGTACATAGGGTGGCGCAGCTATGAGTCTATGCCATGATAGTCAATCTCATGGCTTGTTATTGCCTTCTCAGTACTTAAGCTTGTGGGCCTATGAGCATGATATACAACATACCTGCTGCTCCTTGTTCCTTTGAAGTCAACGCCAACAAGCAATGAATGAGAAAGGCGTCCTTGGAGATTCCCAAATGTGTGCAAGGAACATCCCCGTGACCACTAGGAAAGGACAGCCTTCATAAATGCTGTGGGCCACCACTCAGATGCTGAGCGCGGTTGTTGATGGACCATGGGATGTTGTGCACAGGCAAATCACGAAAGCCAGTGATGAAGAGAAATGAGACCGAATTGTTCGTCACAATATCGACGCCAGTTGATAAGCTCGCCCGTTTCCCGGCGTCCGAATGTAGCATTAGAGTAGGTAATCACCTTTCTGGTGTCAGGCCACCATCTGTGAATGATATTGCAACAATGAAACGGTCCACTGGTGTACGTGGATCGATCATACGGCTCTCGGTGGAGGTACGCGCGGTCTTTGATGTCGTCACCATAGATGTCGACGAAGTATATGGCGTCCAGATTGAATTGATCACTTGCTATCAAGGACAGCATGTTGGACAGTAAGCCGTTGCTGATCATGACTACATTGAGCTTGATCGATCGCAAAGTTACTTGGTGCTTGGTGAGGAACTTCGTCAGATCAGTAAGCTGAATGTTCATACCTCCAAGACAAATCGACTGGAGCGAAGGAAAATCCTTCTGTAAGAGATTGTGCACTTGTTTCTGGCGTGTAGCATCATGTGCTTCCTCGAACCAACCGGACGAGCGACAACAGAACGAGACACACAGATGTTCCAATCGAGAACAAGCCTCAAGTAACGTTGACAGTCCAATGCTGTTGCTCTCGTCCAAAATTTCGGCTTTTATACGAGCGTCGGACTCTACATCCCTCTCATCGCGTTCCAGGTAGCCAATCTCTCCTTCGGGCCGATCCAAGATACTGGTGGCCAGACTCTCCACCAAGGAGAAGGGAACTAGACTTCCGGGATACGATTGGGATATCGATAAGGCGTTGCACGACAAGCTACATCGTAATGATCCTGGTCGAGTGTGAAACACGTTAACCTTTCGAACCAAGAGTCCACTCGAGCTCAGCGCAGCGACAATTGTCCGGAAGGTGTCTGCGGCGGTTGCATAAACTTTCTCTTGGACTGAAATCTTCCATTCTGAGGTGTTATCCTTCCAGGCGTCACGTGGCCGTATCTCCTTCCCGGAGGCTGCGTCGATTATGACAACTTCGAAGGAAAGACTCTGTAGCACTCCCCCACATGGACTAGCCAAATTGGTAAGCACTCGGCGAAGCAAGGAGACGTCGTTACCATCCCGACGAAGTATCATGTCATCCGCTTGGCGCTGGCGCAGAATTTCGAGATCTCGTTCTGCTTGTTCAAGCTCCGAGGGGGTAGAGGGCACTCGTCTCCTTAGTCCAGGCTCGTGCGCTGAAATCCATCGATGGTGATTTTGTGGCGGTCTATCTGCATATACTCAAGGCGGTGCAGAGAACAGACGACGCCTACAATGGTAAGATCGTCGATGTAAGTGCCAAGGGAGTCTAAGGGAGCGCGTGCGGTCGATTCGAGAGAATCTTTCGTGAGGTTGACGCGAGCATGTTTAATTAACGAACGGAATATGCGCAGCGTTGTCTTTTGCGCCACCTCACGATTGACCAGGCGCAGCATGCAAAGATTTCGTAGATTCAAGTCTTGAATGATACACTCATACAGTTCGATCGGAAGATCGAGCAGGGGTCCGCGTCCCATCTTGCTTGGCGCGTTGTCCATGGCAGTATGCGGCTGAATGATATGAGGTATGTCCTGTTAGCATCAAACACAGGCACGATGATTTTACTGACAGGATGTGGAGCGGACAAGCAGAATTGATGGTATCTGACTCGATAGATGTCTGCTGACACTGTCGTTTGTGGCGGAGTCCCCCATGCCCTTTGCCCGATTGCTATTGATCGTTAGGTACATGCACGGGCTTGGACGCCGCATTTGCGGTCCGCACAGCGCAGGGTACGGCCCCATATGAGTCACACACGCGGCGAGCCGGCCGATCATTCAAGATCGGAATCTTTATGCCTGTATTCTCGAAGAAATTACTACCGCGATATCATCCATCTTCCTGTCAAATTTAAGCTACCAAGTCCGATTTGGCAGTGTCAGCAAAGGTGTTACTGGCTCGACGAATCAACCGATCAAATGACTAACGCATCTCTAGAAAGTCTACCTATCGAGCTCTTCAGCTGGATCTTACAAGATGTGAGACCCGACGACGTTCTCAACTTGCGTCTGGTCAGTACCCTGATATGTCATAAGGCCACCGAGACGAAATTCAAGCGTCTAGTCCGGAGCTTGACAGTCGAGGTCTCCAAATGGTCACTGCAGTCCTTCGTTGAGATTACCAAGAATCCTTCATTAAGTTCCTACGTCAAGGATGTTACCGTCGTCGGCCTCGTCTACGATTGGGCAGACCTCTACCGCAGGTCGTCGCGCCCTCGAACAATTCCAAAGCTTGCCCTCGGCGTAGGGACCATAATGCATCAAATCGACCAATTGGAATGCGGAATGATCGGGCCAGAACAAGCCCAGAGTGACATCACTACCCTGCGGTGGGCAAACTGTAATCTGGAGAATTTGCACCGGAAAGGCCGTGACGTCGAGCTCATGCGAGCGGCATTCTCGAACATCGCCGCTGTTAGTCCCTCGGGACTGCAAAGCTTGTCACTTGAAGTGGCAGTATATCACGATAACGCGGGAAACACTGCGCGAGCATTCGAAAGATTTAAGACGCCATGGGAGCTGTTCTTTGGAGCAGCTTGTCGTACCTTCAGACTCGCCATGGCAGCTTTAAAAGGTTCATCGCTCAAAGTCAAGTCCCTCACCATTTTCAACAATATCCCATCTACTCTAGCGTACAGCTTACCCTGTATAGAACTTGGTAAACTCGATTGGAATGCACTGGTTCAGTCTCAGACACTGAGAGGCTTGAAGAAACTGTCTCTCAGTATCTCTGATCAAATCCCGCGGTCGACTGAGGAAGTTGATGACTCCAAGATTGCCGAGCTCCTGAGTCCAGCAAATTATAGTGGTCTCCCTAGATTGCTTCTAGCATGTCCAGAAATTGAGGATCTCTACGTATCGATATACCGCATCCCGGCAATCACGATTGGAAAAGAGTCGTTCGATGTATACGACTCGAAGAAGGAAAGACGTGCTAAGGAGGCAAAGGCTGCACGAGACAAGCGCGCATATAATGGTGCTCAGCAGGCCATGTGGCAGCGGCAGACTTTTCAACTCATGCACTTCAAACTTCATTGCCTCAGAATAGTACGTTTTGGAGGATTCACTGTCACAACAGCAGACTTTGCTCTGTTCCTGAGAAACCATAAAACTACGATTCAGTCACTTGTACTACATCATATTAGACTCAAGGGGGACCCACTGTCGATGATCACAAGAGTCATCGCGGGTGAGATGTCAGCTCTGCTCGAGATCAGACTGCAAGACATCACAGAACGATACTTCAGTCCGCCAGAGGACGAAGACGGATACTCGGAGGGTGAAGACGGGTGCTGGAGGCATGGGCTGGCATTATTCCGGGTGGGAGACGAAGTTCTACATTATACAGAACTCAGCGGAGTCCACAACAATCGGAACATCATTCGGTGCTGGGGATCTGACGTGAAGAAGGAGATCAAATACAATCATGAATCCGGCATGCGTCGCAACAATCGCCAATTCGGTCGCGATCGCGATCCCAAGTTCCGGGATGGGGAATGCAATAAGTGGGACAGACTACAGTTTGGTGCTCGGTTCGAGGATATAGATGAGTAGACCATATACACGAGAGTTCCATTGTTGTCTTTACACGCGTGTTACTGTCGATTTGGATATGATATGATCTACTTAATAAACTCCATGACCCATCCTCACATTATAGCTCGTAATGCTTTGTTTACAGTATGACGACAAACATCGCCGCTGCTTTTCTGCTCTAGTTCTTGGGTCGGGCCTCTGTCCGCACAGAACGGATGGAATCAGGCATCAAAAACGCTCTGAATCACCATCTACACACACTCGTGCCGGAATAAATCTTTCCCTTACTAAAAGCACATCTGGCTCACCCGTATGGACTAAGCTTAGCCCGCTCAGTCTCTACAAGAGATACAATGAGAACGAAATTACGAAGCAGATTCCGGGTTTCAGTGATCTCTGAGTACTTCGACGGGAGCGAATAGGAAGGAGAGTGTGTTTTCATGGACAGGACGAGGTCCATGTCCGAGGCATTGATTATTCAGCAGCCTATACACAAGCAATGACTGTGACTGCACGAGCCTCCTGCATGTTTGAGAGGTGCGCGATCTGTCGATACCTTTCGATGCTATCCTTGGTGAGAAGAACTGAGCTGAGATGAGAGAAGGTGTTCATTTATGTAGTACATACGGGCATGCTTTCACGAGTCCATATCGCACTTTCTGTTGTCCGTACTCCAGGCTCCTAATCTCACGGGTGCTGGAGACCATTCATCTCAATTTTGGTCGCTCGTGTCACTCCCGTCATCCCAATCTGCCTCTGGGTAAATATAGTAATCATGCTGAATCTTTTTCATGGTGTCATCATTCCAGCAGTGGACGATTTTTCGATCATCCAAAGGAGTACCCCTCCCCAGCCGGTTGCAACTAACGCGTGTGTACTTTCGTTCCGGATTCTCGACAAACCTCACTTGACCGTTGATATCACAAAGCGTCTCCAGCGTAGCATTGACAAGGTCAAATGCATCGGTGCTGATAAGTGCTAGTATCAGCGAGATGGAATTATCTGTCACACTGACATATTGCAGATGGAGCTCTCGTAGCGACTTACAGTGAGCCGAGAGGAAATATTCAAGGTCATCGACTCGAATGTGAAATAATACTAGCTTGAAGGCTCGGAGACGCGGAAATCTTGCTCGCATCGCTCGTTCTATTTGTTGCTGCCGCGAGAAAATCGATACATCATGCGGAACCCAACCCTCGGCTGTGACCTCTTGATCTGTCCTTATAATGTGATTGTGGTAGCGACCTAGACTCAGCTCTTCCAAATTTTAGCATGCTTTAAGCAATTTCGGAATACTCGAGAAGTTTGTCTCTTTTGATAGCTTGGCCCATAAGATATCATTTGTGTCCGTTTGCTCGGCACTGATAGGGTCTGATATGAACAGGGAGAGTGATTTTAATGTTGAAATCATCGGTGCGTAGCCAGATATCTCCCATTCGAAACGACTGAGCTCGTTACACGGCAGTTCATAGTATCTTGGTGTCATATGGAAAACGGTGAGTGAGTCGAACGACATGCTGGTGGAAGAAATCGCAGCACAGATGACAGAGCAGGTCTTCGAGGCAGTAGCCAGCATCAAACGCTCGTCGATTTCTCGAAGATCATGCCACGGAATCTTCATGGCTGCAGGCTTCTGAAAAACACCGAATTCCATAGAGAGACTGTGCAATTTGTATTGGTCATGTGCGGCCAGAGTCATGAACACCTGACGCAAAACTTCGACAGCTTCGGGGTCGTCAAAGAACATCTCCTGCTCAACTTTCTGCCTTTGTAATGCCCTGAGAGCATACTCATACACGTCCAACTCCTTTGGGGTACACTTTCGCATCTCCCCAGGTAGACGGTAATGTTTTGCATGGGGCACATACTCTTCTCCCCGTTGAATGATCCTTGACAAGTGCTCGAGGTCATGAGCAAGCCCAACGATGACTAGATTCTCGACCAAACGGCCCATAGGCCCCTTTGCTACTGCAGCGAATGATTCTAATTTGGATTGTTCTATATACAGGTGCACATTTTGGAAACAGGATCGAAATTTCTTTTGCGTGGCTCTCGCATTGAAAGCGCGATTCGCCAGTCGGAGGTTACCAATGCTGTCAAACTTGAGATATTGCAAAACGCAATCAAACAGCTCATTGGGTATGCCATCCAGGGTCGTTCGGTCCATGGGCTCGTGCAAATAGAAGTGAATGGGCCCAGATCGTATTGTGCGATGGTCACTTTGATCACCTGAAAGGCCGAACTAGAATTTCGAAGGATGCCTACTCACATTCGACAACACTTCCGGTTTGTGGAAGTAGCACAAACTGCTTCCACTCAGATGCAGTCCTGGTAGATTGATCCTGCACTGGACGCAGTGAAGTCGTCGCATTACCAGTCCTGACTCTTGCTCAGATCACTTGCGTGAAGTCACATCGACATATCTCAGGGTGACGTCGCATTTTCAAACCCTAATATGCTCTACCATAACCCTATACTGTATTGGCCAAATTATTATTGAATACCCAAGACGCGTTCGGAGACTCAGCCATATCAGATACCGAATGTTCTAAGACAAGACGGGTTTCTCTATAGTCACTGACTTGCACAATAATAAGTGAGGGCATGAGCATCAACTGAAAGTAGCCTAATACCAAAGTGTCGATACACAGATAATATTCAAGGCAAGACTACGCGACAAGTCCCCCAGAAAGAACCAACAATTCCAAGGACTACATCCGAAAGAACCTATCTCAAAGAACAGAGACCTGGAAAGCACCAATTGATCGGGCAAGTTTCATCTCCAGTTCATTACGCAATCGTTGGGATTCTTAACAAAGAGCACGAAAAACAAGGCAATTATGTTGATAAGCACCATTCATTGAAAGCAATACATGCATGACGTGCAGTTAATCGAAGACCATTTCGTTGTCTCACGTCCGCACACGTAGCAGAAGTTCAAGCTTATCAGGCCGTGCCACATGTTCGCATGCGTGGCACATATAAGATATGTAACTACAATACCAAATCCTTGTATAACAATGAACACGATGTGAACGAAGGCAAGCCACATACGCTTGCGACAGGGACAAAGTAAAACAAAAACTTGGCAAGCTGGACATATTCACACGGAAAAGTTGGCCTTGCGCTGCCAACTAATAAGTTTCGAAATTTTGGGGTGCGATAAGGTCTGAAACCTGCGAGTAACTAGTGCACTCGCCACAATCGTAGATAGATACGCTATGTTTGCTTGAGAGGATGGTCCAATGAGCTGTCTCCGTGACATGGCATGGCATGGCATGGAATGGCATTCAACGCGGACAGTAGACCTTCATCATGGTGTTGAAAAGTACCGGGTCATCACTGATGCGGTCCCTCTGCGGCTTCATGCGGATGATAATTTATCCCGTTGCTTTCAGACGAGTTCCGATGTGAGGTCGAATGAGCGAATTCCTGGGCGGTCCAAAAACCCACCAGCGTGAAACTGCTGACATAGTTGACAGACCGGCTCCACCTACCTTGTGTCTCTTGTACCATGTCAACACGCCTTTGTTGGACGTCGTTCAAGCGTAGTATTGCATGAAATTGATGTTTCGCAGGAGGATCCACAGCGCCGAATCATCCCCGTTACCGCCGAGATGCATCATGGTGAGAGTTGTGGATCTCATTGAGAGACAAGATGACGTGTTTGAATTCCTGGTATTGCCCATGAACAGGAACAGACACGCGCCAACATTGTCGAAATGGGCATGGTAGTTTTCTCGGTGAACCTTGTTGGAGGTCTGTGTCGAGCGAAGAGCTAATCTGTTCGCCAACGAAGGATCAGGACGAGATGTCGTGAAACAGGGAAATTATCCACATTCGGCTTTTGTTGCCGCCCTGTGCGACGTAAGCATCGACTTGCCCGAGCGGGACAGCTTCGCACACCAACAGCTACATCTCAAGAGCATGCACATTTGTAACCCGCGGGTCGCTCTATTGGTGTGGCCAATGGCCGACGAAGGAGTGAGGTCTGTCTTGGAGAAAAGGTCCACTTCCAAGATCTGGGAGTGTGTATGGAAACGTCTGGTTCATTAACGGGCGGAAGTCAATCGGATGCGGAGCGAGATCCGACCTCATCGGGCATGCACGGAGTTTCGCCGTGTCCAGCGGCGGGACATCAATGGTTCTTCACACACGGCCTCGAGACACTCCATGATGCACTGCTCGCTCGGCGGCGGCTGTGTTGTGCCCTGGAAGGACCTACCATAATCACGCCATGACAGTGCGTATTGGCCGACACCGGTACAGCAGAGAGGTAGGGTGGCATCGCTGCTGTGACCTCTTCGACGCGAGCAACGAACGTGCGAGCGTTTCACGCAGAATTGCATGCATGCAAGTGTGAACATAGAGCGGCGTCAGTGCTCGCATCGTCATGAAGCAAGCACCCAATGCAGATGAAGCGCGGAAGTGTGTTTCGGTGGCTTGTCTTCAGGCGGGAAATCCTCGCGACGGTGGGCCTCTTCTCCAAGCGTTTAAGCGGCGCCAAGTCCGGCGTGAACTTCCACCACGGCAACATGGCAGATAGATGAGATCAGGATTGCGTGCTAATGAAGAAAATCTGAGTTTGCAGATCCCCACCATCCAAGCAGAAATAGAAGGGGAAAAGAAAAATTCGTCTATTGGCGCGAACGTCGGTCGGAGTGAGATTCTGAATGTAGAAGTTGCTGCCCCATTGGCGCGCTCTCCCTCGGTGGGAGTCGGAAGGGCGAGTGATCAAATGGGTGTGCCTAGTGTATATGTTGCAAAGCTTGCCGGGAAAAGCCTAACATGCCCTGTCTTTTTCTTTTCTTTGCTTCGAAATCTCACCTCAAGATCGTCAAGTAGGGCTGGAAAAAGATCTGCCGTGGTGCATATCACCAAAGCTTTTCCGAATTTCAACCCGCTTCATCCCGGGTTCTACATGCCAGCGCTCGGAATGACCAGAGCAGCCTTGGATACGACTGAAGAAATGCATTCTGTCGCGAGATCGTCTATGCCAAATAATTATCTGCATAGCTGAGCCCGTTTGTACCCATGGAATGAATTGATAGTTTACTAGGAACAAGGCAAATCTAGACGTGAGATCCCTGGTACCAACATAGTTCGTCGATCTATATATCAAAATTCGTGGGTGCTGTTGGACCAATGGCGCGTGCGATCTTCACCTTGTGCACGAAACAATGCTGTGCCGCCATGCAGCTAGAAAAGCATCAATCCGCGCACCAGGATGGACTTTCCTGCAGGTTCGGCCTGCAGCCGAGAGATATTTCATCTTATTTCAAGTAAGCTGAAGTAGACACAAGCGAGATTCCTAGTGCTCCTGCTTGCTCTGGAATTTCGATAAATGCCTCAACACGCGGTGCGTATCCCGATTCACTGCAAATTGAGAGATATGCGAAATCCATCCGGAGGAAGATGGCTGGTCCCCATAAAGGCGGGCTCTTGGACGCAGAATGTCAAGCTCTTCGGTACCAGTATCGTGCACGAGTAGTCAAACATGTCTTCCGTGTCTCTCCACAACATCGAGCGATGGGGCAAGGGTTGGTTCATTCTCCACAGCAGCAGCGACCTGCCTGAAGGAGAGGCGTCTGCGAACGTGCCGAGATTCACACATACTGGAGAGGAGATAAGGATGAGACGCACGCCAGTGCGACACACAGCAACCCTGGCATCTTCGTCGATAATGATAATGCGAGCAGGGATGCGGAGATGGCAGGACGGTTCTCGCTTTCACATGTCAAAATGATCCATGCTTGCTTGCAGCTGGCCGCCCAGTCAGCCCACCAAAAAAATATTCCGGCCATTGCGTGCCCGCAGACGCATGGGCAGCATCCGCCCGCATTGCAGCTCAACGCGCACCAATCTGAACGTTTCATGCATCATCCCCCACCCACACACACCCTTCATTATCTCATCGTCTGTCTGCATATCACAAAGACATGCATAGTGCATACTCTCTCTGCCCCGGTCAGCGCCGTATCTATGTATGTATGAGGGTAAGCAAACGAGAATCTGGTGGCGACCATGAGATGAGAGATATGTACGGCGTCCCGGTCGGCTTGCCGCCGAGCAAGAAAACCATGTTCTGGGTTGCTTGTTGCTTGTTGCCTGGCCTGCTCTGGCGTGGAATGTCAGCCCTTTGCGATAGGCCCGATCGGTGTTTTTGTGGATATTACCTTGACGGAAATTTATATGTACAGTACATGATTTGTTGTTCTTATCTTGCCTTCGTGGCTGCGAGTCCAGACATGCTATCCCAGGCAATCCTTGCGAATCATTTACGACACACGGTGAACCTTATTGGCCAGGAGATTGTGCTCCGTCGTGAAAGGCACGCGAAGTGCCGGTCAGATATCTCGAAAGGTGTTTGGAATACTTAATTGCTGGCATCAGCCATTGATTCAAGGCGCGAGGTCGAAGTCATCACAGCCTATCACTTCCAACCTCGGGCGTTCGTCGGTGGCTGTTTCCATGTACAAAAATAGGGTCTGGCCATTGCGCAATCCCCCAAATTCCGTTGAGACGCGATCTCCAGATTTGTGAACATCGCTGATGATTGAAACACCTCCAGGGCTGGGCACACACTCACTGGGTTGCAATCAAAATGCCGGGGTGCGTTGTTGAGCATCCGCTTCCCTGGACTTCATCATGCACTCCACAATCTGCGCAATTGATGAAGTGATTTCCTTTGATGAATGCCTTGCCACCACCCGTGGGCGTGTGAGGGATGTTGTAGATGCAGCTTGAACTATGCAATTGTTTGCCAACATCGTCAAGGGAGTCCGCTGCCCTTTGTTGGGAACTTCGACATGGCGAGGGCTCCACACGTGGAAGCGCCGGAGCGCTGCTGTGCTGACGTTGCATTTGAGGATGTGGTGATATGTTAACAACAGGTCATCAACAATCTTCATCGGGAAGTCGCCCTGACCCCAAGGGCGGTTTCACTCGTTGCCAGAGATTCCTCTCATCTCAAATATGCAGTCACGGTACACACTCCAATACCTTTGATAATGCTCGAGGGCGCGCGCATATGCAATGCACCACGAAGCGAAGTGTGATACATTGCTACAAGATTTATCTAAGGGTTGCGGTACCTTGAGCAATATTACATGCTTGCTCCCTCGTACCGAAGCGATGCATCATGAAATGCTGTCGAGGCAGGAAAGGCCGCAGGTCAGTATCGAGAAAGCAGAAGCATCACCCAGACTGCGCGCCATATTGCAAGCCTTGGAAAATATGAAATTCACAAGTAGAGACCAATCCACCTTCCCTTGCGCATTATCGAAAGTAACCTTCCGGATGTACTGCTGCACTCCAGCTGTTTATCATGATGCGAAACATACGACTCGGGCGGCTCCACCGCTTGTGTAGGTTTTTGTGGGGAAAAACGACCGGGGTCCGCCCCATACCATAATAAGATCCCGCCAGCCAACCGCTGAACGGATAGCTTTGTGGAGGGATGATTCAAATCGTCTCAGGCTCTAAATATTGATTGATTTCGGACCGTTTCGAGAAAACAGGGGATCCACTTTGACGACGTTTGTGCTCTGTTCACCATTCGGAGTGAGATAAGATATATGTCACTGGACAGGCATACAGGGATACACAGGGTTTCTGAAAGAAGCTGTGTTATCTCGAAGCTTTCGCTGTGAGCATGTCTAGACCCGTCTACTGAGCGCCATCACATCCACAATGTCTATAGAGTCAGCGGGATGCATACGCTGTAAATCAAATATAGCTCTCTTGAAACCAATCCGCTGAAGAACATCTTGAGATATCGCTGGTAAATATCAGAATTCTCTTAATGATGGAGGAGCTCCTTTTCCTTTGTACAGTACTTCGATTCCAGTGTCCAAGTACATCTCCAGGTCACGGCGCGGCGCGGGGAAGACGGCAACAACATTAGATTGCAGCGGTTGTGACCGCCTGCCTGCCAGCATCAATGAAAAGGTCTAGGCGGGATCAGCAGATGAAGCGGCCTGGACCCTTGTTGCATGGTCGAGCAATCAATTGTTACTGCCTGGTCTAGTCACGGTTATGTTCCGTCTTGCTGCAACTGCTCTGTCTCTCGGTCAGGCGGGTCGCTACCGCTTCGCGACGACTTCGCGCATCATCAACATAAGGCTCAGACCCTGATGAGGCCGCTCGCGTGATCACACATTGCACAACTACAGGCAATCTTGGAAAGAAATCTCCCGTCGAACCGTTCGACGATATGGAGTAATGTAAATAGACGGTTCTTGAGCGAAAGAGGACTGAAACGACATCATCATCTCCAAGCAGCCGTTTCGCAAAGCCATGGTGTAGGTTTGGCTGATTGATGATGGCCAGAGGACAATAAAATAAACGGTCACGTGACTTCCATGATCGAAACGGTCTCTCTCCCCGCCCCACGTCTGTCTCCTGACCAAGACCACGTGCGAGCGTGGGGTAGGGCCAGCGCGTCGCTGCTTATGCGCCCAGTGCGCACTTCACTTAGGTTACTAGGGACGGTATAGTTAACTGCTGGCCCGGGCATTTCCAAGGCCGCCATGCCCAGCAAAGGCGTCTGTGTAGTCTATGTGCCTGTGCCTGCCTATGTGCTGTTCGTAGCTTCTCCGCCAAGTACCATTTGTGCAGGGTGGCTGAGGGGCGTGTGAGCGGTTTAATAAACTAGCGATCCAATGACGGATCTTCGGTAGGAAACTGAAATAATGCGCGGGCATTTCTGCGGCCTCTGAAAGGCGACGCTTTGGTGCGAGCCATAGCTCCTACGCCGTGCAGCGGAAAGCGAGACTACAGGACTAGGTAGTCAGTGAGTTTGGAATTTCTTGAGCACGGTTGGCCGGACTGGAGACAGTGTGTGGGGACGGCCACCAAATCGTACAGCACAGCAGCCTGGACGATTACGCTTTCCGATTGATGGGAAATTGGGGCACATGCAGAGTGAGATAATCCGCGTCGTCGCACGTGGAGGTGGAGGCGGGCGCCATGTTTTAATGCATGTCGGGAGGTAACGTGACGAGCATGGCCTCGTAGCTCTCGAGGGCTCTTTTCGAAGTGTGTGGTGATCGACAAGTAAGCCTGCGATGACGCCGTTACGCGCCGCTTCTTCGCACCGAGGAGCGTACGAATTCTTGACTTTTACTCCTCTTTCTCCGCCGGCCTGCCACGAGGTGAATCCCGGGATGTTGAGAGCGACGGCAATGCGCGGTCGGAGATGTTTGTTATATCCATTTGCTAATGACGAGTAGAGATCATATACGTGGCAGAGGCGCGGAGACAAGCACACCCGATTTTGCTCATCATGCGATCGATTTGGTGGAGACTACTTCGCGGGCTAGATTTATGTCGATCATGGCTTGTCTTGTTGCCAATGTCATCATATGTACTGTGTATCGTATCCCTCCAGCCCGTATGTGTTGCTCTCGTTGCGCTTTGCCGTGACCCCATCGCGCTCCTTCTCCCATGTGAGATGATTGCACGCACGATGAGTGCAGCAGCTGTCGTTTCCGTTGCGTCAAAGAATGAATGCGGGCTGGATGGGTCGGACAGAAGGCAAGCAAGCTCGACTCCCATGGGACAAAACGAAAACTGGTCCCTTTTGTTTCACCACTTGCGTGCTCGGTTGTGTAAAAGCAATGCTGCCGAGGGATGGCAGAGCGCGGGATCGATCGCCTTTGGCAAAAAATCAACATCTCGATTTGGAGCAAACGGGCAGCGAATTTGCGCGGGGTCCGGGCCTACGTCCAGCCGTACTCACTGCGCATCTTTCCTGCCCATCGTGGAAGTTATCAATCGTACAGTAATCACGGGCAGAGGCGCGTATCGACAGGACTCATTTAGGCCTGTATGATTGGAAAGTGGACGATTTCACAACACACTCAAGGCATGAGTGACAGTATCGCTCAATTTATCACGCTTGTACAGGTATAGTGCTTGCTTCGAAGGCGCAGTACACTACGATTGTGCCCTGGACTAATAGTTTGCATGCCACGCATGCTTTCTCATCTTGTGATTCTGACGCCGATGCCAACAGGCCAGGGCTCATCGAAGGAACAGAGGCACAACGTTTGTATTTGTTTGTATGCCACGAGAAATACCATAGGACCTGCACAGCAGATTTGACTGTCTGGTGGTAGATACCACAGCTCATAAATTCATTTATCGTCATTCCGTCTACTGTCTGCCGCCAAAAGCTGACATGCATGCTCAGAGTTCTGATTGCCGATCAATCTCGACACTATTTTCACACAGACGGCCGAACCTCGTTTGGAAGCCATCGCGAGCAGGAATCGGAACGGCACAGGACAAGACAAAACAAAAAAGAGACGGCCACTTCACGTTCCGGCATCGAACAAGTTTTCCGCTAGCACTACACGCGCGTCGGTCTTGTCATCGTGAACCGTGCCTGTCCCCCTTCCCAGCTAAATGCCATGGCCATTTTCCTTTCCAATGCGTGTTTCGAGTCGGTGTGCACGGCGAAATCCATCGCGGCAGCCCACACAGCCCTAAATTGTCCATCGCTCTGCTGGGCCAAGCGACTGCGACGCGCATTATTACTCCAGTACCTGGGCAGTATTGAGGGCAAGCGTCTCTCCCCCCAAGCGTCCGAATTCACCGCACGACAAGCGAGTGCCGCCGCCACCGGGCTGCCGCCGGTCGCAACGCCGCCTGCCATCAAAGCCTGCTCCAGCTGGTTTTCCCGTCTCGCCGGATCGGATCCGCACCACGTCCTCCCCGATGCGATCCTATTATCACCTCGTTCATCGCAATGGATGACTCCAGATCAGTCAATGTGGACGTGCATGCTCTCTTCCTGCGACAGACATGAGGGTTCGTAGCCAGTGTGTTGGGTCACCATATCAGTCCGGGGACATACGGACAAAACATACCAGACCCAACCGGCCGCTTTTGCTCACAATCCGTCCTGTTCGACTCTACGTAAATTTTACTGGTACGAGTTGCCCGTTGTTCTCGCGCCGGCTAAGACCGACGGCAAATCATCTTCGCCGTTACCCTCTTCCTTCGCTTACGAGAAATCGGCTGCGACAGTATTATGGCCCCTTTGCGAGCAGGTGCTAACGAGTTCGCAAAGCATTACGATGATGATGATGGGAGCTCGAAGTCCAATCTCTGATCGATTTCGCAAGAAAAGTTGGCTCAGCAGAACGTCGCCTACAGCCTAATGGAATATCTGTCTCTCTCGCTCGATACCAATTGGGACGCGCGTGTGAATGTGTGTGGATGTGCCGTAGTGAAACCTGTGCGCAGGCAGCCCGCTGCTGCTACTGCTATCTGCATGTACCTCCGTACCTAGGTATTTTCGATTCTAGGTGCGTGTGTCCCTGTAAAAGTTACTTCGATGCACGTATATCCGGTACGTACTCATACATTCGGTACATGGGGCGCAAGGGCATCTCATGACAAGCCCTGGATCCACCAATTCACGAGAGAAAATCTGAATCTCTGGCTGGCTTCGATACCTCTTCGTCTGTACCTGGGCGCCGTCGTCCGCGTTATGTTAGATGCCGCTCGATGAGCTGGGACTCTCAAGGGGTTCCAGAGAAGACGGAATGGAAAGTCATTCGATCTGGAATTGAGCGGTGCGCGTGCGGATAGATGCTCGGGCGATCTCTTCATTCCCCCCGAGAGTCGCGCCGTGCCCGGTTGAATGTACGATGATACGGACAGGACGAATTGCTATGATCTGTCGACTCTCATCGATCCGTCGATCCGCGTTCGGGTGTGTATCCTGCAAGGTCTCGATGCCCTCTCCCATGTCTCCCCGGATTCCTGATGAGCAAAATGAATGCTCAGGCATTGGGAGACATCGATGCATAATTCATGGGCCGTTGCGCATGGTGGCAGCACTCTCTCCACCACACAACCTACATTTTAGAGGTATATGCTGTTGAATATGGACACAAACCGGATTTGGTGACACACGCTCACACACACATTTGCACACACATATACTACTCTATGTACATGAACAGGCGAGAGAATCAGCGCAATTGTCCTATCTCGAATCATCGTCTTCACCAGCATTCGATATCACCGCTACAACAGGTCAGTACTGCGGAAACTGCAACTTGACGTTTTTACTCCCACCAAGTTCTATCGCAAAGTCGAACCATCCATTTGTCCACGCATCCGCCCATTCGTCCGTTCCCTCCACACATCGTGCACTGTTAGAGTCACACACACACACGCCACACCTTTTTCCTTCCATCTTGCACACACCCACCTGCACCCACTTAATCCACCACCACCAGCACCACCACCCACACATCGTCACACAAACGACGACGACGACGTCGACTTGGCTACAGTAATAGTGCTACATTTTTCGAATCCTCGTACTTGGCTCTGTGTGTCATGTATTGCTGTTTTCAGTCGGTATGGCACACACCTGGTTTCTCTCTCCGCCCGGCGCCTTTGCTTCTCCCATGGGTGCCGACAACGTGCAGCAGAATTTGGGTGTGCAAGCGGGTTTTGGGAAGGTTTCGGAATTCCTCTCCCGATTTTGACCTACTCGCTCGTACCAAGCATTGAGTATCAAACACCACTGCAACGAATAAAAAGCACCGTCGTGTATAGAGCATTTGATGAGTGTTGCGGTACTTGATTGCACTGTACCCATTGACCCGCATAACCACTGAACACACGCGCACACAAATCGAGCGCACAATACTATCCGTGAAAAGAAGAGACGGTGCAATGAGGATGATGTCTGTCCTGTGCGTACTGTAGTACTTATCCTGCCCGTTCCGACCTGCTTTTCGAGCACAGGCGAACCCTGAACGCCGCCCGCCGCCCGTTTGTCTGGCAGTCTGCCCTGTTCCACCCCCATCTGCCCATCAATTCACAGTCGTCTCACATAATTTAATCGCCCTTCCATTTCCGGTTCCTCCATCCGGCAGAACCGTTCATCCTACAGTACCACCACTACCATCGCTAAGTACCATACCTCCACCACCACCACCACCACCCGACACCACCGCCGTCACCACCACCCACCATTTGCACGACAGACAGACAAACCAGCTCCAGGATAGAGCACAGTACAGTACCACAACCATCTCTCTAGCTTTCCGCCGGGGACTTCTAGACTGCTGTACCTCTCTGCCAATCCACTGTACTTTCTCTATTCTCCCTCTCATTCTCTTCACATCATCCCAATCTTTTCTCTCCACGCGTTCGCCTCCCTCCTGCCAACCCGTATCTGCGTCTTCCAACCTACGACATCTCTTGCCAACCCATACAACCCTCGCTTTCTGTTCCCTGTTGAATTCGCGACACATCCTCCGAAATCCGAATCGCTTTCTTATCTTGATTTCCCTGGCTCGACGTCCTACTTCACTATTCTCGATCGTCGGTCAGCCAAGTTGGTCTATGGTGGAACTTGGTTTCAGAATCTGCCGTTACCAACTTTGTGCCGCAAGCGGTCCTTCGCCCGGATTATCGACTCGCCAACACAACTCACACTGATTGTATGATTTGACTGTCCGAACGAACTGCCTCTGCGCGAGCGGAGTTTTCCTTTCTTCAACAATCACAGACAATATGGCGGAAGTCCTCTATGCCCCCAGGCAACCCGACAGCCACTCACATTATCAGGCGTCCGGCTTAAGACGGTCGTCGTCTTCCTCGACCATGCTCTACCGGGGAACATCGGCACAATCGGCCACGCCGCGAGCCACTTCAACGTCACATAACTCTAGCCCCCTCGAGGCGGAATTGTCACCTTCATGTAATTACGTCGAGGATTTACGTGCATCGTCAACGAACATCTCCAGGCAGAAAAGCCAACAACCCTCATCGCAGTCGAGCCTGATTATCGACACGACCATCGCAGCTCCTCTGGGATCCTCCGACCCAAGGACGACAACATCGGCACAACATCAGACGCCGTTGCCGTCACCTGCCTCGCACGATGACACTGCCGACGTTTCTTCTACAGGATCCTCCGAGTCCGAGTCACCACTCGCTACGCCGGTCACCTGCGACGACCTGGCTGTGAAAGATGCACCGTCACGGGCAGTGGACTTTTTAGCGCACGAATGGCGGGAAGAGGATATTTGGTCGTCTTGGAGACACATTGTTTGCAATAGGAAGGAATATGGAGAATGCTCACGGTTGGAGAATGCGTCATGGCGCTCATGGGGCAAGACAAAGCACAACTTGAGGACCATTAACCCGGAAAATCTGAACTGGTATGTGTAAACACTCGTCGTTTCGTTGACATTGTTGTGAACTAGAGGATCTCGTACTGACCGATCTCGCTCTGCAGGTTCAAAGACTCGGACATCACATGGCTCTATGGTCCTTTGAAACTCGCAGCGTCATATCCGGTATCCCAGGACGTCTCCGATCCATCCTCTCGCATGTCCAAGAACAACTCCTTCATCACTAAGAAGAAGCCCATCCTAAAAAAGCGCACTCAATCCGAGATCATGCTCCAACAGTCGATATCCAGCTCCTCACTCCTACGCGAAGCTGCCACCACAGCCCTTTTCTCGCCTCGACGCCATCCTCGCCGATCAGACGCCAGCTCCGAATTTTCCGAATCGAAACTTCCTTCTGAGGTGCCTAGCCGAGACCAGGCAGACTACTTCACAAGCCGGAGTTCGAGCTTTTGCGACACCCCATGCAATGGCGAAAAGAGACATATTCGATTTGACAATGTCGTGGAACAATGCATTGCGGTCGATCACAAGGACTTGGTCTTTGATGGCGAGGAGGAGCCTTATCTCTATGCGGACAGTGAAACCTCCAGTGATGATGAAGATGCACTGACAATGAAACGAAACTCACATTCGATGGCATTGCGACCATCTGCCAGTCGGAGCAACTCTAACAGTGGTCGTCGCATTATCGAGACCCTTCCAGCCACTACCTTGAAGGACCGTGTCGACGATCTCCCCAATTTTGGCGAGCAATCTCAACATCACACCTTTGGATCCGATAATTCATCGCTGCCAAACAACAAGGGACTCAGCCCCAGCGCTTCTCAAGAAACCCTTCGCCCTCCTCGCTCCAGCAGAAGCAACCTCGTTTCATCGATGGATAAGAAGGGAAACTACGCCGATGATAATGACGATGGCGCTTCCGATGACGACTATGCTTGGTCGTTTGGACCCAGCAACCCGCGTTCCTCCCTCGGCGCTTCGAGCTCACGAGGTCGCAACAATGGACGTCCCTCCACCAGCCGCTCACACACCCCGGCTGGTCGCGGCCACTACAACGTCGAAGATGACGAGTACGACGACACTTTCAGTGTTGAAGGCATGCGACGCACTGGAAGTGGCATGTTCATGCCCTACGAGGAGGGTGAAGAACCTGTAGCTACCGGTATCTTCGGACGAGTGAGCGAAACTATCAACACCGCTCGCGACATCGCTCACGTAAGTTATTTTCCTTATCATTTTATCACGACTCTGTGATAGTCTAACATGAATTCTCTTTGTACAGGTTATCTGGACCGTCGGTTGGCGAACTTGATGAAACGTCGACCCACCGATGTAAAACTCTTTTCTGGATCAATCGCGTGCTCATGCCAAGCTGTCGACATCTTAATCCCGCTGGGAACCACCGACGATTTTCTCACTCATCATTGCGATATTATTCACATCATTCATGATGTTTATATGCTTACCGAGCGATTGATGATGGCTCTTCATACATGGCGCCATCTTGGCTGAGGTTGACGAGGTGAATCTGCGGCCCGGGAGTTTCATCAGCTGTTGCTACTTTTCCTGCTTCCACCTCGTCGCCTTGGACTTTACCCGAGGCATGAAAAATCATCTCCAGTGAAGCATGAAAACTTGCCAATCGGAGACCTGATATTAGCCTGAAGAACCGCTGGTCTCCCACCACGATGCAACAGCGGGGTGTCAACACCGCGACCTACCAGTCAAAACAAACTTGGCCACAACGCAGGACCAGCGCAGATTCCGGCGGGTTCTTCACAGGTCACCGCCGCAACTCGATCCGAGCAAGAAACGGACTGTCTTGCGATGGAAAGCGGAAGATCATTCCTACCATCACCAATATTCATTTTCGCTGCCGTCACGCTTTCCCACACGAGATCGGCACCCCTGTACTTTTAATAACTACTCGATTTTCAATGTTCGCTCATATACACGCCGGCGACAGAGATCTCCCACTGGTTTCCATGCCTGCAATTGGTCCCCAAATTGGACCAAAATCCTATTGATGGGGGCGGAGAAAGTCGCAACGTAAAAAAGCGGCGACAGCCCAGCGCGCGCCACTCGCCGATTGCGTCTCCGACACGTTGACGACGACCCTCATGGATCATAGGTTTACAAACCCAGAGGCGAAACGCCAGCGTCTGTCTGGCATCCGAACACACGACTAGGCTCTGGCCAGAACGGACTCGGAACTACACCTCTCTAGTCTCCGTCGACGCTACAAAACGAGCCTATCAACCACCCGGCAGATTCGAACTTCAAAGTCGGCGCATGTCGGCGCTTGATCCCCAGCGAAATTTTCCTTCACTCATCGAATACAGCTCTAACGGCCTCGACGCGTGCATCTTGCTTTTTTCTCACTATTCGTTATTCCGAAAAACCTGCTTGGGGTGGTGTCTGGGGGGTCGGAGGGCGGCGTTCAGGGTTATCTCGATTTCTTTTCTTGCTCGGGTGTTACGGAAAACGGGACAAGGATCAGATCGAACGTGGAGTCCCTTCTTTTTTCTCTCCGAATGGCAATATCGGGGCACCGGCCCGACGGGCTGGCTGCGAAACCACTTTTAACTTTTTCTGTACTATGAACGATTTCAATGAGATATGACCTTCAAAACAATATTGTCCGCAAAGATTTCGAATTGTTCGGAAGGTTTTCTGTTATGCAAGTAATTCTATTCCATGCCCGGACAACATGCTGGCATCCAGATTTCAAAATTAGATCTCCATTCGGTGAGTCCCTCTCAGTCCAGAGCAATGACTTATCATCTCTCTCTCACCTCGAACGCTCCTTCATCCCTCTATACGCGCCCGGATCCCTCACCGAACACTTCACCACCGTGCTCGCGAATTCCAAATCCTCCAACCCAATAACCTTCTTCCCGGCCTCCCTCGCATGCCTTCCACCCTCCTGCAACAAACCCCTCAAATCCGCTCCGCTATACCCCTCACAGCCCTTGCCCTTGACAAGCGCCTCCACCGCCACCGAGATCTCAACCGGTTTATTCCTCGCAATCGCCCGGAAGATATCCACCCGCTCCTCTGGCCCAGGCAAGCCCACGAAGAGATGCTGCCCGAGCCTCCCCGGCCTCAACATCGCGTCGTCCACGGCATCGAGACGATTCGTCGCGCCGACCACGTAAATCCCCTCCCGCGACCCGATCCCGTCGAGCTCAGTCAAAAACGTATTCACGATCCGCGCACTCGCCTCGGAGTTCGACCCGTCGCGTTTCGGCACCAGCGCGTCGAGCTCGTCGATGAAAATCACACAGGGCAGACTACTCCGGGCGCGCTGGAAGACCTTGCGGACCGCGGCTTCGCTTTCGCCGACGAATTTGTTGAGCAGCTCGGGGCCCTTGATCGAGATGAAATTCGCCTTGCTCTCCGCGGCCGCGGCCTGCGCGATCAGCGTCTTGCCGCAGCCCGGCGGGCCCCAGAGGAGCACGCCGCTGGAGGTGTCGACCCCCAGGGCGAGGAAGGTCTCGGGTTCTTGGATCGGGAGCACGATGGAGTCCCGGAGGACTTTGCGGACGTTGGAGAGCGCGCCCACGTCTTGCCAGGAGACGCTGGGCGTGGTGGCGAACCCTTCGCGTTTGGAGGAAGGCGTGATTTTGGGTAGGACGGAGAGGAAATCGTTCATGCTTACCCCGAGGTTATCGAGGCCGGGGGTGTTGGGAAGCTGGTGGATGTTGGTCCGGGCGATGTAGCGTTTGATGGAGATCACGGCGGGGTCCATTCCTGTGACGTCTCCAATGTCGATGTTGAGGTCTACGGCTTGTTGTCGGAGAGCATTGCGATGCCGGCGTAGGCAGTGCGTGCCTGCTTTACCGACGAGGTCGTGGAGATCGGCTCCGACGAAACCCGCGGTTAGTTTGGCAAGTTGTAGAAAGTCAATGTCGCCAGAAAGAGGTAGCTTCTGGGTTTGTCGCTCAAGGATTTTCATTCGCACTCGCTCGTTCGGCACACCGATGTTAATCTCACTACCGAATCGTCCTCCGCGCCGTAATGCCGGATCGAGACTTTCTGGTCGATTTGTAGCTGCCATGACAATGACAGGCTTCAATGGGTCCTTTGTGACCTGATCCATACAGACTAGTAGTTGTGCGACCATGCGCTTTTCCATTTGACTCTGGCTGGAGTCCCGTGCTGGCGCAATGGCGTCGATTTCATCAATAAAGATCAGACATGGTGCTTGCTTCTTTGCCTCATCAAAAATCTCCCGAATGGCTTTCTCGGAATCGCCACTCATGCTTGAAACGACTGTGGGGCCCATAATCTCGATGAATGGCTTGCCCAATTCCGCTGCTATCGCGCGTGAGATCATCGTCTTACCGCATCCAGGAGGTCCATAGAGCAAAACCCCCTTAGGTAGAGGCAAACTCATCTCCGAATAGATCTCTGGTGTCTGCATTGGCGCGACGATAAGTTCTTCGAGTTGCTCTAGTACATCACCCATCCCACCAATGTCGCCGAGAGAGATACCTTCCGGCGCAGCCACAGAGATCTTCTCGTTGGCCGTCCGTTTGAGGCGTTTGGGCATTGACTCGCCATTTGCCGATCTTCGCTGATCGTCCGTCACTGTCGTTGGTTTCATTGGAGAAGACATTGATGAGGCTAGAGGTGGTCCAGCTAGATTTGATCGGAGACTTCGGTTCATGAGATCGGCGATTGGGTCAACTGTTGGAATTTTCGCCTCGACTTCGGCCTCGGAATCTTCGTCGTTGGGATTCTGAGACTTGATGAAATCGACAACCTTTTCCAGAATGGCCAGTAATGTCTTCTTGGGCCGCCTTTTCAACGATGAGTTTGATCTTTGTAATGCGTTGTATAGACTTGATGGATCGGAAGGGACCCCTTGGTCGATAAATCTCTGCACAATTACATAGACTTCGTTGTCGAGAGCGCCATGTAAAGGCATGTTGGTCTAGATGCAAGGTATTCTCTAGAATTGTACTTTCGCGGCAAGTAACTTCACTTCACAAAATAGTGAATTCAAATCAAGGCTGCTGTATTATATGCTCGTGAACAGAAACTTCAAAAATGCGAACTGTCGGCCGCGATCATGCAAGCCAGCGATCGATTTGCCAGATCTCGATACCGCGATCTTTAGCACCTGTCGCGTAAGCAATACGGTCCGAATGTCACTTCACAAACGACCGAGATGGCCTCCATACCCGATGCGCTTCGTGTCAAAAATTTTGCCCGTGGAGAGGACTGAAGTCCGATTCCCACGTGGCCGGCCGATACCGAAGCTTATCGATAAGAAGTCGCATGACGCTTCCTTGCATGTGGGAAGCGTGAACCGTGTCTCTGGGCAAGCAAGGGCCACAGGTGCGGCCGACGTGCAACAACACTCGAGCGCAATGGGCAACACGGGCAGCAGCAACAAAATCTCACAACAGGATAGGTCGGTACACAGACGATCGACAATGGAGAACGACGGTGCTGATCGGCAGTGAAGGGCAATACTCGATCTTAAGATACAGCGCGATAAGCTACACCAATACCAGAAGCGCATCACTGTAGTCACGACACGCGAGACAGAAATCGCCAAAGAATGTTTGCGAAAAGGTGACAAGCAACGCGCGCTTCTTGCGTTGCGCAGGAAGAAATATCAGGAGTCGCTGCTGGAGAAGACGGATCAGCAATTGGCACAACTACAGGCTCTGACGAGTGATGTGGAATTCGCATTGGTGCAGAAGGACGTAATCTTCGGATTGCAGCAAGGAACAGCGGTTCTCAAAGCTATTCATAAGGAGATCGGTGGTCTGGAGAAGGTTGAGATGATCTTGGAAGAGAGTGCCGAGGCGCAGGCTTATCAAAGGGTAACTCGCACTCGGATTCGATGTCATACTTGGATTGAGTATTTGGTACTGACGAACCTGTTCTCGCAGGAGATAAGCGAGATGCTTGCCGGGCAAATGTCAAACGAGGACGAAGATGCAGTCGAGGACGAATTGGAAGCTTTGGAAAGAGAAGCAGGGATATTGCCCAAAATGCCCGATGCACCGACTATCACGAACGAAGAAATGCCCGATGCACCTCAGACTCTACCAACCGAGAGCAAAGAAGAGCAAATGAAGAGGAGAAGGCGAGAGCGCGAAAAGAAATCTCGCGTTGGAGCGATCGAAGCATGATTCCTATGGTGAACCGCTTCTGCTTCCTTCTCCTTCCAACCAAAGGCCAATTTGTCCACAGTCTTGTCGAAGCCATTACGGCCTGCTCGGACGATCGCGAGAGAAGTCCATAATGCTCAGACTTTATTGACAAAATACAGCATCTTCAATAGGTTTACTCCCAAACGGCGCCTCGCGTTGTTGCTCTCCCGCGAAGCCTTGAACCGCTGGCACTTCAACGCGAGATCATTAGCTCAATATCTCGTCAGTATGAAAGACGTGGCCCGCAATCTGCAGCAATACATCATGTTCGCCAATATGAAAAGGCAATCTCTCCAGAATCAGGCTCGGCCTAGACACGAACTGCGCCGGGCGTAATCTACGTTACTCGAAACATTCATTAATTTTCTCGTGTATTGCCACAGCATGGAGTGCTCAGAGGTCATCATTTTCTACTTTCCGTCTAACGCACCAGGTCGCTCATCATACAGATAGCGCGAGCGACTTTGGTAATCTCAGATCAAACCGAACAGCCTATCCCATCTATTCTGGAACGAGTATGGAGATATCCGTGACGTTACAGGGTGAAAATGTTCAAGAAATTTCACAAATTCCATAACAGCAATTTAAAGCATGATCTGCGGGCAGACTTGAGTCATTAGTCTCGATTCCTTCTTAGATCTCATGGGGCCTTGCTCAACAGTGTCAAGACCGGGCCTGCTCGACACGGCGTTGTCAATCGTGAGACTCTCCGCAAGCCTGACGCTTAAAATTTAGACACTTACATAAATGAGGACGAAAATCGTGTATTGTCAATGCAATGTATGATCCGTTGCCAACCTCAGATCCGTTGCCAACCTCATATGCTGCCTTGACGCCCAATATCACTAATTCCGATACTTGATAGTCTGGGCGATACAGGACGAATCTAGGCTGAGTCGTAGACCACAATTCCGAATACTCTAAGAAAACCCACGTAGGCTTGTGATTCGTGACCGAGGAAATCGTTCAGTCATCCAAAAATGGAAGTGAATCGTATCGACGACTACAAAGCTGAAATTCACTTCCTTGGGTGGGACCTTGGCCGATGTCTTGACCAGGCGTAGCCGATGCCGATCTTTTTTGACTGCCGAGCCGGATCG
The DNA here is from genome assembly GCF_010015565.1 of Dissoconium aciculare CBS 342.82. Taxonomy (NCBI): domain Eukaryota; kingdom Fungi; phylum Ascomycota; class Dothideomycetes; order Mycosphaerellales; family Dissoconiaceae; genus Dissoconium; species Dissoconium aciculare. The sequence goes on from NW_022984952.1 coordinate 389,125, forward strand.
TTGCTTTTATTCGGAGGCCAAGAAGAGGAATGGCATTGCGACCATATCGAATAGAGTCATTGCCACGCTCCCAACTCGATATCTCATACTTACATCTCTTTCGATAATCTGGTGGATGCGACGGGCCAGGATAAGAGATCAAAATTGAAGGCTCCCAATTCCTTCTTAGCGTCTTGCATTAACGGCAGCTTATAATCGTGACATATACTACGTCCTTAACGACACGAGCAAAGCGGGTCGTTAGGTGACAACATGGAATACGTATTTACGGAGGTGCCTAGACCAGAAAAAAGAACGTCATCGAGCAGTCACAGTCGTTGTTGAAGATAACGACGAGGTCAGGGGTACAGTTCATTCGAGTTTCACCTGAAAAGCCGCATTTGGATGTCCGAGACACAGCCTTGTCGAATTCGATGTCTCAACACCACTCGTGGCAGGTTTCAGACCCTCGAGCAGGCACTCATGCGGCGTCTCGGGGTGCCTTGACATCTGCAAATTCTCGGTGAATCACAACTTCACCATCAAGACCGAGGAACATAGCTCGCATCAACACGAACAAAGTTACGCTGCCCTTGAGCCAATCTTCAAAGGCCTCCACGTCAGCGCCATATTTTTCTATAGAAGTCTCCGGGGCTGGCTGAGCAACTCGGGGGAGAGCAGTCGCAAGAGATCTATGAAGGGGCCGGACATTTGCTTCCCATCCTCGTGGCAGGTACGACACCAATGGCTCCTGCCCAAAAGCGACGCCGGTACCCGTCTGCCGTTCGTGTGCCTGCATTTGCTCTTAAACGAACGACACGCGGAGACTGCTCCCAAACGGCGTGCCCCAGCGCTGGTAGATTCAGCTTGTTGTCCACATGTTGAATTTGCGGAAATCACTTGATTGACCAGGCCCTTGCATCACAAGTGTGTTTGCTTGTCTGAATCATTTAGAAGGCTACGAGTCTTTGTGACCGTGATTGAATAAAACCAGAGAGCAATGGATCGATCGTTGTTGGTACAGGACAATATCGGAGTTGCGGAGCCGGAAGCCGGGATTTGAGCCTCCTCCTTCTCGCACGCCTGCTGTGCAACCGTGAACGACGCGAACCGATCATTACGAACCAGGTTCATGGATTTTGTGCTGGTACTGTATAGAAGACCCATCATCTCGTACGAAAGTGGAGACCGAAATCGAGTCCCAAAGCAATGCACAATGCCGATCATATTAGCCCGTTATTTCAACTTCCCACTCTTTGCTTTCTCACGATCACCTGCCATCTTTAATTCACATCTGTTGTTGTTCCTGCACGTTTTCCCATGCCTTGTGACCTTCAGTAAATGACTGCTCGAACGTCACCGAGCCTCACACATTCTTTTACGACGAAACGTACGCCGGACCAACTCTCGCCAACAGTCCTCCTGACCACGAACAGCTGCAACACGTGGGTTTCCATCAAGCATCTACGTGCCATCTTCGTAGCCACAATACAAGTTATTTGACTGTCGGTCGTTTTTTTTTTGGCAACACGTCACTGCTTTCTCCTTCGCCACCGTAACGGTTTTCTCCTTCGTCGAACACGCCACTTCTTGGTCAAGCCGTGGTCGCGTTGAAATACACCGCGTTTCACTCCCGTCGTTATTCTGACTTCCTTCAGAACACCTTGATACTAGACATCCTAGTTCCAACTCCATCACCGAAGCCTCCAAGCACAAGTCTGCCATCATGAAGTTCACCACCAAGGTCCTCTTCGCAGCGAGCACGCTGATCGCAACCATCTCAGCACAAGTCTCATAGTAAGTCCCCAAGACACGAAACATCCAACGGACCATCAGTGACACTCCGCAGTGACAATGCCACCGACACATGGAAATGTCCCATCTCCGACGGTGCCTACTGCGCTGGCGACTCCCTGACCACGCCCGTCGTGATCCTGTGCACCAACGGCACCGGCACCCCTGGGAACTGCATTCCACACAACTGGAGCCGACCGCCCGCGGATGTGCACTACAGCCAATGCTACGAGTCCAGCCCGACCGCCGGCGACGCCGCCTGTGCGAAATCCTGCACCGTCTATCCCGACTCCGGGTTTCCGTTCCCGGTCCCGGGTAACAGCTGCAATGCGACGGCGTTGAATCAAGTGGATGTCACGAACGGAGCAGTCGCGACGACGTGCCGTGAGGGCATGTTGCCGAATTCGAACAAGACGGGGACGATTTGTGATTCGAGTGCGCCGAGTCTGAACGGGACGGCCAATGGACACAACTTCAACTCCACGAATGGTACGTCGCCGACTGTCCATGATCCCACGAAGACTTCGAGTAAGGGTGCTGCGTCCCCGACGGAGACGGGTGCGGCTGTTGCGTTGGGTGCGGGTCCCATGATCGGATATGCTGTTTTGGGTCTGTTGGCTTTCATTCTCTAGGGATGAGTTGGAAGATCTGGTTCTCGAGGGGATACCCACGATGTGGCGATTGGCTCACTCCCCACAGTGTTAGATGCGAATTTGGGTTTGCGATTATCTTGTCACAGGACAGCGGCGGGAAACGCATGGGACGGCTTGCATTTGAATCTTATGTCAGCGACGAACGTAATGTATGAGTAGACATCAACGCGGAATTGAAGACTTTTTCCAGCTCTGCTCTCATGTTATGCTTTGTCGGTGGTCGATCGATCCTTCCAAATATGATCGACAAACTAGGATATGTAGTTGAACATGCAAAAGCCAGAGACTGCCGTGAGAAGAAGCACGGAAGTCCCATATTATTGTGTGCACGAAGTATAGTTGTACGCCTTCGCTGAGCATCAATCAAATTTCACTCATCAGTGCATAGTTCTCCCTTCCGCCACATCGAGGCCCATTCCACGAGCACACTTCCGAGCGAGAGCCATCTTGAAAAAGCATTCGCGTGCCAGTCCACGCATCAACCTGATGAATTCCGGCCCGCTGACCCTGCCTCTACCAAGTCCCCGCTGTAGAACGTACATGGCCTCGCGAGCTGCAGCTTCCTCGGCACAGAGCCGCCACAGTTGTCCAGCGACAAGAGTTGGGTTGATGAGCAGATCATCGATCGCTGGTGGTACAGAATCACCTGAAGAATTGCCGTTGGCTATGGCGCTGCGGCTATTCGTACGACTGTGAGAGTTCCCGCCGAGGCCGCCTTGTTGCTGTTGTTGATGGTGGGAAGCTCTCTTTGGGTCATTTCCTTGGATCTTTGCTATCACTAAATCGCACTCTTGCATGCTGCGACGAAGAATGTCTTCGTTAGTCGATAGGGTCGCGGCGAATTGCTCAAGCTGACGAATTTCTGCGGCCAGGTTGGCAGCGGCGTTCCGCAAAGCGACATTTTGTGCAGAGAGAGGGCCTATAGCGTTGAGATTGTTTGACACTTTGCCTTGGATTTGCTGGTTTAGGGTTTGACGAAGTGCGTGTTGAAGGTGCTCCTTTTCGGGATTTGGTGGGATTGGAGGCGCCTCAACAGCAATGTGCTGGGACAATGACACATTCAAAGGATCGACGCTGTCAAGTGGCGAGGAGAGCAAGTCGACTTGAGGGTGCGCACTTGCCACTGGAGGTTGTATTTGCATCGGCGGAGACGCCACAGGCGCTCCATACGGCCGCCCAGGAACTGGACCAGGCGTGTAGCCGCTTGCTGATCGATAGGGCACTGGTTGCGGAGACTGCTGGTTACTTGCTAAAGGAGCTTGTATTTGCATGTGGTTCTGTGCTCCATTGGTATAAGGGGAGTATGGCTGTCCAGGTAATCCGGTTTGTCGCAAGCTTGGATTGGGATGCGAGAACCGAATTTGGTGGGGATGACCATCGTAGGCAATGTCTTGTAAGGGCGATGCGCTTGTAGGGTTATTCGGCCTGTCCATGGGACGAATATGTGTAGGCAAAGTCACTGACTGCCCGATATGAGGAATCTTCTGCGTGTATGAAGGTGAAGAATACTGCCCATACTGTGATTGCGCTGATGGACTTTGACGCGCCTGCGGTGGTCGCGGCGGCAATGGCGGCCCATGAATCTCCGGATCTCTACTTGGCTCAGTATACTCTTCTCCAGGTTTCGGTGGTCTAGGAGGAGGCGTTGCAGTGCTTGCTACGGCACCTGAAGCAGCCTTGGCATTGGGTTTTGGTGGCAGCCGTGGAGGACCCTCAACAGTATTCGTGAGATGCGAATTTTGTCCAATTGGCCTCTGTAGCTGCTGTTGTTGTGCGCGACTGATGACCGGTGTCTCTTTAGCAAATACCTGTTGCAGTATCTCCAGGAAGGAGACTATGTTGGCGCGATCCCATGCGCTCGCCCAATCCCTCAGGTAGGGGTGGTATATCCTTCCATCTATTCCTACATGCTGACCTGGTCGAATGAGCATTTCCTTGCTTGGATGCACATAGACCATTGGGGGTTCCTGTGGGTACGCTTGAGGAACCCAAAGCTTTATGGGGAAGCGATATGTCGTTCCTCGGAAGTTGGCTGGGATGGTGCCATCGAGGTTGAGAAGCAGTGCAGGCGCACCGCTCTCATACGTATATGCATCGGTGCGCGGTAGAAGTGAGGTATGTACTGAGAGCGTTCGTGCGATATCGGTATATGCGCGCTGTGGGTCATGATAGTCCTGAATGGAGTATCAGTGAGCGGGGCTCGTCCACCTATTGCTTTCGTCGCTCACATGAAGTCGACTGTATAGCCAAGTGAGCGTCTGCTCCGGGACTTGCGCCATTCTGAGATAGCATCACAGTAATTATCAGAAGATGATAATGACCCGTGATTTTGCTTCAGGCCAAGTCATTCATTGACTGACGGGCTTGCTTCGCCCACTTGTGCCTGAAGCAGCAAGAACGGCAAAGTGACGTTGTCGGAGTTCGCGCTTTACACTCTATTGATCGTATCCCGTATCGCGAATCGGCGCGTTTTACGGATGCCTAAACACTGCATGTCACCGAACAACCCATCATGGCTGGGCTTTGATCAGACATTGGGGAGGCAGAGACCACCTACACCTTGGCAACGGAAAACAATAATCTCATCAGACCAGATTATCTGATTGATGGTAGTCTCATCGACGTGTGACATCGATGTGACGAAGAGATTATGACAAAGGATGTTCAATACACAGCCCGCAATGGCAAACCTGTGCAGGCAGACGAAGCTGCTGGCGCGCGACGCAACTACCTAAAAGGTAAAGGATGCACATACTGCAAGAACGAAGATTGTAAATAAATCAGCGCTTTCCATATCTACACTCAGTCGTCGAGCGAACAGGCTTCCATGTCTCTTGTCACGTCAAGTGTCTCACCATCGATCTCCTCACGGCATTCAGCACTTATACGTTGTCATATTGCCAACACATATTCAACATAGCTGCCTACTCACTCTGATCGGCATTTACAGTGCCTAGCGCCTCCAAGGGAGACCCAGTCATCATCGGTATTCCACTTATATTCACGCATGAACTTTCAATCACGTAAAATCATTGCTTCCACTCGACTCGATAAACCATGGTCAAGGCAAACTTTCAACATCTGCCACAAGAACTTTTCGATACAATCGCAAAAGATTTGTCGATCAGCAGTATCTACAGTCTGCGGCTACTCAGCCGCGACATCTCGACCAAGGCTACAAAGTGTGAAATATTTCATTCATGCTTTCAAAATTTTCGCCTAGAATTGAGTAGGCGCAGATTGACAAGTCTCGCCCTGCTCACTCAAGACGTTGGCCTAGCTCAGCGTGTACGAAATTTGACCATCGTTGGGCGTGCATACCGTACAGCAAGGCCGGGAGGACTACATGGAGACCATTCGACTTTGACTGGGCTTGAGAAGCAACAGGCAGACGACACGCTTGTTCAGCGACAGGGTCTCGACAGTTCCTTGTTGACCACAATTTTCTCCAACCTGGTTTTGTCCAATTCACGCGATCTAGACACGATCTCGATGGTGATTGTGGTGTACATGGATGATTCGAACCCCCCAGTCGTGCCGCGTGATGCTGTCGGGATCTCGCCTTCAATCATCTCACAGGCGTGCTTGGATACCTTTTCGTCGGTAGTACTAGCTCTGCAAGAGACGAGTCTTTCTTTTCGAGCTCTAGATCTATTCAAGTCCGGTCCTGCAGGTTTCGAATGTGGCGTTCCGAGTATAGCCCTGAGTCCATCGACATGGAAAGCTTCCCTGACCACGCACACGTTCAGCACTCTACGCTCTCTCGCGATAAGTGTCGCAGAGATGCCTCTACCTCCACACTCATCCGAGGCAAGGCGATTCGACGTGTTAGGCACGGACATCATCAAAAATTCCGTAGATCTCACACGCTTGATCGCGTTGTTAAGGGCCTGTTCTAACCTAGAGGAAGCGTACATCACGCCCTACCGGCAACATGATAGCTCGAATACGCCAATTAAAGAACAAAGCGTAAGGCTGTCGCATCGCGCAGAACAAATGGAATGTCTCCTGTCTGTGAAGATACCTCGACTAAGAAAGCTTCATCTCGCCGGGTTTGTGTTGAGCCCAAAAGATTTGCGCACTTTCCTGAAGAATCACGCCAGTACGCTTCGCAGTATCGAGCTCTCGCATCTCGTATTCGAAGGTATAGGCCATCTTCTGCGGTTATTGCCTCTGCTGGTGGGCGAATCCTTTCATCTCGAGCACATCCGACTACACAATTTGTATCAAGACAACCTCTTCGCATTCACAAATGAAGCAGATCCAGACTTCTCGGAAACTTTTGATAACGGACGGGGCATCATAATTCACGCGGGGGCCGATGGTACAGTGCAATTCGCTCCATACATATATACCCCCAGAATAAGACGCGGCAACCTAGCAGACCACGAATATCGCCTGCGACTGAAGCAGGAGTTCGGAGTCGTACTCCGAGAGTGACCACACACCGTCCAGTGTATCATAGTGACCCTCTTTGGCACTCATTTTCTGAGGGCTTATATTATGGGAACAGGCTTATTAGACGGACACATGCCAGCCTCATTAGTGGTAGTGAAATTTCGAGATACGCCCAATTTTCAACGCCAGTAGCAACAATAGATGCCTAGCACATCTTGTAGACTTCCACTACCCACGTTGCTGATACTGCCGTCATCGTTAGCGCCACATCTCAGCCGCACATGAGAATTTCTGCGGCAAACTAAGCCTTCCGAAATGGCATCGACGTTCCATCATCATAGAATGACGTCCGTTTGCTGAACGAGAGCATTGATTGCTGAAGGCTACCCGCGGCGTGGGCGCGCGTGGGTGGTTTTGACGTGGACCGGTCGGCTTATAACCATCGGACAAGGGCCCGAGACGGCCTAATTTTAAATGCGCGAATTAACGACCCGAAATCAGGGCAATTGCTTATCGATTGTCATACATATGCCCTCTTTGATGAGCCCCTTCCCCACATTCCGTCATTGGGCGCGGTCACGAGCGGGCATTTCTAGCTACGCTCTTTGCACGAACAATCTGCAATCTACTTCTTATCTCTTCTATTGCCGACTTATGACGACAAAGCAGGACAGAAAAGTTCGGAGCCTCGATTAGATATACAGATAACCATTTCACGTCCGCGACGTCGTAAAGGGACCGCGCATCGTTCTCGGTAGCTCATCTCAATCGTCTTGAGTCGACGGGTAGAAACACCGACAGCCACGATTCCCTGCAGCCTTCCCATACATTCGACAGTCCTCACTATTCCAATATTCATCTCACAATCAGAATCCCAAGCATGGCGGAAGCTTCGCCCATGTCTCTCCTAGAGTTGGAGAAGGATCCGCGACTCTTTCTCTATACCTCACTGACTGCCGGTTCCTCCCACATCATCACCGCGACGTCACGGCTCGAGACGATTCTGAAGGCCAACAAGATTCCATTCCAAGCGATTGATATGGCCACGGATGAAAAGGCACGGCGCTTATGGCAGCGCCGAGCTGGTGGACGGAAGTTGCCTGGCCTGGTCAAGGAGGGTTTTGTCATTGGTGTATGTGAACGCAGCGCTGTATCTTCAATAGCATGCAGGGCCTCAGTAGCTAACTCCATGATAGGATCTCGCGGAAGTTGAAGAGTGGAATGAGTTTGGCGAGCTCAAAGAGAACATCGGGCCTGTGCCTGCACACAACGCAGCAGCTCCAAGCGGCGGCCAAACGGGCGTCAACATCGCTCCGCCGAGCCGCTTCGCCTCTTCCGCAGTACCTAGCTCTAGTGCACCAGGCTCCACGAATACTACAGGCGTATATGGCCAAACCGCCGTACCCGCTGCCAAAATACCTGAAGCTGGTTTTGACAGGACCAAAGGTTACGCCTTACCAGGTGCTGCTGAGATTGCAGCACGTGCCGCGAAAGCGCTCGAGACAGCCAAGGCAGCGGTAACATCTGAAAGCTGCAAGACAGGAGAGTCTGCCGTCTCTACCACGAAGAGCAAGGATACAGCAGGAGAGGCGGAAAAGGAGAAGACCGGCGGCATCCCAATGCCTCAGCGGAAGATGAGCATTTCATTCGCCGACGGGACAGCAGAACCCAGAAGTCCCTCATCAAATTCTACCAATGCTTCCCTCGTGGAGAAGAAGGCTGCGGAAAAAGCATCTGCGCCATCAACGACGTCAGCTACAACGGAGAAACCAGAAGCACCAGGATCGATTGATTCTGCTATCAAACCGAGCGCAGATATCACCGTTGCTACATCCACGGGTAAAGCCCAGGATGTTGCGCTATCGGCCCCTATAGCAGTAAAATCACCCGACAGTGCGAAATCACCAGAAACTGTGGCTTCATCAGCCTCGACGCATCGGGGCAGTGAGATCAAGGAGGCACCTGCTGAGGTAATTCGCGAGGTCGAGAAATCGTTGACTCTGAAGGAGTCCAAGGATGAGGAGGCTGCTGCGGAAGCAGAAGACGAAGAAGAAAGTGGAAAGGAGTCTACTCCGGCTGTAGCAGCTCAAGAGTCCAAGGCCTCCGTCCCGGAAGTGACCGAGGAGAAAGAAACCACTCGTGCGAAAGATGTCGAGGAGAAGCTTAAGACTCTGGATGTCAAAGACGCGAAGACCTCCATGGCCGCAACACCCGCATCCGCGGCAGCAGACTCAGAAGCACAAACGAAGAAGACTCAGGAGCAAGATCCGAAAGAGGCGGCCGACGCGAGCAAAAGCGTGGAGGATTGAAGATCGTTTGCCGGCAGATGGCAGATGTTGGGTCCAGTACAATGTTGTCATTGTATAGAGGACCCGACGAAAAGTTGTCTCGGTTTTCGCAAGGGTTTCCGTAGTTTATTGAATGCGCCCATGGCTAACGCCCAGCTACGCCGCATTACACGGAGTGTTGTCAAGTTCGAACGAATTCATGAAACACAAACTTGCCATTCTGTTCGTTCTCTGATTGATAATAGTAAAATAATATTGAGCGATACCTGAGGAGGTGGTAGATTCGACCGAACAATGGTGAGTGAAGACCTCGGCGAAACATGCGACTGACGTCACAGGGTAGATAGAGCGGGAGGTTCCGCGCCATGTGGTTTGGCTCCATCGCTTGCGACGATTCCAAGCCAGCCCAATTTCTCGCGTGGCACGTGAAACTACAGTACAGTACATGATATGCATCTGCACTTGGAGCCAACCAGCCACAATTGTCGGGCGTTGCCCCGCTGCACTTCTCGATGCCCACTGAGTTGATTCGCCCGGGCAACAATCATGAAAAACAAGTGAACATCACAACTAAGGCGCCACAGTGCACAAGCCTGTCGTCAAATACCTCACATTCATGACATTATCCCATCAATATTGACAAGAACAAGACGATCATCATATCACGACCAGCCGCAACGATGAATCGCGGAAGCCGGTACCGAAGTCGCCGTAACTTCAGCAGCAGCAGAGGTCGTTCAAACGGCGGCAGTAGCGGCTACCATAGACGCAATACCAGTACCAACAATGCAAAGGCGACCGCCCGCGGGGTCTTCGCCGACGGGGTCTGGCACTGCGACTGTACGCCGCGACTACCCGCCGAGCACTTCAAGGTCAAAAAGGAAGGTACGAATAAGGGCCGTTGGTTCTACACTTGTCAGCTTGATGCGGATAAGAGGTGTGGTTTCTTTCTGTGGGACGAGGAGGCTAAACCGCGAGAGGCGGCGGCTGTGTTGGGAAATAGTCGGTCGGAACCTGGCGCTGGAGCACAGCGGCAGACGGAGCAACTGGCACAGCCTGTCACGCCTGCAAAGGAATCCAGGCCTAGCAGGTCGACCAACTTGCCTGCCGGGAAAGGCATGTTCTCGGGTACTGGACGACGTGTGAGTCCGGTGCGACTCGACTCACCGACATCATCGCCGTCACCCGTCAGAGACACACGTGGTCCGGGGAAGCGGAGCGCTCGCAGTGCTGGGATGGATGACACTGATGACGATGACTTTGGATGGGCACTAGATGGTCCAGAAGAATCAGAGTTGGCACGCATCGCCGATGAAGCGGATACACCAAGAAAGGCTATCAAGACTGGTGTCTATGCTACGCCGGCGACTACGACCACCAAGAAAAGCCCGAGGAAATTACCTTGGCTCGACGACGAACCTACATCGCCGACACCGGCGAGGCGAGGCGCAGAGCTCAAGACACCGTCATTCACACGGAACGTAGATGAGCCTGTGACACCAACAACAACGCGGACCCGCAAATCAGTGCTAGACTACTTCGCGCCGCCAGTCAAATCAGGTTCACTCAGTCCAACATCCACCATTACAGACGAGTCCGCAGAGACAAGACCAGAATACGTTCAAGACTCGTATCCGCCGGTCGACGCAACCGCATAGGCCACGCGCCCGCGTGTACACTTCATGCCTCTCAACGAGCCCTCGACTCCACCGCCCGAAAATTTCTCCTTAGCGAAACTGCAAGAAAGCGAATGCTCCAAGTCACACCAACCTCTCAACCCGACTACGACGCCGAAAACGCAGATTCCCACAACTCCCACGACACCTTCCCTACCTCCACTCACCACCACGATCCTCCCGCTGCTTACTGCCATCCCGGAGTCGTCGTTGACGAAGATTCGCTCGCTTCTGGCAACGCATGATCTTCGCGTGCAGGGTATTGTCATGGGTCGTGAGATAGCACGAGCGGCTGTCAAAGCGCGTGAGCAGAGGATCGTTGAATTGGAGGATGAACTGAGGCAAGCGAAGGAGCTTCGATCGTTGTGATATGTGACGATTGGTGGATTTTCTTGAAGGGATGATCGAGATGGATCTTAGGAACGAGAAATATGACAATGATACCCCTGATTTGAGATTTGGATAGTACTCATTACTTTCTGTGATGAAGAAAATGTGTTCATAACGAGTTCATGATCCAATAGGAGAGACACAAAAGGGTGCAATATCCGCGGTCCGACTACACTTTCAAAGGTCCGCGGTGTGCAGGCCCATCTTGCTCCAGCTTTGCTGTACTGGAGCTTTTGCAGCAGGACGACATAATCGCCATGTGGACGATAGAGAAGCCGGAGGGCCGACATTGAGTGACTAGGATAAGATCCAGTGTTGGAACAGTCGGTCCTTCAGCCCCGGGGTCGGTTGCTGCCCTCGTTAGAGCTACAGCAGCTATTTGATTTTGCTCAGGGGTCTGGAGGCATTGCGACATTGTACAGCGTATTGGGTCACACATGGACACAGACGCGTCGACAGTGAGAAGCGGCGCTCGATCTGTCGCCTTTGAACACAAACAAAATTTGGCTTTAGCGAGCATGCCAGAAGCGACATCTGTATCTCGCGACTATGATAGAGTCTGCAAATGATAAGCCCAACACCAACCCTAGTACTACACCCAGCTGGAAGCCCTCAGATGAGCATTCACACGCCAACACACTTTCATCACGACGTTAAAAACTCCCTCGATCTCCTCACGTACTTCCTCGATGACGCTGCTACGCAAATCTATTCCCAATACGCGCTCAAGGACTAGACTTCGAAAACCCCAGTGGCCTATCCCTCTCGTCTCGCGTGGGCTGCGCATACATGGGGAAAGCCTTCTTCGCTGGCGGCTGACCGGCTGGCTGACTGGGCTGTGCTGAGGTCAGCCCTGGGGACTATTGAATTTACCGTACCAGTGATCCTTCCCTCAGGATATTACATGCTTTCGTGAGTGGGTGGATATGGCATTGGATTGTGTCTGTTCCGGTCACTTGAGCGTCATGGTCGGTAGGAAAGGACTGCGCGATATCTTGTGCGCTCATTACACACAGTTGTCTATCTTTTCCCAAAGTGAGTTGCACTGTGTAGACTTCAGCGCTTCTTCTGGACCCGACGCCCGTGGCGCGGGAGAGCAAGGACGACGTGAGCTATTCCAATCGCGGTCGCACAAGAGAATTAATTGCCTCAATTTGTTGAGATATTTCAGATAGAGATGAAAAAGAAACACGTTCAATGTCGTTCATGATAATCATAATCCCAACTCCACCCATGTCCGCTCCAACACGATGCAATGCGGAGACTGCAAGAAACAGCAAACATCTGGTATCATCCCACCTCAAAACGCCGATAAAGGAAAAATCCCATTCCCAATACCAAAACATAGAAGAAACACAAAGAAAGCCACCGTCGTCGTGACCCAATATTCCTCAAGCCATCGCAACCAACCTCCTAATCCTCCCCACCGCACTGCCCTGTCTCCGATGCCCCTTCTGCATCTGTGCCTGGGCCTGCGCTTGAATTTTCATTTGGATCTGGACCTCGATCGGCGGCGGAGGCGGGAGGACGGGGGCCGGGGCTTTCCAGGTAGGACGACTTTTCAGGCCCGAGGAACTGTCCGAGCCCCACCAGTCGAAGTCGACGCTGGCGTTGGCGCTGCTGCCGCCACCAAGGGTGCGCGTGGAAGGGTGTCGGTGGAGGTGTGTGTCGACGCTTTTGGAGCGCAGGTGGGAGGTGGGAGAGGCTGGTGCGAGTGTGGATGTGGCGTTGGGTATGTGAGGGCGGAGGGGAAAGTGAAAGGCTGGAGCGGTGGGCCGGGTGGACTTTTCTTGGTCGATGGCGGTTCTAGGCCGGGGTGGAGGCGAGGCATTGAGGGTGGAGAGTTGGTCGAGGATGCAGTTCTCAGCTTGGCTGAATGTTGATAGAGTCGCTGAAGGTGGTGGAGGTGGGGATCGGAGAGGAGGTGGTGAAAGTAGCGGGAGATCTTGGTCTTCGCGGGAGACGCGGATTTGTGCGGTGAGCTTTGAGAGGCCGGAGAATCCAGAGAGCGCTGGTACAGGAGGCTGAGGACCCATTGACGCCGATAAAGATCGTAATGATGCGACCGATGCTTTGGGAACAGGCAGAGGCGGAGTCGCCGGGCCGCGGCTGCGCTGGCGGAGATGGTTTGCTCGTGGAGGACTGATACTGAGATTGTGAGGCGTCTGTGGTCCACGAGCGATCTTCTCCTCTACATTGTTCTCGTCGTAACCACTGTCGACACGAATCATCGGCTTACTTGTCGCGGTTTCCTTTGGCCGTCTCTTCTTCTGCTCTGATGTTGTTGGAGGGGGTGACTGCTTGAGAGGGAAATGTGAATTGAGTGAGAGAGGCATGGCAGACTTGACAATGTCACCGTCCGGGGCCGATTTGATCGCAGATAGCGACTTTGGTTCAGTCTTGAAGGGCGAGACGCTGAACAACGAAAGGTCGGCAATATCTCCAGCCGGTTCCACAACACTCTCAACCCTCTTGGTTGGTAGTCGAGGCACAACAGGTAATTTGAACCGCTGGACAGGACGTATTCGTGTAGGTAAGAATGAGTCGGGCAGGTATTTGACTGGTTCAAAACAGAATCCGTCAAAGAATCGACAAATTTCGTCGTCGAAGCTGTGCGACTCGATTTCGGTTGTAGAATCGAGGATTTTGACATCGTCGAACGCAGTCGCCGAGTCACTCCGTGTGTTCTTCGTTCTTTTCTGAATAGATATCGGTCCAGGGATATATATCGTCGGGCGCCATCGATCAGGTTGCGGAAGTGTCATAACTGTCGTTGTCGCTGTTGGCGTCGCAGCAGGTGAATCGTGGAACAGTGGGAGGGGTGGCAACGGCATGGACGGTGGTCTCGTCTTTGTGTTCTTGAACCCACGCTTAGACATGGCATTTGTAGGTGACCATTCTTTGATCGCTGGCAAAAACTCGGGAACCATACTGCTTTTTCCACGGTGGCTGATTTTTCGTTTTGGTGCAACTCGTTTCCGCACTGTGCGGCGGTGAGTCGGACCTGCACGCGATCGCCTCATATTGTCATCCAATGCACTTGGAGACAGCAGGGTTGGAGATGTCGTCGCCATTGAATATGCATCGATGTGATATTCTCTGTCTTTATTCCTTTGCCAAGAAGAACTGGTTGTAGTAATTCTCAACACTGGCAGCGACGGCGATTTTTCGCGCCGTCGTTCAAACGACTCAGGATTAAATTCTGTAGAAAACTGCAGGTGCGATTCGGCATATACATTGCTCGTGTCCCAATTTTTGGATGGGCTGGAGGATTCCATGTTCGGCCCAGTGGCGCTATCAGCGGCGCAGTCGTCGATCTGACGGCTGGGTCGCGAATCCGACACCACATAGTTCCCACTCGCGTTTACTGTTGCAATGGGGGCCGGAATGTCGATATTGCGGTTGGTGTTACTTGAATGTTGTTGTGCGCACTGTTGCGTTGAATGTGTGAAGTCATCGCATTTTGTGATGCGCCGGCGGCTGTTTAGACCTTGTTGGTCGTACGACTTTCGTACTGCTTGATCAGCCCGGGTATCATACAGCCTGGAACATGCCAAAGGCTGTGCAACATTATCTTTACACGTTTCGGGACTGATAAGAGGTGATGAAACGATTTTGGTGAACTTGCGTTGTGTCCAGATGCATGGTGCAGCTGCGCCGACAGCCTGGGCAAACCCGTCCACAGAATGCGCTTTGCGCGGCACTCGCGCTTTTGGAAACACTCGACTGTCTTGAAGAAGCGCCTGTGGTGGTAATGAAGCTGATAACGAGGCCTGCAACGTTTCGTCTGACGCACATACACATGACGTTTGCGTCGCAAATGCTACGCAGGTCTCATGTCCTCCCCCGAGCTGTTCCTGCGACAGTAGATCCCTCAACGAAACTGCGCGCGGTCGCCGTGATGCGCGAGGCGAGAAGAATTCTGTTCCTGTCAGATGTATTCGTCAAAACATCTTTGAGGACTTCAGTCGGAGATCACTGACCATTTCCCACCGAAAGATCTGCGACCGACAGCGATTTTTTGATGAAACGACGCAACTGCACCTTTTGTTTCGGATGAGCCTGCACCGACCGTGTCGGCCTTCTGGCTCGAGGATCATAAAACACGCAAGGTGAAACGTCCGCGGCGTTGCCAGCAGTCCCGACGTGAAGATGTTTCATGATGGTGGCCAAGGACCTTCGTCGCGTACGGGGAATGTCATCCATGTTCTCCGTCGGCAAGATTGCCATTCGGGAGAGAAGACCGTTTTTTCCATCGAAGGTATGCTCGAGAGCTGGTATGTATACCATTCCTACCTCCCTGTGCATCGAGAGTGATAGATCAACATGACGCCATCGTCTACCGGGGTATGGTAAAAAGGACCGGATGCAGGACAGGACACACGATCCCGGCCATTGCTACCGGAATAATGCTCGCTGTGACTGCCATTGCCATGGTGCTGCGGCAAATGTCCATGTCGAACGAAATCTCTCCGCGACGGAAAATGTGACAGATCAAACTTCCGGTCGACTGGTTGGCCGCTCCAGCGAGGGAAGCCTGCAATCTTCCATGGTATCGTATGCGCTGAAGCGATGGATCTATCCTTCGCTTGCCTGCATATCTTGCTGCGCCTGTAAGCTGCGGCTGCCCTTGAAGTGAAGGCTGATCTTATCGGACGAGTCGACAATATTGGTACTTGGTGCAAAGTAGCGACTGATACTTGAAAGAACTGCAAGTCCTGAGTTGCTTCCCCACCACGACGCCAGGTATTGTCCAAGTTTATAATGTACCCGGAGAACCTTCGGAAGAGACACGATCAGTCCACGTCTGTTTGTCACAAATTTTCAGTACCGCAAGATATGTTGATTGTTCGCCTTTGCAAATGTAGCTGGCGAAGCAAAGTTTGCATTTATCAGTCTCGTGTCGCCTTCTGTGGACCGTACTTATCGAATGAGACAACGGGAGCAAATTTAATCAGCTTGAATAAGTTGATGGTAACATAGATGAAGAATACTACATGATATCAAGAGTAGAAGGAGAAGTAGAAGTAGAAGAAAGAAGATTGCTCAACCGAGCCACGCTTTGGGCTCCACCGAGACTTGGATAATCATTAAGAACACCACCTTCCCCAGGGAAACAAAAATCTCATCAGTGCTGCGACCACTCAATCGTGTTCAGGTCAACACCCTCCTGCACCAGCTCCCATAGAGGACTCAACTCGCGCAGGAAGGTGACTCGCTTACTGACTGCGTCGATGACGTAGTCGATTTCCTCGTCAGTCGTGAAACGTCCAATTCCGAAGCGGATCGAGCTGTGCGCTGACTCATCTGAGCTGCCCAACGCGCGGAGGACGTAGCTGGGTTCGAGCGAAGCTGAAGTACAAGCACTGCCGGAGGAGAGGGCAATGTCCTTGAGGGCCATGAGGAGAGACTCGCCTTCGACGTAGGCGAAGGAGACGTTGACGCAGCCCGGGTAGTGTGCTGTCGGGTCGCCATTGAGCGTGGTGTGCTCCATACTGAGAAGCGTGGAGCGGAGACGGTGGGAGAGCTTGGCGATGCGAGCGCTATCATACTATAAGAAGGGATCAATGTCAGTCATCAAGGAAGCCTGTTCCGTAGCAAGTTTTGCGCGTGTGAAGCAAATTGTCTGCGCGAAACGCACAATGGGACGAAAGAAGAGACAGAATCATCGGTAAGTTGCTGAGCATCAGCATGAAGCGTGCCGGTCAAAGCACATCTCAGAAAGCCATGCATGTATAAAGCGTGTAATCATATAGTCGTCGACTTCGTGGTCCAAAATGCTGAAAACGAAAATTATCAGGAACTTACCTCCATTTCTTCCTTGCATATCCGTGCAGCCTCGCCAAATCCGATGATAAGTGCTGGAGCAAGAGTGCCCGATCGTAGCCCGCGCTCTTGTCCACCGCCGGAGATGATCGGCTCGAGGCGAACACGCGGCCGTCTTCGGACGTAGCAAGCGCCGATTCCCTTCGGTCCGTAGATCTTGTGTCCGGAAATTGACATCAAGTCGATGTTCATCTTGTTGACATCCAGAGGAATCTTACCGACCGCCTGAGCAGCGTCGGTGTGGAAAAAGATCTTCTTGCTTCGACATAACCGGCCAATCTCCTCCATCGGTTGCACTACACCAATTTCGTTGTTCACAGTCATGATTGAAACAAGGCAGGTCTCTGGTCGCATAGCAGCCTCCAGCGCAGCGAGGTCAACGAGACCATTCGACTGCACCGGTAGATATGTAACCTCAAAGCCCTCATCTTGAAGATGCCTGCAGCTGTCTAGCACGCATTTGTGTTCGGTCTGGCAAGTGATGATGTGGTTCTTCTTGCCGGATCGCTTGAAGAAGCGCGCAACACCCTTGACGCTCATGTTGTTGCTTTCCGTCGCACCACTCGTGAAAATGATCTCCTTCGGATCAGCGCCGATGAGGTTGGCAATGTGCTCACGCGCTTGCTCAACTCCAGTGTCCGTCTCCCATCCATAAGCGTGTGTTCTTGAATGTGGGTTACCATATAGACCGGTGAGGAAGGGAAGCATTGCGTCGAGCACGCGCGGGTCGGTGGGGGTAGTGGCTTGCATATCGAGATAGATTGGCCGAGTACCCTCGTCCATGACCGTTGCTTGCTTCAGGATACCAGCAGCCGGGCTCATCATTGCCTCTGCGGGCATACCAGTAGTGGGCATACGGGCGTCCTTGATGGAAAGTCCTGTCTCTGACATGAATGCCTTTTGGTCTTTGCGGATAGTACTCTCGACATTGACGGTGGCGTTTTTGGGACTGGTCTCAGAGACATAATTTCGTCGTCCACGAGCGGCGATACATGCTCGCGGAGTCTGCGATGTGAATGGACATGATGGTGATGATGATGATGGGAGCGATCGAGATGACCGACGGAGTGCTTGACGCACAGTATTGGGAGCAATATGTGACATTTTTGCTGTTAAGTTGGTGATGATTTCAGCATAACGGACAAGAGGCTCAATTGCAGTCTCTATCTCATCGGAGCCGAAGCTAGAGTGGTCCGTGCCTGAGGTTCTCGATGCTGGGCTCCAGTATCACGTGATAGTACCCTGTCCGCATCATCCATTCCTCTTGTAACGTTGGAACCCATCACAAATGTATGTCGGCCGCAATCGATCCGGGATATGAGGCGACTCTACTGAACGATCATCGCCAACCACGTGTGGAGTAGACAGTTCTATGACAAGTCGTCTAGATCTTGACATGACGAGGAATGCGTATTGTGCATTTTGTGTCCGAGGTGCACAACTCCGTCTCCTCGCGGCTCCTTCCCTTGGCGTACCGTGTTCCGGTGTCTCTACTGTATCCAGGTAGTGAAGCATCGCAGCCCCGCTGACGTCGTCATCAGCTAGGTTGCCGAATAATGCATGACAAAAACCTGGGAAGCTGCTCGGCATATGTAATCCCATCGTAATTCCAGTGCATAGCCACCCTTCACCTTCACATGGGGTAGTTGGTAAAGTGCTCGCAGCCATATTCCATCACCCTGCATACCTTGTGTATACAACCACGTTTTGAAATCGAGACTCCTTGTCGCGCAAGCACGAATATACAGCTTTCTGCTCTACTGCATCCCCTTTCTCCTCGACCATCCTCACTACTGCACACAACTCTCGGACGTCGCAAAGATGAGTTGGAAAGGCTTTCAAAAGACCGTGACGCGGGTAGGCAATCACCACTCGCGCAAACCTTCCAACGCAGACCAGCTTCTAACGCCTTCACCTTCCAGGCGCCGCAGCAATTCAAGCAGCGGTTTAATATGGGCGAAATCACCAAAGATGCCGTGTACATTGATGCTGAACTACGATTCGCCGATCTCGAGCGCGAGTGCAAGAAGCTGCACGAGGAGAGCCAAAAGTACTTCCAGGCAATCAATGCCATGCTAGACCACCAGATCGGCTTCTCAAAAGCATGCATAGAAGTCTACCAGCCCATCTCCGGCCGTGCTAGTGACCCGGACTCTTACGTCGTTGACGGCAACCCTGAAGGCATACGTGCATGCGAGGAATACGTCAACATTGTGAACGAACTCAAGGTCAGCCTTCAGCCCGAGTTGGAGATGATCGAGCAGCGGGTTGTAAAGCCTGCAGACGAATTGCTGGAGATTGTCAAAGCGGTACGCAAGACGGCGATCAAACGCGATCACAAACAGCTCGATTATGATCGGCACAACGCTACATTGAAAAAGCTTCAGGAGAAAAAGGACAAAACACTCAAGGACGAGAAGGCGCTCTATCGGGCTGAAGCGGACGTAGAGTCGGCCACGCAGGACTTCGAGTACTTCAATAATCTGATGAAAGAGGAATTGCCGCTACTCTTCCGCCTTGAGCGCGAATTCATTCTACCACTATTCCAAAGTTTCTACTACATGCAGCTCAACGTCTTCTACACTCTCCACGAGAAAATGCAAAGTATCGACATTGGATATTTCGATCTACAGCTCGGAATCGAAGAGGCATTCGAGCAGAAGCGCCTCGGAATCCAGGAAGAGACCGAGAAGCTCGCAATTGTGAAATTCAAATCTACAGGCGCTCCTCGAAGACCTGCCTCCAAGTACGGTGCAGGCCGTCTTGCAATCGAGAATGGCGGCACTAGTGCTTCAGCCTCTCATCGTCTCACTGCCGGTGCCCACAACCCTCCAATCAACGAAGAAGACGAAGACAACGCCGCTCCACCTCCAGTGTATTCCGCTCAGCTTGGTGCTTCCGACCTTGCCCGAGCAAACAGCACCGCGACCGCATGGACGTCAGCCGCGAAAGCCAAGGGTGCAGCGCCGCCCCCTCCGAAACCCAAACCAGCAAAATTGGCCGGCGCGGCACTCGCAAATGTAGAGACTGTCACGGCACTCTATGACTACGAGGCGCAAGCTCCCGGAGATCTTTCATTTACCGCGGGCGAGGTCATTGAGATTGTGTCGCGCACGAATAATGTCAACGAGTGGTGGAATGGCAAGATCGGCGTGCGAAAAGGACAATTTCCTGGTGAGTCTCGCCTTACGTCTGTGATAAGTTTGGATAATCTTACGCTGGAGTTCACTTCGTGGACCATTCAATGTTACGAATATTTTAACCCTGCGTTCGAACTTGGCATTGAGCTTTCGCCCAGACTGTTCTGTCGAGTTGCTAATTGTTGTACTCTTCTCTAGGAAACTACGTCCAGGTCAACCCATAAGCGAGTTCATCTCCAGATCAAAACTATCTACATCGATTGTATCGCCGGCATATGAGTCAGTTGGAAATCGACGCAACAAGTGAAGGCACGCCGTCACCATACCCGCCGTCCCTCTTCGAGATTGGGTCATCCTCGCCATCCCTTTTGCGCTTCTTCGACTCAGTCGCCGAACGTGGGAGTAGCAACTCCACCATCCACGGCAATTGCTTCACCAGGTCGTCTTCGTTGCTACCCCCCAGCGCAGAATTGACGAACAGTGTCTTCGCCGGACTGCTACCTTGATCTCGGTTCTGCTCCAACGTCGCCAAGCAAAACCCACGCTCGTCATTCGCTCGGCATGCTTGCTCCTTAGCTTCCTTCTCTTTGTCCGAGTCGTATTTTTGAGGACCAAGTTTGCTCAGTGTTGCCAGCACCGCGGAATGGTTATTATCAATCGCCGTGAAATGAGACAACAAATCCGAGGCCGCAAGGTTCGGCTTCCAAGCCACGCGTCGCGCACCCCATGCTGAATGGATATGTCCAAAGCAATGTAACTGCGGCTGCGAGCGCGCGGTCGCATCAAAAAGGCCCGGACATCCCGCGCGCTTCTTCCCGACTTGATCCAGCAGGCCAAGCGGAGGGCCATGTGTAATAGCGATTTCGATTTTACGGTCAGCATCCATCTTCCATTCATGTCCGATGCTGGGGCCATATTGAAAGCCCCACTCATTGACGGAAGGCGTATACGGACTCGCGTAAACCGTCACTTCTGCACCATTTCGTAATTGGAAAGAATGGATCGCTTCATCTAGATAAATTATACCATGAGCGGTTTCCGATTGGAGTAATTTCTTCGTTTGTCCAGGTGTCCCATACGTTTCGATGACCCTTTCATCGTCAGCTTCCAGACCGGCTTCTTTCAACTTGGCCGCGAAGATTAAGGGGTCAAGCGTCCAGTCGTGATTTCCTGCGATGATCAATTTTAGGGGTGCGTCGATTGTCTTGAGCAGGTTGAGTGTGTTCTGGAATTCTGGGAGCTCGGAACGTTCGCTAAGGTCGCCGCAGTGGATTAGGACGTCTGCGCTGGTGTGGAGGTTCTGTTGGAGTACGGATGCGCCGTGGGTATCGGATATGACCAGTACGCGCGTGAGAATCTTGGTGGAGGACATTGTCGATCGGGGGCCAGAGGTGAAATGGTATGTGTCCGTGGTTGTCTGGAATGGGATGTGAGAAGTACGGACTCCGCAGTCAACGTTCCAGAAGGGTTTCAGTTCGATCAATTTTTCGTTGTCAGAGAGGTATTTTTTGGGAACCTTGGAGGCAGTTATATTTTGATATTAATGTCATGAGCTTCGTTTTCAGTGTGTGGTTGAGGATGGAGCTAGTGCATAGAAAGAGACGACCTTGGAAAGATGGAAGGATTACCCGCCCAAGCGCTTGGAGTTGTACACACATTTCACGTTGTTCCGCGATCTCTTGACACTCTGCAATTGACTCTACGAGCTATCAACTGTGCATTGACTGTAATGGCCTCGACTGCATTACTGGAGCTGTAGTTCCACTGCCTTACACTTACGCCCCGCTAGAGCAGATAAGTAAGACAACACATCGTCTGCAGTGCAGTGTTTGAATGGCCCTTGAAATCACGGGAACTCGCTACATAACATTATCTGTACTGCTTGTATGCGATCTGAGGGCCATACTTGCAGCTCGAGCAGTCAGCAGGAGTTATAAAAGCTACTGAGTCATGCAAGGCTCGAACACGCACAACTCTCAGCTTGGGGTTCATAGCAACATGTCTCCGCCTGATCAAGGCGAAGGAGTCTGAAGCAGCTACATAATACTGGAATGAGGACATAAAGTACACACTCGTGATACTGTTCGTGAACCTTGAGCTCGTAAAGTATACATACTCCCAGACGCCGTAGTATAGGCCCGCCGTAAACGTCTCGAGGTGTCGCTTTCTTGTAGTTTGTAATGATTCAGAGTAGAGATGTGAAGGCTGAGTTTTATCTGACATTGAACTCAAACGTTAAATCACAAGAATGGGAGCGAGTTAATGATTGCGTTTCCCACACATAAACTCTTGTACAACAGCTATACTTATGTCATTTCCACTTAAGGGTTCCAAACTCTTCCATCGTCTGTCGACGATAATCGAGATACTCCATGGTCCCGGACACCGGTCTTGAGAATGGGGCATATGTGATAAGTTGTTTTGTTCCCTCTCCCCAACTATGATAACGAATACGGCGAATGTGAAACCCGCTGATTCGAATAGACGCTTCATGTGAAGGGCCAAGGAACTGTATCAGACTGGCCTCATGTATATCGTCCAGGAATATTGCTTGAAGGTGGAACAAGTCGCTCGCCAATAGAGCGAAAACACTCTCGAGACTTATGCGTCCCTTGAACTTGATGTGTTTGAGCTCGATGGTCTGTAGTGTGCTCGCGTGACGTTCCAGAAAGGCACAAAAGTCTTTGGTAGGCATAGCGAATCCAGCAAGGCAGAGCTTCCGAAGCCGAACTATGTGCACATCTAGTAAACGACCCACCTGCTCTACGCGTAGAGATTGGCGTAGTCCCCGATACCTTTTTGTCAGGTCGTGGAATGATTCTTTATAGTAAGGAGCAAGGCCTAGCACTTCCAAGTGTGGACAGTAGTCAAGCATAGAACACATGCCGCTCAAACTCAAAGACTCTCTGATCTTCTCCACTTTGTCCTCGTGGTTCTTTCCTAGTTCAGCTATTCGCTCAGGCAAAGGCCCTTCTGTGATTCTCATTGAAAGGGAACGCAGATCGGAAAGCGCTGTTACCCTGGACAGATGTCTGTTGCCTAGTTGATTCAACGCTGGACTCGGTATCGCGTATTCGAGGCCCTCAGGCTTGGAATTGAAGAAGTTCAAGTTTCGAATGCGTACCCGTGAGCGTCTCAAAGCTTGGATCACCAAGGAGAAGGTGTTTGAGCATGCTTGGAGGACACCAGGGATTTCGAAGCCCCCGGCCTTGGAACACATCTTCGGAGATCGCATGTCGCTTGAGTATACAAAGATTTCGACTGAGACGGAATCGAGACGGTGCGGTTGGGACACGGCCAGGTTCGCAAGTATCTGGCTCAAATACCGCACATCTAGAGACTCATTTCGAAGCTGTATGTCATCGGCTTGCTGACGCAGTAATTCTTTCAGCGGCTCATCGTTCTGCTGCGACCTGCCAAATATGCTATACGCGCGGCCGACTATGGTTAGGCTTTGTATGCATCGTGCTATTCTAATGTCTCGAGTGAGTAGGGCCAGGCTTGCCAACCTGCTTCTACTCAATACTAGACGAGTCGACTTTTGAAAGAGTGCGAGGAATTGACTCTGCATCGTGGCTCGGAGACAGACACTTCGGTTCATGAGCCTCATGGCGCAGATGCCCTCCACGTCCAGACATCCTGTCACTATATCAAGAAACTCATTTGGTAAACGATCGAAATTGGGCTCAGGCATGTTTTCCAAAGGTAATAATGAAAAATGGGGGCATGAGGATTACGATCGAATGGTCGAAATATTTATGGATTACACCGCGACACTGATAATGTGCGGCACAGCACACACCGCTCAAGCCACCACAGCAGGCAGCCACATGTACGGGACCGGCCCTAAGATATTCATGGACATGTTCATGATTATTTGTCTTGTTGCCAAACTCGACCTCACGTGCAAAATTGAGAGACGGATGAAGCAACAACCATACACGTGCACGCGTGACGGACTTAACGTATTATATCCGGCCTCTTTGAACTCTCTACTAAGCTTGTGACCGAGGTGAAATCGCGCATCAGCCGCCTGACTCTATTCTGAGATTAGAGAGCATCTCCATCTCAAAGAAAGCATCGCAGAACGCATCACAACAGTGATCATACAAGCTAAGAGGCCAAACTCAAGATGTCGTTGAAACAGTGTTGCGCTACTGGTTCGCTCCACACAGGCACGCCGACCGGTCGGGTTGAGAAGCTACATGGCTTGAATGTGTATATCGCCGAGCCGCCAGCCGGCACAACTGCGAAAGGCATTGTGGTCATCATCCATGATGGTATATTATCGGCAATCAACTGACTATTTTATGTCGAGCAAATCTGATCATATTTGCCGTACACAGCTTTTGGCATCGAATTGCCGAACAATCGCATCCTGGCCGACGCATATGCCAAAGAGGGCGGGTAAGGCATCATTTGCTAGATGTGACCACTGGTACTGACCACGAGTACTTTCCACTGGAAACAGCTTCAAGGTCTTGCTGCCAGAATTCTTTGTACCCGGTAAGTGCGCGCTCATCCCGCTCCGTCCATATCAAACGAAGAATCTGCGAAGATTGCTAATACGTTCTCTTTGCGGTATAAGGTACTGGAGTTCCTGCTTCGGCTCTCCTTTCCTTGTCCGCTTTTAACGCGAAGGGCTTCTCCGCTCAAATCGCTAAAGTCGGCCATGCTATCACCCTTGCTCGGACGATGATTCCGTTCATTGTAAGCAAGCTTTCCCTGCAAGTCTTTTAGTCAGATTAGAGCCACCGAGTCCCGATGCGACAGTCGACCATCTCTCCAGTGAATTTAGGATATTCCCATCTCTGCTCTCGCCTGGTACACAGTCAGACAACGACTAACGAGTCTCGGTACAGTTCTACAACCGTCCATCTGCCGCCGAGCCCAGAGTCTATGGATTTCTCCAGGCATTGAAGCAACATGAAGCCGCGAACTTGCCTGTTGGCGTCGCTGGCTTCTGCTGGGGTGGGTACTTCGTCGCCAAAATCTGCTCGGGCGTCTTGCAGCCTGTGGACCCCACGTCCCCGCCAGTGGTCGCCTGCGGCTTCACCGCTCACCCGTCGTTCTTGAAGTACCCGAAAGACATCGAGGCTGTGAAATTACCCTTTGCTGTAGCTGCCTCCGAGCACGATATTCAGATGTCGCCTGCGAATGCCAAATCCACGCGCGAAATTCTCGAGCGTAAAAACAAGGAGAATTTGGCAGCCGGCACCAGCGCTACTGTTCAGCACGAGTTTGTGCTGTACGAAGGTGCACACCACGGCTTTGCCGTTCGTGCCGACGAGGACGCGACGCATGAGGCCGAGCAGGGCAAGAAAGCAGAGGCACAGGCCATCGCTTGGTTCACTAAATGGTTTCCTGAAGCTTGAAACACATCACCAGTTCGATTCACACCCGCCGCTCTTGTCTCGGCCGCCGCGTGGGTCGCAATTGGATGTTCAGTCTAAAAATGGGCTACTTTTGAATGAGAAGACGTCCTTCATCATGCGGTCCACTCGCCTGGTTGGTCGGAACATTTCACATGCAGTACGTTCTTGAATGGAATCAGCAGTGATGTTTCGCCCGATATACTACTCGATCCGAACAATATTTTTCTCTCATCGATCGCACCTGGGACACCCCAACTGGAATAGCCTCTAGGTATGCTGAACTACCGCTTTCGTCTAACACGCATTAACCATATTCCACGTCTGGTGTCCAGTATAGCTTCATGTCTGCTGATTTATGACGACGCTCGCGTCATGGACTTCAAATATGGCTCTTAGCTCGATCTTCCCGAAACTTCGAAGCTCTGTCTTCACATGCAAGCCGGTTTGAAGTATGTCTGAAATGGAGAAATTGCGAGCTCCCATCGTCCATCGTCAGGCTAGGCTAGACCGGCGGTGCCATATACTTGTCGTAAATGGGCTTCTTTTGATTTTCGATAAAGAGTCGGGCTCTCGCTTGTGGCGACTTGTTCTTTGGATCCGAATCGCGCTCGTATGGCGTATATTGCACCAGGATCGTTCCTTGTATGACTTCTTTTATCGCTCGATTCTCTGCAACGTAAGTTTTCTGGATGAAGTTCGTTCTCGAGACGTTGGGGAGAAGATCTCGGATTTTTCGAACAATCATCGCAACCTTGGTCGCGAATCTCTGGCCCGGATCCGATTCACTGGAGGGAGCAGACATGAGTGTTGTACGTGGAGCTTTCGAACTTCTTCTACTCACCTTAGTGCGGGCGTGAAAAGAAAAACGGTCGAGTCTGCACCTGTGCCAAACGGATCTCCATGGTTGTTCTTCACATCTGATAGACTCTTCCATTTTGGCCGTCGAGCTCGAAGATTCGCCGGCGTAGCTTGTCCTATGATATCCACGGCAATAGCCTGGAACTCTGCATCGCTTCGTGATACTTCTTTCAGCGGTGTCCCTGTCAGCTTCCGAAACCCGCCGGCCCTGTCCGGTCCTGACTCGGTCTCCCAGATGTGGAGTCCCCAAATTCCTCGGGGACTCTGTGCGCATGTCAGTAGATTAAGCATATGTAGATGGGGTGTGTTACCCACAACGATGACTACTGCAGTACAGCCATGTAGGCCTGTGATATAGAAATCATTTTTCTTACTTCCGAATTCATAGTAAAAGCCAGTGGTTCCAGAATGAAAGTTGGAACCTTGATAGGCTATGGTGAAAGCTGCAATTTCTTCGTTACTGGGCTCCCTAAAAAGTGTGTTGACTCGTTCTCCATTCCGAGTCCTGGTACTTTCGTCTATCATACTGGCCATGAATGTTTCAAAATTCTCTTGAGATGTAGTAGCAGGATTTTGAAGGGGTTGCTTGGATAACCCAGTCCGGGAAGATATTGAAGCAGAGTCATCATGTCTGACCGATAGTCGCTTAGGGGAGGCTACAATCATGTCAGTCTCACTTATACCTGACTCAAAATTGCTAGATGTCTTCTTTACGGTTGTTTCCCAAAGCACATGTTTTGCCACTTGAGGCCTTTGGTGCACAGAAGACTGAATTAATGAGCAGAAGTTGCAAAAGAATGTGCCGAAGTTGTTTGCAAAACATGGTGGTTATGCTTTTTTGCAAGGTAAGCGGTGTTGTGGGAGTATGGTAGTTGATACAGTGATGGGATCTATCCGAGAACGCGTCTTGCTTTATACAATGATCACCATTCTGAACTATACGTATCATCAAAGCAACGGGACAAACTCGTTTCAAGATCAGGCCAGCGCAACTACTGGCACACAAGACGGCGCTACGACTATCCACCATCTGTACTCGGCGCTCTATTGCCTGATAGGCCATCAAAAGGAAGGAGCATCACCAACACGAAGATTCCTTCAGGGGAATATCGTGTTGCGAGTCGTCTACTAAACGTTTCTATAAAATGATGCCAACGGATATGACAAGACAGAAGCATCTTTGACTGACCATCTGACCAGGACCAGCGGGATACTGATGTCTGCTGAGCCCGTCTCGACTTCCCGTTCTGAAGCGGTAACACCACACTGCGCCCCAGAGTTCAACGTCGCTAATTGGTAACATAGCAAAGACGACTCTCATCAACGCACCATACACGTGTTCAGATACGCGCCTGCTCCCTTCCCATCTCTGAGACGACCACTTGGGATTGAATCCATTCCGAATAGGCCTGGAGCGGCAAGACTTCCCCAATGACAAACACATCTACCCGCAGCTGGACAATAATTGATTCAACCCGTTTCAACATTAGCTAGGCCAAGGTCTTGCGCCATGCCCAGCGGTATCAAATATAGATGACCGTGCCGCAAGCAAGCGTTCCAAGGTTGTTGGCGGGTGTGGCCCAGGGGCTTGGAAGTCCAGGGTTTGTACGCTGTGTTGAAAATCGAAGTCACTTCAGTTTACCTGTGATAATAGCGATTGACCCAGGCAGAAGTCTGTTGCTTGAGAGGGGATGAACTAGACGCGGGGACAAAGAAGGCGAGTCGCCAACATGAGGGTTTCACTATTCTTTACACGGCTCATTGAGCGTTTCAGGTATGTATGTGACCCCACCAAAATTTGACTATCCTCTAGGTAGGTCACCGTCACTATTTGCGGCACAGGTCATCACACTTCATCCACACTTCATCACTTAGATGGCCTTGTGTTTTGCGTCGCAGTCTTCTTGTACTAAATGACCAGATGTATGTGACGAGAAGGTATTTCCTTCTTCTCAATCTATCTCAATTTGACCTCTGAAGCAACCTCTTGAGGAGGAAACCGTCCACGAAGCAACCCACAAATTCCCGATCGTCACATTTGTCAAGCGACAATTTGGTTGACCCCATGGAGAACTCCATCAAAAATGTACCACGGGACCACAACCGTGTTGCGATCTGGGCACAGTTTGTAAAAGCGATTGAGGAGCATGATTTTGACACAACTCGAGCATTGTTTGATGCCGGCAAGCTGGGCCAAGAGCACATATGGGAGGAGTTCGAAATGGCCCGAGACTGCACGCAGCAAATCAGTTGCCTTCAACGCTTGGGATCCGACTACATTGCTCGGACTTCGCCCCGCGATTTGCACTCCATCGAAGACTTCAAAGCGGCCCAGGCCCGCGGTCTTGACCTTCGGAGAACAGGCCACCTGTATCTGCAGTGCGTCTTTGCTCGGAATCTGTTATTATCTGAAGACTAACGCTAAGTGTAGAGATTTTGCAAATCGGCCCGAGGTACTGGACTATCTTCTTTCACAAGGCAGCGACGTCACCAGAACTGATTGTCGGCGGGAGTACAATGGGCGAAATGTGATTCCAGGGAGAATCGATACCTCACTACATCTGTTAGACCAAGTCGCTGCTTTAGGAGACGTCAACCTCTTCAACAAGCTGGTCTCGCTAGGAGCCGATCCTTTGAAAAGCGAGGCTCTACACCGAGCCTCCAAGTGCCATGATGAGGCCAAATCAGTCGCCATGATATCCTGCTTGATAGACCGCCACAACATGAGTATGGAGGTCAAGCTGCACGCTGCATATACTAATGGCTTGGATACAGGACCAGAACGCGGGACCCCGCTCTGCTCTGCCATCTATAATCGCAACCTGCCCGTCGCAGCTGAACTCTTACGGAGAAGCAAGAAAGATGACCTGTGGTCCGCTATCGTTACTGCTATGGGAGGATCAAGGGTACAATACAACGAACCGGCACTACATTTGCTGCTAGATCACGGAGGATTAGATCTCCAGAAGGTTCTCGACGAAGCCATTCACTGTGATAATCTCCGCGCTGCAACTGTGAGCTTGGAGCACGGCGCAGATGCAGCCTTTGCACTTCGAGAGCAGCTGCAGCAAAATGAGCTTGCATTAGCCCAGGAGCTAAATCCTCCAGCCTACAAGGACAGAGAATACTACCGAGAGATGTCTGAGGAGATGAAAGCACTACTTGAGGAACGGGCAGACAAAACATTGAAAGCATCAATTGAAGCGAGCCGATTGTGAGAGGGTTCTGTATGCGATATCAATACAATGTGTTCTAGAATTCCAACCATCTCTCCCAGCAACGATGAGATATATGAATGTTGTTTGCTAGCAACTCCTGCGTGAAAATCATGTCAGAACGCTCGCCTAGAGTTCTCACTGGTACACAGCAACTGTCTTGCAGGCAGGCTGAACGTCCGAAAATTAACCTTTGCACACAAATGCAGGAAGCAATGCGCAAACCTCTACACCGATCCTTGTCTACTCGCGTGAGAACACGAGGTTCCACTTTCGACGCTCTTCTTAAAGCCTTTCAATACTGCCTATAAGCCAAGATCCCGTCCCCGGCTCCTTCTGCATCGAACTATGATGCATTAGTCAATACGACTTAACACCTACCTCGTGTATCAACATGCGTCAGAGTGCGCCGTCCGATTCGACCGATACCTGCAGGTATTTGCTGGGCCGCGCTAGCTTTCTCTGACTACCTAGGTAGCTAGGTCAATCCCCGCTAAACAGCAGATGACTATCTCGGGTTGCAGACATGCAAGGCGCCTCTAGTATCATTACGATCAGCAATCCTCGGTAATCATCATCTTCAAGAATTACCAATCGCCAAAGCATACCAGGTATATGCTTTGACACAAATGGAGCAAAAACGATCAGACGCAGCCCACAAGGTGAAATGGGCAAAATTCGTTGCCGCGGTCGAGAATGAAGATTTCACTACTACCCAGGCAATGTTCGACTCTAAGCAACTCGGAGACATCCACACTTGGGACGAGTTCAGGATGGCTGCTGACTCCAGAGAGCTGACAACTTGCCTCCGTCACCGAGGAGGAGAGCCTTTGCGGGGAGTTTTGGCCAGCGCAGCGGAGTCGATAGACGATCTAAAGACATTCCAAGAACGAGGCCTGGACTTGGAGCGTAGCGGTCATTTATTACTGCAGTAAGAATCTGAGCCTTTGACTATACATGATATATTGACCGAGTTGCAGAGATTTCGCGAACAGGCCAGAAATCGTGGACTACATACTCGCGCAAGGCTGTGACATCAACGAGACTGATTGTAGGAGAATGTACGACGGCGTCATACTTCCTCGGGGAATGTTTGATTTCTCCCATCATCTTCTGGACAGAGTGGCCGCCCTCGGAAACGTTGAGTTCTTTGACCTCTTAGTTGCACGAGGTGCCGATCCTCTGCGGAGTTCGGCTCTCCATCGTGTCTCAGTGTGTCACAGCGAGCAAAAGTCCCTTTCAATGCTTTCTTCATTAATCGACCGTCACAACCTTGATATCAATGCAAATCTGTATGAGGGCTATAACGATCTGTTCGATTACGGCCCGGAGAATGGAACGCCACTTTGCAGTGCCGTCTATAATCGCAACCTTCCAGTGGCAGCGGAGCTTCTCCGGCGAGGAGCAAAGAACCAGGACCTGAAGCGGCCAGTTCAAATAGCCATCGGCGGGTACTGTGGAATTGAATATCAGGAGCTGGCTTTGATTCTGCTCATGGAAGAGGGCGGAGTTGACGCGCAAAAGGTGCTGAGTGAAGCAGTCGGGCTAGATCAGATTTCTGCTGCGAAGTTGTGCCTTGAACGTGGCGCCGATGCAATTCATACTTTACGTGAGCAGATCTTAGAGGACGAACTCTCTCTGGCCCAAGAGCTCAATCCTCCTAGCGCTGTTGGAAATATCAAATACCATAGGAAGATGTCTGATGAAATGAGAGCGCTTCTTGAACAAGGGAAGGGCAGGGTTTCAGGCTTACCGTACAATACGAATTGATCATGAGCGTCG
Organism: Dissoconium aciculare CBS 342.82; assembly: GCF_010015565.1. Lineage (NCBI taxonomy): Eukaryota > Fungi > Ascomycota > Dothideomycetes > Mycosphaerellales > Dissoconiaceae > Dissoconium > Dissoconium aciculare. The sequence goes on from NW_022984952.1 coordinate 420,499, forward strand.
TAACGCATGATGTCTCTCCGTTTTGGGGCGTTCTGCTATGTGATGGCAAGCCACTCAGGCTAACAAAGGAAGGATCAATGAAGTCCATGCACATATGCCCAACAAATCGGCCGCTTTCAGAGGAGTAATATGGGTCCCACGATGAAGTCCAAAGTCTTATCAATTAATGAAGAAGACAATCTCGTACTTGCGTTAGACCACTAGCCAGTCTGCTTCGCATTCTAGCAATCTTGCAATACTACATTGGACGATCCAAGATCCCACGCCGAGCTCTCCTTGTGTGTAAGGAGCTATTGAAAGACTTCAAAGTCTACGCCACGACTCATTCCGTGACCAAGATACGTCAGTACAGTGTGCGGGTCAATTTCGGAGACTTTCGTGAAGAGAACCTTGGAATGCAAAGGTGACGCTCGCTTCGAGGCTTTCGGTGCAACACACGTGGGCGCCTTCGCACGTGGCCCCCGGGGCATGAACCAATCTGGAAATCGAACACGCGTCCGCCGATCTTTTAGACGAGTTCGGTTTCCTTTCCTGTTGAAATGGTAAACATCATCGTGATCAATTCGCGAGATAAAATATTGTACAGCAAAGGAAGGAATAACACGTGTGAAAATCATGCCAGACGATTCGCCGTTCAAGAAAACCAAGACGTAACCCTAAGATTTTCGCCCTCGGCGCCGAGCTCCGCTGCAAGTGCTCTTCATAAACAGCAGACCACATGAGAACATCTATTGTGCGATTTGATTGGACTGCAACATCTTCAGAAGACTTGAAAACAGTTCGTTACGAAGTCCTTGGCCACATTTGCCCAAGACACCAATTTCTCCCGTCGTGATTGCGATTTTTCCCAAAACCAGGCAGTGACGTGTCTGGGCAAGCATGGCGTCGCGGCGATGCGCGCGATCACGCAGTTGTGCTGTCTTCTCACCACAACAGAGGAAGAATATTTAAGTCCAAGGCCGGGATGTACTCGAGGCTTTCGATCGGACAAGTTGCAACTTGCATCTGAACAAATATTCTTCAATCTCTTCACCCTCACAAGGACTTGAACCGAAGAGTCAATCGCAACGATGGCCGCACTTCCACAGTATTCGTATATCTTCGGCATTGCCATCGTGTTTGCCTTCCTTGACGCCTGGAACATTGGTGCTAACGATGTCGCGAACTCTTTTGCTACCTCGGTGAGCTCCCGGTCTTTGACCATGTTGCAAGCCATGACGATCGGTGCCATCATGGAATTCTCGGGGGCAGTCCTTGCTGGGTGAGTCGTTTCTTCAATCTACCAATTTTTTCATGCTCATCGATGGCTTCATCATAGATCGCGTGTGGCTGGTACAATCAAGTCAGGCATCATTGCTGTCGATTCTTTCGAGGGAAAGCCTAGCGTTCTGATGCTGGGAATGCTGTGTGCTCTCATCGGTTCTTCCGTCTTCTTGACTTGCGCAACTAAGATTGGCCTGCCTGTTTCCACTACGCACTGTATCAGTAAGTCACCATCCGGCCTTCACATGTCATCTTTCTTGTGACCTTCTTAAGTGTGTTCGATACTAACATGCTTCGCTCTAGTCGGTGGTATCATCGGCGTTGGCTTTGCGACCGTTGGTCCAAATGGTGTTGACTGGTCCTGGGAGGGTGTATCTCAGGTCTTTGCCGCCTGGTTCATCGCGCCAATGATCTCCGCATCGTTTGGAGCCATCCTTTTCTTGCTCACCAAGTTCACTGTTCTCAAGGCCAAGAACCCCCTGATGAGGGGTATGATGTCGATTCCGATCTACTTCGCCATCACAAGCGGTATCCTCACCATGTTGATTGTCTGGAAGGGTGCCGCCTCGCTCAATCTCGACGATTGGGGCACCGCGCCGACTGCCGGCACCATATTCGGTGTGGCTGGAGGTGTTGCCCTGTTGGCTGGACTTTTCATCGTCCCTTACACTTACGTACGCCTGATCAAAGAAGACTGGCGACTTAAGCCATGGGATGCCGTCAAGGGACCCTTTCTCCTACGTCGTGATCAGGCTCCACCAATTCCCGAAGGCGTGGAGCTTGTCCCCGACTACTACCGCGGACATCGAACCAAGGAAGAACTCGAGCAACACGGAGCTGCTGCAGTAGCGACTCCTCCCAGTGATGAGGAGACTACGCACCCTGCTGAGAAGGGTCTTGCTGTTGTGCCATTGGCGCCTACCTCTTCGATCGAATCAATGTCCGCTGAGACTCCAGCTCCCATCCAAGGCAAATGGTGGGAGCCTCGTAATCTCTGGAAGAGCACCGTTTGGTTCTTCTTCCGCGGTGTGATGAAAGATGTCGTTTCGGCTCAGACATCCAACAAGCGCCCAACGTTTATCGAACGCATCCTTGTTGGCAAAAATCTCGAAAAGAAGCACGCCATTGTCACCCGATATGACAACCGCGTCGAGCACCTCTACTCCATCCTACAAGTCATGACCGCCGCCACCGCATCCTTTGTCCACGGTGCCAACGACATCTCCAATGCCATGGGACCCCTTTCAGCCGTCTATCAAGTCTGGACTACCAACAATGTCAGCAGCAAATCCGAAGTTCCCTTATGGATCTTGGCCTTTGGAGGTGGTTCCATCGCGCTCGGATTATGGACCTACGGCTACAAGCTCATGCAGAACCTGGGTAATCGCATCACCCTGCACTCGCCGATCCGCGGCTTCTGCATGGAGCTGGGTGCCGCTATTACGGTCGTGTTGGCAACGCGTCTCGCTCTGCCTGTGTCGACGACCCAGTGCATCATTGGTGCTACCGTCGGCGTAGGTCTCTGCAGCGGTGAGATCAAGGCTGTCAATTGGCGTGTCGTGTGCTGGTCGTACTTTGCTTGGTTTGTGACGCTGCCATCTACCGCTATTATTGCCGGCTCTATCATGGCGTTCACCATCAATGCTCCGCAGTGGACGCGTCCAGAATAGACGGTGTGACTTTCACAGGATATGTCTTGGTGTAAATGGGTTTGCTGACGCAGTTCATTACCGGATAGAATTTCCTAGAGTCTTAATGAAAAAGAGTTGCTTGCAATATGTGAGAATAAGGATGTTTCTGCGCATCCCGTGGTCATTACTGGTTGGTATGTTCAAATGTCAACATGCATGTCCCACCATTCACATCAAGCGCCTGAAGTTAGGCCAACCTGCGGACGTAAGGAGGGGCCTATGCGCGGCACGCCTCACTCTGATACGCCCAGCTTTTCATGGAGAGAGCAATAGACCTCTAGCGATGGAATCATACGTCGACGCATTATATCAGTTACACTATGATGGACAGGCTGCGGTGACGAATCCCCTTCTCGATCGATGGCATGTTGGCAAATGTTGTTGGGTTGTCCTTGCTCGTGATGTTTGATGATGAGGCAGAGGATAGAATCTTGGGGGTGGGCTATTTTTATCCAGAAGAGGCCCGCCACAGGGAGCTTTTTGTGCGATCCATTTTCTCTGTTGTAGTACTAAAAAGCTGTCGTCGAAAGGATTGGATGAAACGGAAGACATCTAGATACGATGGCAGTGGGCCCTGGCTTGACTGTTGACTGAGGGAGCTTTTAGCTCCAACGCGAGCCGTCGCCGTCTCCCCTGGTTGGCACGGTTGGCGGAAGGCGGCCCACTGTGGATTGGGGGAGACCAACACCAATTCAGGGCACGCGTCTTCCAGGGCAGACCCTCGTTAAGCTCGTGAGAATTAATTGTTGGAAGCAGTTCGCCCATCATACCATAGTACAATACATATATCGTATATCCGTTATTTCTTGCCTAGGTTGCCCGTCAACCACGACCCGAACCAAACATCTCCTGCTGCGCATGTTCACCATTTTTCCTTCGCCCATCACTACCGTCCTCCCAAGATTTGCTTTGACGTCAAGCGACCCGGCTTAACACGACACCGATCTTGCCTGCCGCTTCTGGCTGTGCCGCTTCCAACTCCACCCATAATAATTGAATTACCACTGCACGAACCAGATGCGCACCTTCAATGCCGGTCGTTGAGACGCATCCTGCGACTCCATGACGCCCGAGGATAATGCGCAGCGACGCGATCGTTCCGCGAGCAGCTCCATACCCTTGCAGACCCTCCGGACGGGAGCAGATAGATTAGGCGACATATCCAGGAGCGATTCCCATAGGAGGACCTTAAGTGATCGAGGACGAGAACTGTTTGGCAACAATCGCTCTCCCGGCCGAACCGCCTATTCACGGATCGAGCGCGAATCGCCGACGCGAAGCACACCCGCTGTTCCTCCGATCGCATTTGTCACCAGCCCATCCGGACAGCATGAGAGGATATCAGTCGAGGATGATGAGCCGGGTCTCTCTCCCGTCGCCGATAGAGGCGCCTTCCAGGCTGCCATCGGGTTCGCCGGTCTCAGCTTCAATATGGGAACAGCAGAGGATGATATGGACAATGAGATGACGCCGCCACGGCGCTCACAGCAAGGGCGCATGCGGAGGGACTCGATCGAGTCTCTGGATGGACCAGCACCAGGCACGCGGACACCACAGGAGGATCTCTATGGGACCACTGTGCAGAATGGCGATGGGCAAGCCTTTTTGTCCGCGGGCGGCGTTGATGATGATACTGAACCGCTGACCTCTCCTCCCTCAAGATCTCCCAATGACCACTCTCCGAATGGCTCTCGGCGTGGTAATCAATTCTTGAATGTGGATACGGCGTATACCTCAGGTGCAGATACGAGCCTCTCACCTACGAATCGTCGCCGGCCGCTTTCCTCGTCAACACTGCGTCGCACCGGCGAGCTGCTACGGCAAGCTTCCACGCGCGTGGTCAATCTGAGCCACGAACCAGACGACATAGAACGCGAAATCCGGAGGAAGTCTGCAGTGCCGCCCAATTCGAATCCTCTGCCTCTACCCTCAGGCTCGGCGACGCAAAGCTTCATCGAACTAGGATTTGGAATGGATGGCACCTCGCATGGCGCATATCCTCCTCCGTCGCCTATCAGTGAAAAGATGCCTTCGCCCACTGTGGAGGCGGTCACATTCCCGGAATATCGACCACGGACAGACCTGAATCCTTTGCGAGGCAAATCATTAGGGCTGCTCTCTCCAACAAACTCATTACGCCTCTGGCTGCTCAATTTCTTGGTTCATCCGCTAGTTGAACCTATTATCCTAATATTAATCATCATCCAGACAGTCGTTTTAGCTATTAATTGTGCTTCGAATGTCTACGATCATCCGCGACCCTCATATTTCGGTACGGACTGGACAGACTGGGTGCTGTTGGGAATTTTCATCTTTTACACGGCTGAGATGGTCATCAAAATCATGGTTTCGGGCTTCATTCTCAACCCCACAGAGTACAGCACGATCGACAGAAGTATTGGGATACAGAAGGCCCTCAAGAAGAAGGCCAATGAGATTTTCACTCTCCATCGGCAGCCTTCTAACCGAAAACTCCGCGGATCCGCGACAAAGGATTTCAAGGCGCCGGACTCCTTGTTACGCTCCTTCACGATGAACGACATGGATGCAATCCCTGGAACATCACGAGACAAGCAAAAGAAACGACTGGCATATCGAGCTTTTTTACGACATTCATTCAACCGACTGGATTTTGTGGCCGTGGTCTCGTTCTGGATCAGCTTTGTCCTCGCCGCCGCTGGCATCGAATCACAATATCAGCTTTACGTCTTTCGCATGATGAGCTGTCTTCGTATCTTACGATTATTGTCCATTACGAGCGGAACCTCTGTCATTCTACGAAGTCTAAAGCGTGCAGCGCCGACACTTTTGAACGTCGCTTTTCTGATCGGTTTCTTCTGGCTATTATTTGCCATCATTGGCGTACAAATTTTCAAGTCCAGCCTCCGCCGACAGTGTACCTACATGCCTGGCACAGACGGCGCATACACACAGAACATGCCACCGCCCGGGGGCAGCTTTCAATTCTGTGGAGGTTGGCTCAATCTAGACGGCCAACCGATGCCCTGGCTAAAGGCTGATGGCACAAATGGAACGACCCAACATAAAGGCTTTCTCTGCCCAGTGCTGTCGCAGTGCATAGAAGGCGAGAATCCCTACAACAATACCGTCAGCTTCGACAACATCATCCAGTCGGCCGAGATGGTGTTTGTCATCATGACATCTAACACATTCACCGACATCATGTACTTTCTCACTGACACGGATTACCTGGCAGCCGCCCTCTTTGCTGCATGTGGCATCATCTTCTTGACCTTCTGGCTGGTGTCTCTGCTCATTGCTGTCATCACGTCGTCTTTTCAGGTCATTCGTGAAGAAAGTCGCACTAGTGCGTTTACCGCACAAGATGATCCTGCCGAGGACCATCCAGTCGACGATGACGAGAAGGCGGAGCGCTTGGAACAGCAACGACCGTCGGCCTTGAAATGGATCTATCAAAAGAGCTATTGGTTCTGGATCGTCATCATTGTGTTCGATCTTGTCATGCACAGCCTTCGCACTGCCACCATGGGAAGCTTCAAGAGCAATCTGATCAGTAACGTCGAGCTCATCGTCACAGCAGCGCTGATTTTCGAGATTTCATTCCGATTCGTGTCCGATTGGAGAGACTTCTCTCACCATCGAAGGAACTGGTTTGATTTATTCCTCGCCATCATCACCGGCATCATACAAATCCCGGTCATCAGGAAGTCAGGCACTATCTATGCATGGCTTACAATCTTCCAAATTCTGCGCTTCTACCGGGTCGTTCTCGCCGTGCAACTGACCCGCGACCTGATCCTCCTTGTTCTGAGACACGTTTCTGGTATCACCAATCTTATAATGTTCGTGTTCTTGCTTACCTTCTTGGCCTCCATTTTTGCCGCTCAGCTGTTCCGCGGTCAGCTCCCTATCTTGGATGGCAACGGCAATTATGTGCAAATAACATTTGCGACCATGTTCAACTCCTTCCTCGGCATGTATCAAATCTTGTCGTCTGAGAACTGGACGAGCATTCTCTACAACATTCAACGTTTCAACACGATCCATAACACCGCCTGGATCGGATCTGTCTTCTTCATCATCTGGTACATTCTGGCGAATCTCATCGTCTTGAATATGTTTATTGCTGTCATTCAGGAGAATTTCGATGTTTCTGAGGATCAGAAGCGAATGCAGCAAGTTCGTGCATTCCTGCAGCAGAAGGAGATGGGCAGTTCTGGTGGTGGCACACTTGCGCTGTCCTCCATCTTCAAATTCGGTCGAGTGCATCAGCAGGATCCTCTAGACTATGGTGCGGCTGCGACCGAAATGTTACTCAAAGATGCCGTGGTACGAGATTTCCTCGACGAACAAGACATCAATCCAGGCATCAGGCGTACTAGCACACATCTCAGTGGTTTCGGAGCACCGAAGCGCGCCAATTCCTGGTTACCTCGGATCTTCGAACGTGTCAAGAACAGCGTGTGGGATCGCGAGCCTAATCCATTCTACTCGCGGCTCCAATTGACGAAGCCTCACGAAGAGCTCGACCCTGGCACTTTGGCGAGAGAGGTCGTCGATGCTGCAGAGCGCCGCAAAGTCTCACAGCGGCGTTACCTGGCAAAACACCCCATGTACAATGTTTCCCTCTTCATCTTCAAGCATGACAATCCTATTCGAAAATGGTGCCAACGCATCGTCGGTCCTGGCCGTGGTGTGCGCATCGAGGGTGTTACCCCTAACCTCACCATCTGGTACATCTTTTCCGCTTTTATCTACCTGGCCATCGTAGGAATGGTCCTACTCGCTTGTGTCACCACTCCATTATTTCAACTCGAATACTTCAATGGGAATCGTGGCAACAAAGACGTCAGCGACACCCGCAATTGGTTCGTCTTTTCTGACATTGGCTTCGCGGCACTCTTCACGATCGAAGCATTGATCAAAGTCGTCGCCGATGGTTTCTTCTGGACTCCCAACGCCTACTTCCATAGCTCATGGGGATTCATCGATGGTGTCGTGCTTGTCACACTATGGGCTAATGTCGTCACCTCCCTCACAAATCCTGGTAGTGGCTCACGTGCTGTTGGCGCGTTCAAAGCACTCCGTGCGCTTCGATTGTTGAACGTCAGCGACAGTGCGCGGGATACGTTCCACTCGGTCATCATCCTCGGCGGCTGGAAGGTTGTTAGTGCCGCCTTCGTGTCGCTCAGCTTGCTCATCCCATTCGCCATTTACGGACTCAATCTTTTTGCTGGCAAAATGGATTGGTGTAATGATTGGCAACAGTACGATGTCTTCAACCTGACTGATTGTGTGGGTGAATCAACTTTCTCGCCCAATGGCTGGAATATCATCGGACCTCGACGAGTCGCGCCCTTTAACACCAACTACGATTTCGATACATTCGGCGATTCGTTATTCCTCCTGTTCCAAATTGTCTCGCAGGAGGGATGGGTCGATGTCATGTGGAGTGCGCAGTCCATCACAGGGGTCTTTACTCAGCCGGCTTGGTTTGCCCAGCAAGGCAACGCCGCCTTTTTCGTCATTTTCAACTTGCTCGGTGCAGTCTTCGTGTTGACGCTGTTTGTTTCCGTCTTCATGCGGAATTACACGGAACAGACCGGTGTAGCATTCTTGACATCTGAGCAAAGATCTTGGCTCGAATTGAGGAGATTGCTACGACAAGTGGCTCCTTCGAAACGACCCAATCCGAATCAAAATCGAAAACAATGGCAGGCGTGGTGCTACCGGTGTGCCGTCACCAAGAACGGAGCCTGGCAACGATCAGTGACGGTTGTACTCATCTTACATCTCATTCTGCTCTGCTGTGAATTCTATCCTGAGCCGAAGTGGTGGACCGTTACGCGGATGGGCATCTTCTTCATCTTCCTTTGGGTTTACATCGCCAACGTCATCGTTCGACTGATCGGACTCTCTTGGACACGATTCCGTCGAAGCGCCTGGGACGTATACGCACTCGTGACAGTCACCGGCACTTTCATCACCGCCGTCATGGGATTCATCAGTCTCGGTGGTGGTCTGTTCGGTCAAGTGCACAAGCTCTTCCTGGTCTCGCTGGCGTTGCTGCTCATCCCACGCAACAATCAACTCGATCAGCTTTTCAAGACTGCGGCAGCGAGCTTCAGTGCGATTTCAAACCTCCTCGCGACATGGTTCGTGCTGTTCTTAGTCTACGCCATTGCATTTACTCAGGCATTCGGTCTCACCCGCTTCGGACCCAACGAGAATGACAACATCAATTTCCGCACCGTACCCAAGGCCCTCATCCTGCTCTTCCGTATGAGTGTCGGTGAAAACTGGAATCAGTTCATGATCGATTTCGCGAATATCGTTCCACCTTACTGCACGAGTTCGGAAAAGTATTACGACGGTGACTGCGGTAGTGCGCAATGGGCTTATGCACTATTCGTGTCCTGGAATATCATCAGCATGTACATCTTTGTCAACCTCTTCATCTCGCTGATCTACGAGAGTTTCTCATACGTCTATCAGCGGAGTAGTGGACTCTCGGTCATCAGCCGGTTGGAAATTCGACGGTTCAAGCAGGCTTGGGCCGAATTCGACCCCAGTGGTAAAGGCTACATCACCAAAGAGCAATTCCCGCGATTCCTGGGCGAGCTGTCGGGTATCTTCGAGATGCGAATTTACGATGGTGATTTCACTGTGAACAAGATCTTGAAAGACTGCTGCGTGGACGTCCCGTTCAATACTTCGGCTCTACCCCTCGACCTGGACCACATGCCCGCGAAACGAGAAGTCGACCTGGCCAAATTGAACGCGCGACTCGCGGAGATGCCAATCGATGAAGTCCGCGCGCGCCGGAAACGTATGAACACATTCTACGAGGAGGTCCTCGTCTCGGCGGATCCCGATCGTGGAATCTCGTTCAACGCGCTCCTGATGATCCTCGCCCATTACAAGGTCATCAACGAAAGCAAGAGCTTGAAACTGGAAGAATTCCTCCGCCGACGAGCACGGCTCCAGCGTGTTGAGGAAGCCGTTCACCGTAACATCGTCGTCGGCTTCTTCGATACACTCTACTGGGCCCGCCGCATGAGGCGAAGACGGGATTCTAAAGGAGAAGGCCGCATGACTGCTATCCCGAAATTCGTCGGTGTCCCCGAAATCTACGTCCACGACGAAGGCGTCGGCAGCAGCAGCAACGTCGGCGGCGGCGGCGGTGGCGGCGGCGGTGGTGGTGGCAGCGGTGGTGTCCCAACGCGCCGCTTCGACGTTCCCGCCGTAAGCATCACGACCGTCGACCCCGAGAGCCGCAGCAGCAGCTCCGACCGCACGGGCCGCCCGTCCACCACCAGCATCTCCGAACCAGGCGACCGCCTCGGCGGCATCTCCAGCACCGGGGTCCGCAGCCGCAGCAACTCCGCCCAGCGCACCACCCCCAGCAACTCCCCGACCCGCGAAGCCACCACCACCCACCTCTCGCCGCGCCACGCGCCTTCCTCGTCGGCCAGCGGCATCGTCCAGCCGGACTGGCACTTCGCGCAGGCCATCGAGGGCACCTCCCCGCCGCCGAGCCCCCGCACGAGAATGGTGGCGGGGACGGGGATCGACGGCGGAGGCAGCGAGACGCCGACGGACGTGGCGGCCAGGAGCCGTGCGAATTCGGCGCTCAGCCAGAACGAGATGATGGGCATGTTTCAGGACTCGGCGTGGGGCCAGAGCATGCGCAGGAGCTTCACGATGAAGAGGGGAAACAGCCAGTTGGATCGGAGACCTTCCTCGTGAGGAGGGTTGGACGTTTCACGCGATCGATGGTTTGTTCCGTTTTGTTTTGCTCGTCTATTTTGATGTGGGTTGGCGGAGGCAGTAGTATCGAGGGCGTTGTGACTAGATCGGGCGCCTCTGTCTCTTCTCGTTTTTGTATCATTCATGTTTTGATTTCTATTGTTGCTGCTGCTGCTGCTGCTACGGCTTTTTGACTGGGCCAAGCACGTCTTCGCTATTCTCGTTTGATGCATAATGATATCCTCTTTCGCCGGACTCAGTAGCTGCCAGTGCACGGCTTGCTCCATCCGCACTGCCTACGGCGGATTCGGTGTACCGGCCAACAACGTCCCACCCTGCGACTTCCCAAGATTGTGAAACTCTCCCATCATTGCCATGAATGCATAAACCGACTCGATGAAAGCCGATGTGATAGACCACCGCCTACCTAGGTGCTGTACTGTATTTATTGAGAGCTGGAAGAGTAGTGGACTTTATGCCAGCAGCGAGCTATTCGTGACACACGTGAATTGATGGCAACAAACCAACCCACACATCGCGGGCAGGTGGGGAGTCCTTTACTATGTACGGCCCCACGCGTTTGTTCGAGCCTGCCCTACTATTGCCGCACTGGTAATATGCGGGAACGGGCTGCCTGCATGCAGACGCAGCTAAAATTGTATTGAAAGATATGTCTCTCCCCCTATTCCCTATCTAGAGGAAATTCTATATACAGAAGAGAAAAGGGTAAAAAGAAGTTGATGCCTCAGGCAGCAGCTGCGGCACTGCCGCAGGTAGAATACCTCAGGCACTGCGCCGGCTCGGGTTGCCCACTGGTGGGCGCTGGGCGGTGGCTGACGTAATCAGATACGTACCTCTGGCAATACCTACTGTCTGTCTGTCTGTCTGTCTGTCTCAGCCAGCATTTGATCACAGCATTTAATTGATCACAGCCCGCGCATTTAATTGACCACAGCATTTATTTGATCACAGACGGCCCTGGGGAGATGATGTGATGTGATGTGACGTGTGGGTTCCAAGGTTATTATTTAACTACACATCATCCTGACCCATTATGACTTTCAATCAAGGTCGATATTACTCATCCCCCCCTACCTACTACGTAACATGCCTACTGCGGTACATATAGTCATCTCGGCCCAGCCAGTCCCTGTTTCATCATCGGCCTCGTCATCTTGAGCGCCCGTGCATTATTATTATGATGGTTGTTTGCGGTGAATTCCTCTCATCATCGGCCCGCGCGGGGCAGTTTCCGAGCGGAAGCTCAGTTCAGTTCACCTGGGCAGTGATTATTATTATGGAGACGGGCATCCTGCAGAGGCACGGTGGGCAATATTGGAGCGGCGCGGACATCACCATCACCATCGCCGCCTCCGCCGCCGCCATCATTGATCCCCATTGATGGGAATATCGCCGGGCATGGTCTGTTATTGTTATTATGTTAGACGGCAATACTCCCGGATTGATGCGTTGTCGTTGTCATCCTTGACGTACGTACTGCTCCTTGTTCCTCCGAACTTTGTCCCTGCCCGAGGAGTTCCCTCGTCCTCTTCTTCTTCCGATTATTATTAGCAGTGACATACATGCACAGTTGAGCATCTCCATCCTTTCCCAGCGCGGGATTTTCTTCTCATATATTACCTGATCACAATCATAACCACATTGCTCCTCCTTCCTAATCTCTTCTTCTTCTTCTTGTTCTTCTTGTTCTCCTCCTCCTCCTTCTCCTTCTTCTCTTGCTTTTGTCTCTCCACCGTCTGGACGCACTCTCTTTACAAACTGTTGGTCATTGGGTACGCGTCTCGGGCATCCCACAGATTACATAGGAAGTTTTGCATCAACCGCGTAGAGTCTCCCGGAACGACAGGGCAAGGACTGTACCGGCCAGATCCTCGCAGCACAAACTGGACTTCCTGCGGTGCTGCCACTGCTGATATTGCTGCTGCTTCCGATCCCCACCACTAAGCTCCCCGATCTGGCATTTGACACTCGTCGGCCAAGACCTCACACTGCATCATCCGCCTACACAGACACGCATCCTTCTAAACGAATACCAGGCAGGAGGACCTCCCCTTGCTGGGCATCCCTGCTTATCAGGCGTACAGGCGATACCTCATATCTCACCCTCCACAGCCCGATGCAACCTAGACCTTCGGTCGCCGATACGTAACCATGGTCTCCCGACCAACCCTCCCTAAATACCTTTCGCTGCACAGGTCCAAAAGCGCGACTCGAGGTTCCGCCAACTCCGCTTCAGAGCCCATCACTCCGCCTGCAAACCAAAGTCGCCAAACTAGCCCCGGTCAGTCCGCCAACATGTCTGGCTCGGCGCAGAAGTCCCCAGGCGACCAGCGAGGTGATCACAAAGGCATGGGCCTCGTCCTGCGCGTCCAGGTCATCAAAGGACGTGGCCTCGCAGCCAAGGACAAATCCGGCACCTCGGATCCATTCCTGGTACTCGCTTTGGGCGACTCGAAGCAGGCCACGGGCACCATGCAGAAGACTTTGAACCCGGAATGGAACCAGACCCTAGAATTCCCCGTCGTCTCGGCGGATTGCGCCTTGCTGCGGGTGGTGTGCTGGGACAAAGATCGGTTCAAGAAGGACTACATGGGCGAGTTTGACGTTGCGATCGAGGACATCTTCCACGCGGGAGTGACGACTCCAGATTCGAAATGGCACCGCCTCGAGGGAAGGCGGACCGGTGGGAAAAAGAAGAAAGATGAGAATGTCTCGGGCGAGGTGCAGCTGAAATTTACCTTGTACGATGCCATCAACACGTCCGCCACATCACAGCATGTCATGTCGAAGCTGGTGGGAATCATCGGAGATCTCGGACAGGATGACGAGGACGAGGACGAGGAGGACCTGTTGGAATTGACCAACAGCGGCGAGCAGGAATTGGACGACTTGGCGGAAGAGGACGATGACAAGGAGCCGTCGGACGAGACTGACGGTGGCGCTCACACACCCGGCGGTATTGCTGATCAACAGCAGAAGAAACGTCGGCGTCGACGACTCAGGAGGAAACGCAACCAAAAAGCGCTTCAATCATACGAGTTTGGTGTCACCTCGGATGTCTCGGGCGTGTTGTTTCTGGAGATTGGCAAGATCACAGACTTGCCCCCAGAGAAGAACATGACCGGCACAACTTTCGACATGGATCCGTTCGTTGTGACATCGCTGGGCCGAAAGACTTATCGCACCAGAGTCGTCAATCATAATCTCAATCCGGTGTTCGATGAGAAACTGGTATTCTCCGTGCAGAAGCACGAGCTCAACTTCAGTCTATCGTTCTCTGTTGTGGACCGCGATAAGTTCAGCGGCAACGACTTCGTCGGCACAGCGACTTTTCCGCTCGATCAGATCAGGGCTGCCGCACCCGAAGCGGACCCAGAGACCGGCTTGTATCAATTGCCTGATCCGGATGCGATTGTCGAAGGAGAGCGAGAACGACGAAAGCGCTTCCGTCTGCCCATGTCGAGAAGCACTAGTCAGACCAACGTGGGCCGGGTCAGCCGGAACACCTCTGCCAACAATCTGAAAACTTTGGGACTGACATCGGAGGCGAAAGCTGCGGCAATTTCCGGACGGCCACTTCTAGCGCATGGCGTCTCAGAGTTGTCAATTGCGGACGGCTCAAGGCCTCCGCTGTCACAGATGAACAGCAGCGTCCCCAGTGTCACAAGCAACCCCGCTGATGATTCCGAACCTCTTCATGGTCACGAGGCTGACCTCAAGTCGTATGAGATACCTCTGGAGTTGAAGAACAAGTCGCGTTGGGAAGACAAGCACCGGCCTGTGCTCTACATCAAAGCGAAATACCTTCCATATCAGGCACTACGACAGCAATTCTGGCGAGTCCTGCTCCGTCAGTACGACGCCGACGAAAGCGGAAGGATCGACAAGGTCGAACTGGTCACGATGCTGGATAGTCTGGGCAGCACTTTGCACAACAAGACCATCGACGGCTTCTTCAAGCGCTGGCAAAATGTGAACGGCGGAGTCGAATTCCTCACCGCTGATCAGGCCGTCATTTGCTTGGAAGAACAGCTCAACAAGACCGTCCGTCACAACCATCGCTTTTCGGAATTGTACGATCACATCGCGAAGCCTCACGTCTTCCATCATCAATCGGCGGAACGCAGTCCAGTGGGAGGTAATACACCCAACATGACTGCCTCCGATTCCGCGCCGTTCATGCCTCCTGGGACCGCGCAGATTCCCAAATTGGAAGTGAGCGAATTGACAGAGGAAGGCGAGCCGAAGAGACTCAATGTGACTGGAACCGAGTCCCCCGGTGAAATGGATCTCGAGGGCGACCTCAATGATGATCCCGAAAGCAAGGAGGAGCATGTCGTCCAGATCCATGAGTGTCCAGTCTGTCATCAGCCCCGACTTGCCAGGGGACGACGTACCACCGATGCCGACATCATCACGCACATTGCGACATGCGCCAGTAGTGATTGGCGTGCGGTGAATAACCTAGTCATGGCAGGGTTTGTGACCAGTTCGCAGGCACAAAGGAAATGGTACTCCAAGGTCATTTCGAAGGTGAGAAAATTCGACTGTTTTACATGCAGAGGTGGTTGCTGATCGATTATACTTCCACGCAGGTCTCTTACGGCGGCTACAAGCTCGGTGCCAACAGTGCCAACATCCTAGTTCAGGATCGAATCACCGGAATGATCAACGAGGAGCGGATGAGTGTTTACGTACGGTTGGGCATCCGCCTGCTGTACAAGGGCCTCAAAAGTAGGGAAATGGAGAAGAAAAGGGGTAGGCATCGTTTCCCAATGCACATACTGACACGGATTAGTCGATTCTCAACCCAGGCCGCGAGTAGTCTACTCAGGTCGAGATATCCCTTTTCCTCTTTTCCCCCTATCCTCCCATCTCGTCCGTAATTTTCTGGAATACACAGCTAACATGTCGGTGTGATAGCTCGCAAGCTCTTGAAATCCTTGTCGATCAAGCAAGGCCGCAAGTACGACGACCCCGCCTCGGCGGCCCAGATCCCCGGCTTCATCAATTTCCACCAACTGGACATGAGCGAAGTCCTCCGCCCGACCGAATCCTTCAAGAACTTCAACGAGTTCTTCTACCGCGCCCTCAAACCCAACGCCCGGCCCTGCTCCGCCCCGGAGAACCCGCACGTCATCGTCAGCCCGGCCGACTGCCGCTCCGTCGTCTTCAACCAACTCGACGACGCCCAGGCCATCTGGGTCAAAGGCCGCGAGTTCAGCGTCGAGCGCCTCCTCGGCGACGCCTACCCGGAGGACGCCAAACGCTTCCGCAACGGCGCCCTCGGCATCATGCGCCTCGCCCCGCAGGACTACCACCGCTTCCACATCCCCGTCGACGGCATCATGGGCGAGCCCAAGCTCATCGAGGGCGAATACTACACCGTCAACCCCATGGCCATCCGCTCCGCCCTGGACGTCTACGGCGAGAACGTCCGCGTCTGCGTCCCCATCGACTCGGAACGCCACGGCCGCGTCATGGTCATCTGCGTCGGCGCCATGATGGTCGGCTCCACCGTCATCACCCGCTCCGCCGGCGAGAAGGTCCGCCGCGCCGAGGAGCTGGGTTACTTCAAATTCGGCGGCTCCACCATCCTCTTGCTCTTCGAACCCGGTGCCATGCAGTTCGACGAGGACCTGGTGGCGAACAGCAAGGAGGCGCTCGAGACTTTGGTACGTTTCTTTTTTTTCGCGGACTCTCCCTTGTTTTCTTCCCCTCGTCTCTTTTCTTCTTCTTCTTCTTCTTCTTCTCTTCTTCTCTTCTTCTCCTCTCTTTTCTTTTGCATTCCTCCATTTCCACTCGTACTACTACATTGGACGAAGTTTTCTCCCCGCTGACGATTCTACGTTCACTCGCCTTCAGATCCGTGTCGGAATGTCCATCGGTCGCACCCACTCCCATCCGCCGCATACCCCCGACATGCAGAAAGCCAACCCCACGCCGGCGGAACAGGAGGAGGCGCGCAGGAAAATCGCCGGCTCGCTCTCGGAGAACACGGGGGCCACTGCGCTGGGACTTTGAGCATATATATGCCTCCTTGCTCTCCTCATGGCGCGGTCTGTCATAGCTATGCGGGAAACTGGTTCAAGCGGTGTGGGTGTCGATGCGGGAGCCACGGTGTTGTGTCGTATATCGGTGGGACAAGGCATGGTCGGATGTTACGATCAAGTTCGAATGAGGAACACGGTCATGAAGTCTTACGAAACATAAAAAAAGGCGAAATGAAAAAAGCGTGCATCTTGGGATGTTAGTGATGCCATTTGTCTGCGTGATGCTCTTCCTGCTCTCCCTTATCTGAACTTGGTGGTGTATGGGATTGTTCTCTCAGGCGTGCCATGTGTAGAGGTGGAGAGGTGTTGGACATGGTCGACTTAGGGTTCTGACATGCGAACCCTCAGGCTCAACCCTTTTCTACAGCGGAGTGTTTTGGGGACAACAACACGTCCCGCCACTGTTTGATCGATCAAAGCACCACGAGGTTCGCGTTTGTACCAAAAGAAACCCGGCTTCCGGGACCCTGACCTTGAGAATAACGTAAAAATGTTGTTGTCTTGTGTTTCCTACTGTCAGGGGGGTTTGTATTCTATCTACCTGATTACGCAAGAAACACCAGCACATGTATGTACTTCCCAGGCGTGTCCCGTCTCAACGCGGGTTCACCATGTTGCTCCAAGGGAAGAGGCCCTTTTCGTGGGGGATACCATTCTAACTTCTTTTGCCCCCCCTCGCCTCTTCGCGGAGGAGGAAACTTCAGTTGGAGGATGCACCCGAGGATTCATGACAAACCCTTGGTTTGTCCGCCCATCTCCCGTCATATTCCTTTCAAAAACAAACAACGCCGGGCGCCGAGTCATTCATCACTCTGTCTGTCTGTCTGTCTGTCTGTCTGTCCCGCGTCAGTCCTTCTGCATAATGGGAAACCAATCTAAGCTTTAATGCTGTCCATGGGATCCGCGCGAGTCTGCGGTCCAGGTGTCGGGGTCAAAAGATCGTCTGAGATCGCGGATCCCTTGAGGTTGAATTTCCCGGGGACATCGAGGGCGTGTTTCATGAGGCGCTTCTGCTCGCGCTGTTGTTCGCGCTGGATGCCGAGGTTGACGGCGTCGAGGACGTGGTCGACGATGACGCGAGGTTGGTAGCGCGGCTCGGTGCCCGGCTCGTACACGCCGGTCTTGACGAGGATCGAGTACCAGGTGTTGTCCGAGGTCGTGTTGAACTCGTTGGTGCCGCGGATGTCCGATTCGGGGGTGTCGCCGACGAAGTAGACCGTCTCCGGTGGGGCGTCGATGCCGTGGGTGTCCTTGCGCCATTGCTTTAGTAGACGGGTGGCGAAGTGGAAGGTGCCCATTTGGGGCTTGCCAAAGGCGACTGTCTCGAGAGGTTTGCCGGTTACGGCTTTGAACATCGCTTCGACGGAGAGCCGGAGAGCGCCCATTCCTAGTCGAGTCAGGTCGTGAGATGCGGACCAGACGACGTCGTTGTGGGAGAAGAAGATTGGTGGGCCTTCGTCGAAGGTCGCCGAACGTGTGCCGAGAACTCCGCCCTTGGACATGAGCACATCGAGGATGATCTGCTGATCGCCCGCCCAGTCTCTGCTGTCTGCGAAGACGAAGATGGCTTCGATCTTGGTGGTCTTGAAATCACGGACACGGGAGTTGTCCAGCTCCTCCTGTGTAAGTTTGCGGAATGGTGTGGTGTCCGGGTTGTCCTTGATGATATCCCCGGGAGTAACGACGTCTTTGAAACCGTATCCCTCTGCCACCTGTCGGCACTTCTCGCCTTCTCCTCCGATGACCAGAACGGTGTTGTACTTCTCGGCCATTTCCCGCATTGGTGTGTGTCCACAGATGAACTGACCGGGTGAGACTTCGATCTCCATCTGTTTGCTGAGTTGGATGCATCGCTCTTGCTCAGTCTTGCCTCCTCCGTTGGTAACGAAGATGTATGGGACCTTGATTCCCCATTGATTCTGGCCGTTGAGCACCTTCATGGCCTCGACAGCCTCCGGGATCGGTCGACCACCACGAATGAGTACACCGTCAATGTCGAAAGCAAATGCGAATTTGTCGGTGACTGTGGTCTCCGGAGGTGTAGAAGGAGATTCTCCAGATTCGCCGTCTTCGATCTCCAGACGGGCCATTTCCATAGCCAGTGCGATTTCACTGGCACCACCGGGATTTGACAGAAGCTCTGGTGGCACGACCACGGTTGGGCCGCGCACGTTGAGTGAGTCTAAGGTCACATCCTCAGAGCTTACTCTTCGCACCTTCTGAGCTCCGGGCCGCGAAGGGATATTGATAGTCTTGTCTGCCATCTTGTCGGTCTGAAGTCGGAGTCACACCCAGGTCCGATGATACTGGAGGAGATCAAGTGCAGAGGAAGGGCTCGGAACACTTTCTACTGATCAATAGATATGAGAGGAAATGAGGAATAGGTTTGCGAAAGGGAGAGAAGTAGGGAAGAGAAACAGTTGAAGGGTGAGTCAAGAGGAATACTGCGCGGACGATATAGAAAGTAGTTCGATGCGGTGACTGCACGGAAGCGATGATCACATCCTACCTTTCGGATGGCCATGGGCTCGGCGCAATGTTTGATTGGAGACCAGGGACACCCCTCCTTCGACCCAGTGAAGGCCACTAAAACCTCGTGGAGGACGACGAGGATGCACGGCGCGTTCGTGACGATGATGACGCTGATCACAACGGTTGAACCCAATTCGGCCATGGACATCATTGAGCAGCATAGGCGCCTAAATGGCGCATGGATGGGCTCAGATTCAGACCGGCCACTAGTCGGAAATGCTCGACATGAGAATGAGGTTAAGGTTAAATCTGTGGTCGGGAGTTGCAGGTCCGATCACAGAACAGCACAGGCAAAAGAGAACTGGACCGAGATGTGATAAGGACCAGCTCGCGCCGACCCTGCGAGCAGTCGGGGTGAGATTAGATCTGCTTGTGTACGCGAACGAGGAGTTTCTGTTGATGTGATGATGATGATGATGATGATGATGGTGGTGGTAATAATTTTGGTAATACATGCAGGAGGTGCCTCCAATGATAGTGGGGCTTTGGAGGTGTTCCTGCCCTATCTTTGCTCCGACTACCGATATCATTTTCATCCTTTCACCGCGGCCGCTTGCCATCGGTCTTGTCGTCGTATCCAGCACTCGCTCACAGGAAGTGAAACAGTCCCTGGCCTTGGAATCAATGCTTCCTCACTCCGAGCAATTGTTCTGGTGGGTTTCATAGGCTCAACCACGGGACGATCGCTTCGGCACCATCTCGGCAGCGACATCATCGCTCGTCTGTTGCCGATCGTCCAACGCGTTAAATCGCACGTGAAACCATTTTGAGGGGGAGATGTGAGTGGGGCAAATTTCGGAGACGGCCCAGTGACCGTTCCAATTTGTGTTGTGCAAAATATACTCAGCTTGGGCTCGCATCGGCCAGGATTTTGGCTGAGCCCGCAACATGTAAATAATTTCGTCAAGCTGTAACCGTTGCTGGCGATTCCGGTTTTTATCAACGATTGCTCAGTAGGCATCACAGCGTCCTGACGACCAAAATCTGTCTTGCCGAGCAGGACGTGCAATGAGGCATATTGTGCCTAATCTGCAAGAGAGCCATGTGCTTGACATGATCGGCGTGGGCCCGTTGCACACCAGCGGCATTTCTGCTCCGTTGTTTTCCGAAATTTCGACCTGCAAAGAACAATTTCTCAGACCGATGTCGCCCGATTGTAAGATCCTTGGTAGTCAATTCTCACTTTGTCCTACATTTTTCTTGTCGACGTCGGGAGAAGCCACTTATCGCAGATGTTTACTTGCCAATTGAGTGAATTTCTTCACAAGACAACGTGAAGCTCCGGTCGCGTGATGTCCACAACATGGCAGTGAACTGTGCATGGCGAATTGAACTGTTGAGTCGTCTTATCAAATGGTAGATGCTCTCTCCCGACTTTCATCACGCGAGTTGTTAAAGGATACCCCGTTCCAGCACTTTCACACCATCTTGCCCGACACGATCCTTGTCGTCAGCTTTCATGCGCTTTCCAAATGACGGATTTCGTTTGATGGGTGTCGTTCTTTCCACGCGTTGATGCTAAATTCTGCATGCTGCAGCGCTCAAGCATGCGAGGTGATCTCATCGTGCAGCAGAACTCTTGTCCGTCCTTCTAATGAGTGACATCGGGTGCCTTTTCGAAAGGCCGTCTACAGTGTGTACCACATCTTGTCCCGACTCGTGTCCGCACCGTGCTCAATCAATCCTTCAATTAGGCCCAACAATGGAGCTTCCGACCACTCATGAATGTCCACAATGTGCTGCGAGGGCTGCATCAGGCGTTCGGCTCGGGTTGCCGTTCCTAGACCTTGTGACTGCATTCAGCCTCCGTGGCCACGGCTCATGATCAATTGTCCGAGCCGCGATACTACTTGGATGACAATCCTTGCAATCAAAACCCAACAGCCTCGCTGCCTTTCGAGGACTTCAAAGACGATTGCAAAGCAATTTGCCCGTTTCCGTAAGCCGATTGTTTGACTGTGACTAGGGAAGGTGACTGAGAATAGCCTCCGGTGGTTGCGTGGTCAGGCGGCTGATGTTGAGGAGCCGAGAAAAAACTCATCGAATACTGCAGTTGGAGGAGATTGAATTCAAATAGCTTCAGAGCGTTGTAGACGCGGTTGAAGTGATATTGTTGTATTTTAGACGTCGGAGGTGATGTCCTCACAACACTTGTGCTACACTGATTGCTCCGCGTTGTCGGCATTCTTGTCGCCCGACCTCACCTCGTCCTTTGCCTCATGACACAACCAAGCTCTCGAAACACAAGTTTCATTGACGGCGTTGAGCTTTTCGAAATGGACTGGACAGGAGGTTCGAAGCGGCGTTTTGCCGATCGTAAAGGCAATAGCACTCTGCAAAAGCAACGAGCTCACTTCGCCAAAGCCAGAGCAGCTGTCTTGAAGCGTTCTTCTGCCCCATCGACTTCCCTTCGCAACTTCCGGCCTGACTACAATAAGGCTGACCAGGCAGCTGGAAACGAGTACGAAACGATACAGGTACAACCAGATCGATGTTGAGCAATATCTAGCGGACAACGAGCTGACAGTGGATAGATTACCAGCCAAAGTCGTTCTAGCAATAGAAGTTGGTCAGAGCGATCACGCTCGGCCTCTATCGCTTCTCAGACACGATCAAAGAACTCGAGGAAGCGCTCACATGCCGAATCCATCTCGAGGTTCCCTGGTGAGCAACATACCGGCGACGATGCTCTCGAGGTCTGTCGACAGCAATTGAAAGCGAAAAACGATTGGTTGGGGCTGTCCGCAGCCCGACCACTCCAGATCGCTTTTCCCACACACGAAGACAAAGCTGCCATCGGCAAGAGACGCAAGGTCGGACGTACAAATTCTGTTCGTGCCAGGCAGCCAGTAGCTGTACAAGAGGCCCCTCTTTTTGCAGAGTGTCCGTTTTTCGAGGAGCATCTCATGAGCGGAGCTTTGGTACCACCGGCTGATGATGAAATCAGAGTTAAAATTGGTACAGATGCATTCGAGAGCCAGACACTACCATCTCGAATCTCCAGAACTCCGGCAACGACCCATATTCGCAATATCTCCAGTCATTATAGACTGCCTTCGGGAGATATGAGTGGACCTAGTCCTATCGATAGTGGCGGCCTTACACGTGTTACTGATCCGAACGAATGGCTTGGGGTCTGTAGTGATCAATGTGTTCAAGACATCGCTGATGTGCATGCGAGAGAACATCATCTCGCGCTCGGTGGCCATGCAGACATCGATAGCCTGGAAGACTCGGTGACGGTTCCTGCCATACCCGGTGAGCTACTATCTCTACCGTCACCTCCAGCAGCGCCGTCCGCAAATGTACCTCAGATCGCGTCTTGTGACCTGTTCATTCGGGAGCCATCGAGGCCCGATCGTGGCACGCCTCTCCAAGATCAGAGTTTACATATTGCCACAGCGCCAAGTCTTGCAAGGCCATCTCCTGTTGTAAACAGCGTTGAGATGGACGAGCAGAATTGGCGACAGTTCCTCGAAGTTGATCCGGATCCTTACAGCGAAGTCTCAATAGTAGTACTGCGTTCTTCAAGCCAACATCTCACGGCATCGACAATGATCCCACCTGCAGCACGTCCGAGCCCTCAGAAAGTATTGCTCGAGCAGGACCACGTGAGAGCCGAGGAACCTGAGACCTATGAAGCGCAGAGGTCTCAGAACAGACCAACACCTTCTGCTGATCAGAGCGTTTTAGTAACCAGCCACGGAGGTCTCTCGCCGTCCGCTTCTCTCCAGCAGATTCAAAGGTTGGTCAATCTCATACCCCCTCGTACAGATTTTCGTAACGAGACTGTCGCCGATGAGGACATGTGGCGACGCTTCGTCATCGGAAGCCAAGGCAGCGACAACAGCTCCAGCACCCACCGCAACCCACGCGTTGTTCGTGAGATGTGCGACTCAGAGATCGAGCCCATGTCGAGCATCATTAGTTCCGACAAAGCGACAGTAGCGACATCGCGGCCTGCTGCAACCACAATGGCGGAGCTTTCCGAAATATGCGACAATTGCGAAGGGAAAACGATTGACAACTTTCCATTGCAAAAGTCCTTGTCGGTTGTGGCACAGGCATCTACGATCCACCATGGCTTGTCCGATGAAGAATCTCAGCTGTCGGAGGTCGAATCAGAGGCACCTGAGAGGCACACATTGGCAGTCTCGCTGGATCCCAGGCGGCGATTTAGAAAACCTGTTGATATCGCACCTGTCGCACGCATAAGTACTCGAAGCGGGCGCGTTGCTGGTCGGAAAAGCTGAAGGGTTGAATACGAGCGATCATCTGATGGCTCCGGATAGTTGTAAGGGTGATGGACGAACTTTTGTCGTTATTCGCCTTAGTCACATCAGTCTATGGTTCAACTTCAAGGTAACAGCAAGGTATATGAATGATCATAGTTACTCTTCATGATGCAATAAATCGTGAATTCGTTATTTCGCTCCAAAAATACATTTCAACAACAACACCAACAGTACAGCAGACACCGCTTTTCCGTAGCCAGAAGAGCATTCAAACCACTCCCTTGGGAAGGTCCATCTTGTTCGGGTACACAACGCCCTTCTCTTCATCCGAAACATCCGCGGGCAGCGCTCCCTCGGCCAAGGTCTGTCCACCAAGGAAATCCTCATCGACCTCCATCCATCGATCACTGCACGCTGGGACCGGGGCGAACTTGGACAATGCCCAGTAAGAACCCGAGGCGACGATGAATCCGCTGAAGAAGTTGACGTTGTAAATGTATGTCGCGCCGATGGGGACTTCGACACCAATGGCGCCCGCGAAGCCGACGACGTTGATCAGAATACCCGCAATATACGCTGCGTAGGCGCGCCAGTTGACACCCAGAGTGTAGTAGTATGGGCCGCTTGGGAGAGCGCTGTACAGATCGCGGGTCTGCAGGTAGCCTTTGCGGACGATGTAGTAGTCGCAGATCATGACGCCTGCGATGCTGGAGAGGAAGACGGAGTAGGCGGACAGGTAGGTGGTGAAGTTGTTGGTGCTGGCGAAGAAGTTCCAGGGGCACATGACCAGGCCGAGAAGTGCGCAGATGTAGCTTCCGCGGCGGATGTTGAGCCATCGGGGCAGGAGTGCGGTCATGTCGGTACCGGCGGAGACGGAGTTGGCGGCGATGTTGGTGCCGAGTTGGGCGAGGGTGAAGGCGGAGGCAAGGACGAAGACACCAAAGCGGGTGGCACCGGAAGCGTTCTCCTCGCTGAGGAAGTTGCTCATAAGGTCGAGGGGAGACCAGATTGGTTTGCCGAAGATGACGGTGGAGGACGATCCAACGATGATGCCGATGAAGCTAGTCAAGGCGAAACCAACGGGGATGGTGATGAGTTGAGGTAGGAAGGCATCACTCGGCTTCTTCGCGAAGCGCGAGAAGTCGGGGTCGTTAACAATTAAAGTTGCGAAATTGGCGATTGAACTCATGATTCCCTTTACCATCGCCCATGCGAGAGCTGTCCCGCCAATGGACGCGGGTTGTTTGACGATCGGGCCGATGCCATTTGCGCGAACGACAGCCCAGATGAAAAACGCTACACCAGCGGTGGGGACGACGTAGGCCTTGACTGTGAATAGATGACGAATTTTGTGAACGGGGAACCTGATTGAATATTTCGTTAGTTTGAAGATTCGGGAGTTCGAGCTTGAAGACTCGGGAATTCGAGTTTGTAGACTCGAGGACTCGAGTTCAGGACTCGGGAATTTGAGTTTGTAGACTAGAGGACTCGACCATTGACGGTGGAAACAGGGTGAACGTACCAGAGGAACGGTAAAGATCCAGCCCAAAACAGAAAGAACGAGACAAAGTCCATCGTGCTCAACACACTGGATCCCTGGATCGTGTTGTTGCTACCAGTCAATCCATATGACAACCAGGAGGGCCAGATTGCCCCTGCAAAGTGTCAGCCAGTGACCTCGAAAAGTGTCGACGAGAGGTAAGACTCACGGATCATCAAAGAGACACAGGAGCCACCGATCCATGCCTGGACACCGTACCAGACACACGCCATGGCAGCACGGTTGAGGACCGGCCAGAGGGAGCCCCAGATACCGAAGGAGCTACGGGCGGCGACGGGGAACGAGATGTGGTACTTGGCACCGATGCGACCGGTCATGCAGATGAAGCAGGCAGCGATGGAGTAGCCGATCCAGACACCTACAGGCGAGAATCAATTAGTCGAAAACTCACGGGCGTCATTGAATATTCGGCGACATACAGAGCCATGACTGCCACCTGTGTTGAATCATCGTCAGCAAATGAATATGAAAAGCATCGAGGATTGAAAACAGTAGACTCACCAACTCAGTCCATCAAGGATAGCAGCAGAGCTGATCATCCACTTTTGGGATCATTGTCAGAGAAATGGGAACGTTCTGCCATTGACTTCGGAACAGGGTTGAACACCAACCGTATTGATGTTGAAACTGTCCGAGATCCAGAATGCGACGAAGTTCATGGCGCCCCATTGGCGGCGCTCGGGTTCCACGGGTTTTAGATCCTCATTGGCAAGCATCAGCTGCTTGGAGGTGAGGCCCGGCTCGCTTTCGACGGCGAGCTTGTCGAAGAAGCGGGAGACTTTGGAGGATCGCATCGTGATTGTTATGTGGTGAGGATTGACCGGCGAGGCCAGGTGAAGGGGTAACGACTTGGGTAGTATAGAAGAGATGTGCAATGGCTCTCAGTGCATGAGAGAGTGAGGTTGCGAATGATCAATTTCCTGCGGACTGTGATTGGTGGGTTCACCGAATCGGATGGTCTGAGAAAGTGCTCTGGTAGCGAGATCTTCTTGTCGAAAGTTGGCGATGCGATCATATATATGTCTTTTCCCATGAACTCAGGAGCGGCCGCGGAGTTCAAGGTTGAAAAGGAAGTATACAGCACGACCCAGATCATTGTCTTGCTGTGCTCGTCGCATTTCACGTCGATGTAACGATCATCCGATGCCACACACAAGCCATGGACAATGCAGACGAGATACCAGATAGCGAAAGATTAGCCACCAGATCTGCGCGGGAACCACACTGCAGTGCGGCAGACGCCTGGCCCACCACCATACAAAATTATCCAGTTATCAAATCCTATCGAGTCAGCCTGATTATCTCTCCCCAGGTACTTGGGTACTTTGGCGGTGGAGGGTCCCGAGCATCACTTCGCCGTCGGCGGCCGATGGTTGTTGGAGTGCCAGTCGCGTGGGTGGTCCGAAGCGATCGTGCGTATCATTCCCGTCTGGCGTCCTAGGGCTTCGCCGCTGCAGGTGGGGAGGAGGCGTAATTCGACCCCGACTCGACGCTGCAAACGCGAAGACTTTCCCGAATTCGAACCTCTTGGCTGTGGCCGCCACGCGACAGACTCGCCCGGACCGCCCGTTCTTTTCCGTCGCGGCAGTTGTGATTGGCAGAGGTGGGAGCGAGATCAGTTCCTTATCTATGGCTTGCACCGGAAATGGAAGGGTTCTGGAAATCGACCAGGACTCGACCCTAATGATGGGCATGTAGTTGTTGTGTACACTCACTCACAGTAGACTCTACTGCACGGCTATCGGCACCGGCAAGAGGGAGACGATGAACTCTCTGAGGCACGGATTGGAGTCTCCGATGTGGGCTCTGTGCGTCATGGTCGGCAAAATTGTCCTGGAAGAAATCCCGGTCGCATTGTATCCGTAGGAATCCATCTGTGACCATTAAAAGCCTAGGCCACACCAGCACGGATGTTACAAATTTATTAGATCATTCCGCTCAGAGATGCCCGGCATCATGAGTCCTTGGGTCATAATAGAATCCATCTCATTGGCGAAGAAATCTCCATCGTCCAGAGGTAATGGAAAGTACAGACTCCAGTCGATTGCATCATAATCGAATGAGTTCGTCGACATGTTCATGTTTTCTGCCGGAACGCCGTCTCCGACAGGCATCTCGGTCGCGGCGGATGGGAAAGATGTGCGTGATTGAATAGTGGGGTTCGAAACCAAGTAATTGATGTAATACTCTCGCAGTGTTACTGCCGCCGAGGTCACTCGGGCGGGCCCCGATCTGGGATCAACCTGACTCAGGCGCTTCCATAAGGACATAATTTTATCACAGTACGTGTCCAGTTGGAGGCTTTCCGGCGCAAGTACACTGCCATAGGTGTTGCCAGGAGCCGTTGTCGCGACGTACAGTTTGAGAAGCATGTAGAGCGCATAGAGTGCTCGCGAGGTGTATGATAACACCGGCAAGGCCATGACCTTATTTGTGTCCATGTGCGCGTAGAGGTCGATAATATTATGTAGAGCTGAGCGCAGTGCGAATAGAGAGGTTACGTGGTCTTCGCGAATCACGGGGCGTGGGAAGTCCAGAGCGGTCAGCCGATCAGCTATGAAGGGCGCTGCGAAGGACTGTTGATTAGTTGTGGTGTGCAGGAGCGTCTCATGAAGATATGCCGTCGCCACGTGCTCCCAGATCAGAATTTCGGGGACGTAGAGTGTGCTTGGAAGAAGGATTTTCCACTCCGAAATCATCACATTGCAATGCCGAACCTGTTGCTGGAAATCTCGGTCGCTGATGTCGTAAACCTTAGTCGAGTCGTTCAGGCCAATCTCCTTCAATATCTGAGCGCAGAGCCGCTCGGAGCGACAATAATGAATCAACCAACGATAGGTGGGTAGGGTCGAGCCGGAGGCGTGGAGGAACATCAAACATGTGTCATGATATGCAGACCATGGGGTCCTCGTGGCACGCCTCGAAAGGTCAGCTAACAGAGTTGACATCAGGTGACAAACAAGGAATGTTGCTGCCGCTTCCACGGTGCTGATATCTTGTCCGTGGGCCGTGATCGCCATCGAAAATCGTGCCGATGCTGGGTCTGCAATGCCAATATCAATGGCCATTCCTTCGGCTATGGCGATCAATTGAGCAGCGGCTAGATGTTTGTGCTTTGCTGGCGAACGGAACCACGCAGTGGTGATGAGCAGAGCCTGCATGATTTCTATAGACTTTTCACCCTCAACAATACTTCTGTGTGACAAAGTATGCAGCAGGGCTTGACCGATGTCCTCTTGCATTTGGTCAAATAATAAACCAGGACTTGCAGCGAAGATGATGGCGTGAAGCAGGATAGGTCGGTTTGCTCTCATCGTTTCAAACGAGCAATCACCTGTTGGGACGACCAAAGGACATATGCGTACATAGTCATCTATGTACCGGCTAAGACACAATGCTTGTAGGTGAACAGGCACTATCGCATCCAATGACTGCAGCGAGCCAGCCTTGTCGCCGGACAAGCCCTGAGGAGGACTCGATTGTGAAGCGGAGGAGGACCTGCCCTCATCGAGGCTCGTCTCCAGCCTCCGTTTCTTTTGTGCAGCCGGCGGCGATGGAAGCTTGTCGGACTCAGTCGTCTTGGGTGTTTCATTTTGACCTTCAACAGCATCATCGGGGTTGGTATCGGGTTCTGTGATCCCTTGGGCTTGGAGCAGTCTTGTGAGGGCGGCGACTTTGGCTTCCAGCTCCTGAACGCGGTCTCTGTCATGACATCAGCACTGATCGTACTGCCAGAGTCGCCAACCATGACCGTGTCCAACATTTACTACACATACTTCTGCCGTTGAGGCTTGGTCAGAGTACATATCTTGTCCAGCCTGAGACATCGCTCGCAAGGCAGTGATGCTTCGGGATCGGTGCCCAGGCTGCACCTCGTCTTGATTCGCGAGCAGGCTTCGCAAGCACGACCGCGCTTTTGGGTGGACATTTTGGACTACTCGTCATTCATTTTCCCATCAGACTTGGGGTGTGGACTCGAAGCGATCACGAGAACGGAGCGTGAAGCCCGAATTGGTTGAGTTGACTACGCCTAGGTCGGTCGCGCCAGAAATATGGTGAAGGACATCGGTCGATGACTGCTGCAAAGTCTATTTTTTGGTATAGCTAAAGCGCGTAAGGCTTGCCAGTAACATGGAGCGAGATCTTCGACGTTCGCAGAAGGTCAATGGCTGAGGCAATACAGACCATGACCCAAACACCTTGTCATCTAATCTATGCCCAATTTGCACACGTGATTCTCTAGGGATCACCACAATGATGAGAAATTGCACAACATCCCCATCCGTCACGATCCTCATGAGCAGTACTGCACGTCTCATCTGAACTTCACTTGGTGATACCTTTTACAGCTAGAAAAGCATTAGGGTTGCAATTACGGAGCACTTCTCACGACGACAGCAGCTCTGTACGGTATACTTCGTAATCGAGTGTCGACACCTTGATGACGTAGATACCCGACATCGGCAGTTCAAGCTTCACATCCCCATCGAGTGAGCATTGGAAAGAATAAACGACCTGGGAAAACCGCCGCAGCAGAATTCCACTTCACACACCACCCACCTACCCACCAACCTCTCCCCTCCCTGCGCAGTAGATGTCCGCAAACAACAATGTCGATATCTGGATAGCCGGAGCCTTCGCGGCCTTCACCGTCGACCTGGTCGTCTATCCGCTCGACACGATCAAGACCCGCTTCCAGAGCCCGGACTACGCGCGGCTGTACCGCAATGGCAGCAACACGGCCTTCAGCCCGGCCATGTTCCGCGGCGTATACCAGGGCGTGGGGAGCGTGATCATCGCGACTTTGCCCTCCTCGGGAGCCTTCTTCACGACGTACGAGGGCGTCAAGTCCGTCATCTCCAACCACAACCCGTCCCTCAACGGCTCGCCGTCGTCGTCGTCCAAGGGTTTCCTCCCGGCGCCGATCGTGCACGCCATCGCCTCGGGGACCGCCGAGCTGATCTCCTGCGCGATCCTCACGCCGGCCGAAGTCATCAAGCAGAACGCGCAGGTGGTCGACAACTCCTCCTCGGACCGGGCGCGGGTGAACGCGACGATGCAGACGCTGCGGCGCTTCCGCTCGAACCCGCTCGCGCTGTGGCGGGGCTACGCCGCGCTGGCCGGCCGCAACCTGCCCTTCACCGCGCTGCAGTTCCCCATGTTCGAGCGGATCAAGGAGGGCATCAAGGGATACCGGGACGAGAAGGGCCTGCGGACGCACTCCCTCTTCGAGAGCGGGTGGATCACGGCGGTGAGCGCGGGCCTCGGCGGGAGCGTCGCGGCGGTGGTCACGACGCCGGTGGACGTGATCAAGACGCGCATCATGCTGTCCGCCGCGGCGGAGGATTCCGCGGCGGAGGGGCAGAAACCCGGAGGAGGAGGAGAAGGAGGAGGGAAAGCGAAAGCGCCCAGCGTCGGCCAGGCGGTCGGACGGGCGAAAGACGCGCTGCTGGACGCGACGGGGAAATCCCTCGAGGCCGTCGCGAGGCCCGTCGAGAGCGCGAAGAGCGCCGTACGCAAATCGACCCGCTCGACCAGCCTGCAGATCGCGCGGGAGATCCTGCAGGAGCATGGCGTGAAGGGCCTCTTCCGCGGCGGCGCGCTTCGGGCGGCGTGGACGATGTTGGGGAGCGGGCTGTACCTGGGCGTATATGAGAGCGGACGGCTGTACCTGGCGGAGCGACGAGGGGAGAAGCTCGACCCGGAAGATCTCGAGTGAGCGCGCGTATCGCTTTCCTGTGATGGAACGACGGGAAGGGACGAAGAAGACTTGAGCATTTTTCCCATGAGGCGGGTATTTGTGTTAGTGAAGCACGGCTTTTTTCCCCCATGGCAGATCGCCGGTCTGCTTTTTTTCCGTGGAAAATTTTACTGCATCGATAGAGATTCATTAGAGGGACACTGTACTGGGAGTCGGCACGGTTTTCAACGTTTTTTTCTCTCATTGTTTTTGAGCACTATCATTTCTCTGCCGTCCGGAAAACGGGACAAATCCCCGCTGCCCGGGAAAAGAGAAAACAAGAAGAAGGAGAAGAAGAAGAAGAAACCCCCAAGACCACGCGGATCCGTGACGCCTCCGACCGAACCGAACCCGTGCCCACGAGCGGTGATGGGACTTCATCCCGCATTCATCAATCCAGGGACCTCGCTCGTTCCCGATCACACAGCAACCCCGGCGGCCCGCCCTGCAAAGGCCAAAAAGAAGAAGAAAGCAGAAACGCCGTTACTCGAAAAAGGCAAGGTTCCGGACGGGGAGAGATCCCGTCTCGACCTTCGCGGCCCACGGGAACATGGAACATAAGAGAAGAAGAAGGAGGAGGAGGACCGACATCCCGCGGCGATCTACGCGGCAGCTCCTTTTCGGGGACGAGAGGGGATTTTCTCCCCTTTCGGCGTCGAGAGCAGAGGAGAAGATGTCCCTTCTGGTCCGGTCGGGCCCCCTCGAGGGCCGTGGGGTCGGCGGCGTGACGGGAGCGTCTCCGCCCGACCATCGCTCATCGCGCCTGCACGCTTCAGATCCTCCCGCTGAGGACCTCTTCGATGCCGCCGAGCGCGGGTCCGAAACGCGGTCGAGGCTCGATGAGGGAGAAGATGAGTTCCTCGGAGAGCAGGGACCGCTCCTCGTCCTGCTCGATCTCCATGATGCTCTTCTTCCGCCGGATGAGGTAGCGGCTGGAGGAGTCGACGCTGCCGTTCCGGCTGCCGCTGCTGGCGCCGATGGAGAGCGAGGAGAGGTTCTGGCTGAGCGTCAGGCCCGGGAAGTGGTGGCCCGCGGCGCTGCTGATGCTGCTGAGGGGCGAGGTGATGAAAGACGTCGAGGGGGAGACGCCCGTGGGTGAGGATGTGTGCGGGATGGCGAAAAAGGACGTCCGTAGGCGTTGGAGGGAGTCCCGGGTGGAAGTCGTGGGTTGGGAGGGCGAGAAGGGCGATGGGCTTGTCGTGCTCGAAGCCATTTTGTCTTTGATGGTTGGTTCTCTTGCTTGGAGCGTTGGTTCTTGGAGATGGCTCGGATGGGAGTGGGGTTCTTCTTGTTCTTGTCGAGGCTGATATTAATTATGATACGGGTTTGATATGGTCGTGCAAGTCGTACGTCGTGATAGATGAGGTTGGAGGTCGGACGTGTAGATGTTTGTGGATGTTGGGATACGAAAGGGAAATGCAAATCTTTTTCTCGAGGTGATGAAGAAAAAGACTCGAGTGGTACCAAGAGTCAAACACCGGAACCAGCCAGCCAGCCAGCCAGAGGGAATGGAGAAGGCGGGTCGGCGAATCAACCGATATGTGTTGGTGTCTCCTGTTCAACCGGAGATTCTTCTGGGTAGCAATCACGCAGGGCGTCGCGACGTGCAGCGGATGGGTTCCAGGTACAGGTACAGCAAGCGGGAACCTCAATCCATCCGACAGGCGGCTGGACGCGTGAGTAGGAGATTTGGCACCAAACGTCTTTTCTTTCTTTCCCTTTCTGCAACCGTATACGTGAGGCGGATAGGTGAAAGGGTCAGCGAGAACAGGTTTCAACGGTGGAGATGTGGACATTTATCTCGCACCCGTCATGAGACCGACGGCCGGTGGGAGGAGTGTATCGATACATATGGGCGACGAGGTCGAGGGTCTGTCTGACGATGGGTGGTGTCGGCCGGGGCCAGGACGGGCAGGAATTCGCGCTCTCTGAGGTGCAGAGCAGAGCAGACCCTCCTCCGCCCATGTTCGCCCACCGACCTGACCCGATCCCAGGTGAGACACGGTGGACGACTTGTCCACCGGCGGCGAAAACAGAGTTTCACCCCAATCAGTAGTAGTAATAATCCTCATCATCATCATCATCACCATCATCGAGCAGGTCGTGTTCTGTCGCAGTTGGTCCAGAGGCGTCGGCCTGCGACATCCTAGACAAAAAAAGAGCAGATGGACGAAATCCATCGCCCCGAGCGGGCGGACTTGCCGATGCAGGCTGACCAGAACGAACACGGCGGAGAGGGCAGCGATCAATCAATTCATCAACCAATCCATCGATCCATCAATCAATTCGTCAGCCGATCAATCAATCAATCAATCCATCAATCCATCAATCCATCAATCCATCAATCCATCAATCAAATCAAATCAAATCGATTGATGACAACAATGATGACGGGCGCGATGCCTTCCGCCGGCGAGACGGGGGGGACCTGCCCAAGCGTCGTGCAGTAATACTAATGATAATCATGATGATGATAATAATATACGGTTCGTGGCCGTGACGCGTCGTTATTGTTATTATTATTATTATTACTATCATTCCAGTGTTAGACAAGCCCGATGCAGGCGGGAGGAATGGGCGTCGTTTTGCATGCCGGATCTGTTGAACCGGAATACCCTGAGCCAGCCTTTGCCTTCTTTGTCTCCCTGTTCTTCCCTTTTGCACCTTTTTTCGCGTGCGGCTGCGGGCGTCACGTCGCCTTGCCTTGCCGTGCCTTGCCATTTCTGGCCGGTCCATCATACGGGAGGCGGTGGGCGAAAGTGATGATGACAACGACAACGAAACAGAGCCCTTTTCGGCGCGCCTCCATGGTACGGTGCCGCAACGCCCGTGATGAATAAATAAATGTCACCGGAAACGTTCCCTCCCCGGCGCCTTCCCACCCAAGAAAACGTTCTCGACTCCTCCACGCTGGCCCAAAGTGATCGATTCTCGTGATCAGCCTGTCCCAAGGTTCCGTTGACGTGGTTGTTTCGTTTGACGAACACCTGGGCAAATTGTCGGATGATACACACGTCGATGTACGTCTCGAAATGGGGAACTCCGCGCGGATGCATGGAGCAGGTAGCGTGCTCTGCGCGCGTGCAGG
Source organism: Dissoconium aciculare CBS 342.82 (assembly GCF_010015565.1). Classification (NCBI taxonomy): domain Eukaryota; kingdom Fungi; phylum Ascomycota; class Dothideomycetes; order Mycosphaerellales; family Dissoconiaceae; genus Dissoconium; species Dissoconium aciculare. The sequence goes on from NW_022984952.1 coordinate 454,414, forward strand.
CGGGAAACTATGGGAGAGCATACGCGGGAGAGAGTCGTGAGGGTGTGTGAGAAAGAGTGTGAGAAGAATAACGGTCGGTCCGTGGCTCGAGGACGGTCTGAACTCTGAAAGGTAAAACTCAACTCTCTGTCCTTTGACCGAGACATCGTGAGCCTATCTACATCATCATCTATACGCATTAGACTATGGACACAGAGACTAAACATGTCTCCTCCTCCTCCTCCTCCCCCGAAACATTCGGCGGCCTTCGCCAGTTCAACGTCGTCCTCGATCGATCCCTTCCCAGCGGCCCGGCTGGAGATCTCGTCTCCCTCAAACGGAGTCGCATTTCGCCAGCGTCCGAATCTACCCGCCAGGCGAGACATTTGATGCATAGCAGAGTGATACATAGATGACCGCATGCAGAGCCATGGCCTCCAGTCCGCAAAACCTCGCCGGGGGAGAGCCGAGAGAAGTCTTCGCGCCCCGCGACCCGTCTGTCCGAGTGGCCTGCGATCCTCCTGGGCACTCTGGCAAATCGCCCGGACCTTCCGCGTCGCCGACGATGTCCACGAGCGAGGACTTTTTGATGTGCGCCATTGAGCGAAGGACAGCCGCCGGCCTGGTCCCGTCCGGTTGATGGACCACTCGTAACCCCCGGAAGCTGCCTGCTGCGATCGCCCATCGACAAACATCCTCCCCGATGCGCTTGCTTGGCTACGTGACGATCCTCGGCGCGCTCAGGTGTCTTCGATCGTGACCTGGAAAGCGTACTGTAGTCTGCACGGAGTGGCATTGCATTGCATCAGGGCGACGCCTCGAATCTCCTCTGGAGCGAGTGACAATGTCGATCATTGCCCGTGAAACAGTTGTCTCTGGATGGGCTTCCCGGTCAATGACACTGATTGAGTTGAAATGAAATGATAAAACACTCCAAGTCTCATGGATCGCGCGATTTTGTGCAACATTTCTGAAGCTATACCTTTAAGGAGACTCAATGGGAATGTCCCTACCGCTGGGACGACGTCCTATCGCATTTGAAGTCACCGCGATCTGAGTTTCACATAATGTAATGCGAGAGGGGGCATGCCAGCGACTGCATCGATGGAAAGATATACCTACTACCGCGAGGTCCAATGCTTAAGCTTTGCCTTCGAAACCACATGATGACCCAAACTGCCCATCTGATGATTCCATCATCCATCCATCATTTGGACCGCACCACCTGCATTGTAATATACATCACCCATCCTCACTTCTCGGGCCCCACCCGTCCCACATAGGCCTCGTCTGTTTCAAAGGGATTGGAATGCTTCCCTATCATACCATATCATACCGACGCGCGAGCTCCCTGCCCTCCGCCGTGCTGTGCTCTCGGGCTTGCACTTCGGCTGCCCACCGTTCCACCACCACCGTGACCCGCCGCGTCGCCTCCATTCTCCATGATCATATGCCACGCCATGGCCCACTGAGCTGCGACATCTCCACGTCGGGTCCATCCTGGACGGGAGCTACAAGCGCGGAGGGGCTCCACAGACGTTGTTGCGTTCACGGTCGTCGCGAGGACGTCATGGTCCAAGTGGCCGTCTTCGAACCTGCGTCTCCGCACCGACGCAGACTTATCGGAAGCTGGTCGGTGGAGTAAACTGATGAACCTGGTCTCGCGGGTGCGGGTAACTTCTCTGAACTGGGATATTTTCTATTTCGTGAGCCTGCGCTGCGTTCAATGATCATGACACAGACCGAGCGACCATATGAATTGCAGAAGAGCCCGCTATGAACCGTTCCCGAGCCTGGCGAGTAATCTATCTTCTACGCCGTCCAGAATATACCAGTGCTCGATGACCTCCAGGTTCTCGGCCTCGCTGGCGAAGATCTTGTCGATGTCTTCTTGCCCGGCCATGGGGTTGGCGGGCATTTGCCCTTGGGCCATCTGTTGGGTGGCGGCTGGGAAGGGGGGGATTCGTCAGCCGGATGTCATCCTCGTCGTGTGGTGATCCCACGGGTCTTACCGTTGTTGCTCCCGAGGATGAAGTTGTACACGGGTTGCAGACCGAACAGGGTCAGGAAGTACCAGCTCAGGCTCGACACCCATCGCACGTCCAGGTCACGGGTGCCGACGCCCGCCTGTAACATCTGCTTGAACTGCGGCGTGAGCGGGAACGGAAGTTTCACTGTGTGCCAAAAGAGGGAAATCAGTCAGCCGTGTGCTTCACCCTGTAGGAAAGTTGCGAAAACCCCGATAGACCGTACTGATGACATATCCCGAGAAGAACGCGTTGATCCAGCCCATGATCAGAGTCTGCGGGACCATGGTCGCGACCTGCCCCTTCATCATGCCCATCATGCCCTCCATCATCGCCGGGTCCGACATCGGGTTGCCCTTGGGTTTCCCGCGGTTCTCCGGGTCCGCCAGGAACTTCCCCTCCCTCGCGCCATCGATGAAGTAGTCCTTCCGCCTCTCGAAGGCGGCTTTGGAGACTTGTGCGTGGTTGTTGCGGAGGTTCTGGCCGCGGAGGAGCCAGTTCCGTTCGCGGGTCTTTTCGATCGCCTGTCTCTTCGGCGTGACTTGCAGCAGGGTGCTAAGGTAGTGTCGCAGGATGCCGGTGAGGATCATCACCACGGTGATCGGCAGCAGGATCCAGTAGCTAGTTTTCCGCAGAGCGACGTTAGCGATGCTTGAGAGGAGTCATGGGGGCGTCCGGGATGCCTCGTACAAGAGTGCAGGATCCCGATGGATCTGCTGTTCCACCAAGCCAGCCATGATGGGCTAGAGTCGAGGAGTCGTTCAGTGGTGGAGATGTCGTGACTGAGCTCACGGGCATCTTCACATGAGGCAAGTCCCGATAGCTTGAAGCGACGTGCCAAGCCCTATGAACTCGACACGCGAGTCATGTTTAGAATGCCAGCTGGAAGCTGTCCAATGCAACCGAAGCGACGTGCAACATGATATTCGAGTATCGCGACCCTTGATTACTTCTTCTCGAAGCGCTCCCTCCGGTTCCCACCCTACAAAGTCGCGTGCCTCGAAAACGAAAATGGCCGAATCCAAAATCTCCCCACACAACCTCAACGACCTCAAGAACACCACCGACGATGCCTTGGGGAACTACCTCCGCGGGCTCTCTTTCCAACAGGACAATTCGAAGCTGGACGTGCGGTTAGCCCTGGGCTATGTATCCGTGATCATCGCCGGAGTCATCTTCTACGCCGACTGGAAACTGGGCTGGGAGGCGACGAAGGGCTGGACGGCCGTCGCCGTCGCAGCATATGCGGTCCTGAACGGAGGATTTACGTACTGGATGTGGGCGGTAGAGAAGGGACTGGTATTTGAGGGCAGCAAGAACGGGAAGAAGGTAAGTTGGGTGGAAAAGAGAAAATTCATTCTCGGTCCTCGGTGTGACCGCGACGATTTTCGAAGATCTCGCCCAGGCTGACCCATTTTTTTCCCGGCATGATCAATCAGATCGTTATCCTCTCCTCCCAGAAGAAGCACGATCCCACCTACTACCTCGACGTCACGACGACCGCGGGCCCCGGCGCGACGGCCAGCTCATGGCAGATCCGCGCGCCCTACACGACGTGGTTCACCGCGGACGGGGTCTTCGTCGCCAAGCCGTTTCAGAAGTGGCTCGCGAGTACGATCACGGCGGTTGGAGATGAAGATTTGAAGAACGCGAGCCGGGACGAGAGGGATACCCTGGCGAGTCCGGGGGTGCCGGTCAAGGCGGGCGACGAGGCGGGTGCGAGTGCGACTGGTGTACAATCAGAAAAGGCGACGAAGAGGGCGAAGAAGACTTAGAGCGTGTGCATTTGTAGGAATGGAAAATCGAAATTCTTGAAGTTGTGTTTGCAGGAGTTCTCGTGATTCTTCTGTGCAACAACATCTCCTGTGCTTTGTCCTCATTCATGGATTCGAATCCCATTTCGAAACCGATGTCCGCGCGGTGAATCTGCAGAGAGAGCCTCGCGAAAAGACGATGATTCTTATGAAGATTCGAAGTGTCACTCACGTCTACTCTCGGGTGCTGGACTTTAAAATGACTACTCCGCGCAATAGCATCGGATCAGGTGACCGAGCAGATGGCACAGGATGACGGCATTTCCATCCATCATGCATACTTCTCCATCCGTCATTCGTATCTGATATTTCCCCAAGACAGGTTACTGT
>NW_022984952.1:458663-601549 GCF_010015565.1 Dissoconium aciculare CBS 342.82
CTCAATTTCGAATGCAGAGTGTACTGCCTCAACAACGCGATACTCACCAACGCCAGACCCGCACAGCCCGCCATGAGAATCCAGACATTCCTAAAAGCCTCCATGAAAGAGGCCAGCACGCCATCCCGCCAGCCGGCCGGGAGATGCTTCAGTTCGTCCAGGCCGTTGACGATGCGCCGGATCTCGTCGGGTGCGTGGGGTTCGTCTCCGAAGCGCTCGGAGAGGCGTCTGCGGAGTGTGGCTTGGTAGATCGTCGAGGCGAGGGTGATGCCCACCGTGCCGCCGACGCTTCTGCTCAGGACTGGGATGGATGTCAGCATGGGAATGCCCCGCGAGGAGGGAGGTATGGGAGGGAGAAGGGGGCGGTTCGTACACATGGCCGATGTCACCAGGGCTTGTTGGGAATGTTTCGCCGCGGCGAGGCAGGCGACGGTCGCGGTCGCGAGCACCGAGCTCCACCCCCCGCCGACGAAGAAGAGCCCCAGGCACGTGAGGTAGACGGGGCTGCTCTCGCCCTGCAGGATGAACATGGCGGTCCCGGCGGTCAGCGTCGCGCCCCCCAGCAATCCGAAGACCTTGTATCTCCCCGTCCACGCCATCCCAAAGCCCGTGGCGAGCGCACCGAACCATCCGCCCAGTGGCGAAGGGAGGAATTTCAACCCGACGGTGGAGGAGGAATCGCCCAGGACTTGGAGGTAGAGGGGGATGTAGAAGGTCGCGGTCAGAAGCACCATCGAGATGAGGAAGCTCGCGAGACATGCCGCGAGGATGGTCCGGTCGCGGAGAAGGCGGACCGGGATGATGGGTTGCTCGGCTCGGCTCTCCCACCAGAGGAATGCGGCGAACAAGACGGCCGACAGCGGCAGGGTCGTCATCGGCAGAGGATGGGTCCACGGAACGATCGTGCCGCCGGTGCTCAAGCCCAGGAGCAGCGAGACCAAGAACGAAACGGTCAGGAACACCCCGAGAAAGTCGATGCGCGCGAGGTAGGATTTATCGGAAATCTTCGGCGGCACGTCGACCATGAACCACACCGCGGGCACCAGGAGCAACGCGGGCGGCACTTGCGTCAGAAACGCCAGCCTCCACCCCATCTCGGTGTGGTCGTTCAACAAGCCGCCGACGACGGCCCCGAGCATGGCTCCTGCGCCGTACCATAGATTCCCCACGCCTTGCATGATGCCTCGCTTGCGGAGCGGCGTGAGGTCCGAGGTGAGGAAGGTGGCGATGCTGATCATCCCTCCGCCTCCGATCCCGGCTATCACTCGGCCGAGGATGATGGTGAAGGGATCGGTCGCCAGGCCACATAGTAAATTACCTATGGCGAAAAGGAGATTTCCCAAAGCCAGCCCGAGGCGGCGGCCGAAGATGTCGGTCAAGCGACCCGCGATGGGCTGGCAGGCGGCGGTGGCGATGAGGTAGGCTGTCGCGAGCCATGAGAGTAAGCTCAGCGAGTGGAATTCGCTTGAGATGGGAGCGGAGAGGGTGGCGATGACGGTGGAGTCGAGGGCTCCGAGGAAGATCCCTAGCCAGGCTGTACATAGGATCAAGATCAATTTGCTGTTGGAGACTTCTTCGGCGACGACGGTGATTTCCTCGTTGCGGGCTTGATGGGAGTCGGTCGCGGGACTGCCATCTTGAAGAGTCTGATCGGACGTTGATGGGTTCAGGAGCGGCGTCGTTTCGGTAGCATCAGGCTGCGGATTTCGTGCGCTCGCTTGGGATTCTTCATCAGGCAGAGATCCGGCCATCTTGCTGCCCTTACATTGAATGTCCAGTTCGACGATGAGAGGAATAGATGGTCATTGGCACCTCACGATGATTCATCGTCCGCGGGCGGGTCGTGCTGCGATCGAATGATGTCTACCTGCATAGTGATCGACAAAGTTCGCGACGCGCCCGGTAGTCCTTTTTGGCTGTGGCGTGCAGTTCCATGCTCGAGTGGTGTGGGTCTTGCAAATGCAATATCATCCCCGGACCGCCCGCATTGGGTAAATGCAGAGGTCCGCGCTCCCTCGCGAAGCCGCCGAACGCCTGTTCCCCATCGATGCACACATGGAGGAGATCTTCGTCGACTATGATGATCGATCGTTGTACAGTATCATCGATAATTACAAGAACGGTTGACGGGATAATTGGGCTCGTCTATCGACACTGATCAGTTGCGCTGTCGCCATGGTCTCCTCCACGGTCCTTCAGGCGGGCGATACGCCACGAGAAGCGAAGAGGCTCGTCTGGTAGAAATGTACAGATCCTGCAAAGAAGAAGAATAAGCGGACAGGATAAGATCAATCTCCCTGGCTGAATGACAGGCCTGCCCATGCGCACCGGACTACAGTATGATGAAACGCGCTCAGAGTCCCAAGCTCCGGGCCATTTGCCATCCAGCCGATTCCCAACAAACGAGACGAGGCCCCTTGATTTGATCGATGATCATGATGGTGATGATTATACAGGACGTTACAATTAGTAGGAAAAAGCACAGGGTGCAGCAATAACCGCTTTGATACGCTTTCGACCTGTTCACGGATACGTACAGTACGGGAGAATGAAAGGAAATTTTATCTCTCATTCGCTCGGATATCTGCCTGCATACATAAGATGATGGGTTCGATCTACAAGGATCTATTCTGGTATACGATACGATCATGATTCCTCCGTGGGACTGAGTTGGCAGGAGGAGGAGGTCCGAAGCCGAAATGAAAAATGAGCGATGCCAAGGAGGAAAAGGAGACGATTCCGGCTTCATCATGCATAGAGGTACAGAGAGGGAGACATTGGAGATATGTACAGACTGGACTGGACTGGACTGAACTGGCCTGTATATCTACATGTAATACTCATAATAATCATAATAGAATCAATCATGAGTCTTTAAGACATACCAGACGGGGATGATCCTGTCGGGTACAGTACCTACCGGCCTGCCTGTGCCATGGATTCTTTCCGGGGCGGTCCTCCTCGCCCGTTCGTTTCCCACGCTTCACGGGCGGGCGCAGGAAGTTTGGGGGCGCATTCCCGCCGCCAGAGTCGCACGTTCCCGGTGACCTGCTCTTGCTCATCCTCTACAACGGATGGCGTGATCGCCGACTGGATGTTGAAATACTACAGTATGTACTATGGACTATAATATATTCATTCTTATACAGCACATAGTACAGCAATAGTTCCTATTAGTTACACTACATGTCCTCTTCGCTCGCCGTTCTTGACGCAATCGTATACTCAACATACATACATACATATATATATATATATATATGTACATGTTGACTCATCCTCCTCTTTTCTTCCGCAAATTACCGAACATCATCGTCCATTCTCGTCCACGATCATTTGTCCTTCCTCGTGGTCATTATCGTCCTCGGAAAACCTAAATCTCCCCGGACCGATCTCCGAGCAAACCACGTTGTCTTCCATTCATCCGGCACGTGTGTTATATAAGAAGTAGATCACTTCCGGATTGCAACCATCTTGGAAAGCCTCACTCCACAAAGAACTACAAGACTACCTTCTTGCTGTCGTCAACTCTTCCTCAAGACCACCAGAACCGAATTCAAGTAAAGGAAACCCCCAAAGACACAGACCCGAAACGAGAAGAATGTCTTCTCTCTGCTGCCGCCACCACTTCCGGTCCGACCTTCCTCCGATCAACATCACCACCACAAGCACCGCATCGACATCAACATTCACCTCCTCACGCCAACGACAACAACAACAACAAAGACCTTCATCACTGCGACCAACCACCTCAAGAAACCACCACCACTCTTCCACCGAGCCCATCTCACCCACAAGCTCCACCCCACCAACACTCCTCGAAAACCTCTCCTCCTGCTCCTCGACCCGCTCCTTCTTCCGCCCCAGCTCCTCCTCTCAGATTTCATCCTCATTCTCCTCGCAGTCCTCCTCGGACTCCTGTATGCTCTCCACATCTCCACCTCCACCGAGGACCCTCCCTTCCTCCAACCACAACCAAAGCACCGGCCACGACACCTACGACGACGACGACAACGACGATGGGATCTACCACCACGCCGCCGACGACGACGGGGAACAAGAAGAGGCCATCTATGCCCTCTGCCGCCGCGCCACCTTCGACGCGGTCGATGCTCTGAACCGCGACATCCGCGCGCGGAAGACGAGCGCGGATGGGAACGCCGCCGCCGTTTCTGCTGCTGCTGCTGCTGCTGCTGCTGCTTCTGCTTCTTCTGCTTCTTCTGCTTCTTCTGCTTCTTCTGCTTCTTCAACGAAGGTGACGACGACGGTGGCGGTGGTATAAACGATGAAGGGGGTCTTCGATCCATCATCTCCGCCGCTTCGTCCTGTTTATTCCGTCTTTCTGTTTTTTTGTTTTGTTTTTCTGGCCGATGGAGGGCGTTGTGTTTGTACCACTTTTGGAGCGGCCGTCGTTGGCTCTTCCCTCTTTTTTTCTCTTTCACTTTCTCCATTCTAGGAGGGGCGTTTTTGTTGTTGTTTTTTTCTTCGATTCTGCGCGTTTTCACGGCGTTGGCTCTTTTTGAATTGTGTGTTTTTTGAATTTGTGTTTTTTATAGAGGGAGGGACGGGAGGCGCGAGGTTCATTCCAATCCATGTTCTGCCTTTCTTTTGCTTTTGTCTGATTTAGCGAGGAGATCGTCTCCATCCCTTGTTTACGCGTAGAAGCGGAAAAGCGATGTTTGTGTTCTTTGTTCTTTGTCTTTTTCTTGTTGGGTTTTTCCCGCTCGCGTGGGTTGTCGGTCTTTCTTTCGTCCTCTCTTTGCGGTCCTGGACTGGCGTGTGTGTTTGGGAAATTTCCAAAATCGGGTTTTCGTTATTGTTATCGTTGTTATCACTATTCGTTGGGTTTGGGGGGGTTGGCCGTTCTATCTGTTCCCCATCGGAGAGACTGCTTGCTTCCTTCTCCTTCTCCGTGTTCTTTTCTTGATTGGATCGGATTGGAATTTGTATGGTATGATGACAATACTAGTACTACCACTACTCCTCCTCCTGCATATCATATGTAAGTAGATTCCGACCCCCAAAAATGGCATATGTATTCCATCTCTGCCGAAGGAATAAAACGAAAGAGAAGCAACACACGAAACCCGAAGGACGCAGAGAGAGGGGGGGAAGGGGAATGGAAAGACAGAAAAGTCATCGCATTTCATTTCATTCCATTGGATCCTATGTATGAGACGAGGAAGGAGTCAGAAAGAAATGGGGGGAAGGGAAGGAGGGCGGGATGAAAACTTTTGAAATCAGAGAGTAGTAGTAGTAGTAGTAGTAGTAGTAGTAGTAGTGATAATAAATGGTAGAAGTTTTTACACATTGGGGGAAAAGAGTTTGAAAAACTCGATTGTGGACGGGGAAGAGAACATTTCTCAAAAGAACCAAAAAAGGAAGCGTTCAAACATCATCCTCATCCTCATCTCTTCATCGAGGGAAGCTGTGACACACGATCCATCCATCCATGGGTCCATCCATCCATCCATCCACCCTCAAATCAGCCGCTATCAATCATTCATTCAATCGTTCAAGAAAGAAAGAAAGGAAGAAAGGAAGAAATGCATCACCCTCCCTACAACTTCTTCATTTCGACCTCATCGCCATTCCCATTCCCATTCCCAGGCGTCCTCTCATCGGCCCTCCACCCCCGGCTCGAGACCGTGCCGGAGCGGGGATCGATCGGGGTGATGGGCGTGGTCCGCGCGGCGGAGTTCCCCCCGCTCGGGGTCGCGCCCTCGGGGATCTCCGCCATGATGCCCGATTCCAGGGCGTCGTCGAGGGAGGTGCCGTTGCCGTTGGTGCTGTGCAGGTTGTAGCGACCGAAGAAGCGGTTGCGGTGCGTCGTCGCGGCGCTGGCGGAGGCGGCCGCGGCCGCGTTGGAGGCGTTGGAGCCCCGCCGGGCGGCGGCGGCGCCGCTGGCCCAGCGACTGGCGCTTTCGGTGGAGCGGCGGGCGAGGTTGCCGAGCGGGAGGTGCTCGCGGGAGGTGGTCTGGGCGGTGGTGGCGGAGTGAGGGTCGAAGGCGGCGGGGGAGGAGAGTTTGCTGCGCTCGAGGGAGGCCTGGCGGACGGCGCGGTCGCGGGAGGCCTCGGAGACCTGGAGGGGGATCTGCATGCGGGCGCGGTCCTCGTACACGTCGCCGTAGGAGTCGCCCATGGTGGCGGCGGCGTCGCGCATGCCGAGGCTGAAGTCGACGCGGCGGTTCATGGCGGCGAGGGATTCGCCGCGGGGCCGGGTGGTGCGGGCGCTCGGGGCGCGGAGGATGGAGCCGCCGCGGGCGAGGGAGGTCGAGGACGGGGGCGGCATGGAGCCGAGGGCCTCTTCTTGTTGGTCGGAGAGAGGGGGCACGAAGGGTGCGTCTTGGGGGGCCTCGTTGACGCGAGATAGGCCGTGAGGATTGTCGGGGTGGCCTCCGTATCCGGCGTCGGTCGTGGTGTGCGGGATGTTTTGCATATATAGCGGGAAGCTCTCTCGTTGACCGGGGTAACGCATACGAGGGCCTTCGATGCCTAGTTCTTGCATCGTCACCATCATGGCACAGATGAATTTGTTGCGGCGAGCCAGACGGAGGCCTTCGTTCTGCCAGTTGGACTTGTAGAAGAAAACGACGTTCAGTTTCATGCTGTGGACCTCGTCGATCTCTCGCAGCTCGGTCAGGATGTTGCTTTGGTATTCACGCTTTTCGGCGGTGACGAACTCCAACAGCCTCGCACGTAAGCCGTCGAGCTGTTCGAGAGTGGTGCCGAACTTGATGGTGATGCTGACGGCCTCAGCCAAGCCCCCGGACCGACGTTGGTTGAGAATAAACAACGTGTTGAGGTAGCTGTTGGGCGCCTGTACGATGTGGCCTTCCATTTTCTTGAACTCGGTGTAGAGCAAGCTGATCTCCTTGACGAAATAATCGTCTCCTCGCATCATGGATCCGGTGTTGCCGTAGATGGTGACACGGTCACCCACATCGAAGGGATGCTTGACGAAGACGAAGATGACCGATTGGAGGAACTCCTGCGCAGTGGCGCTGAAGAGCCAGGAGAGAGCCAAGACAGTCGATCCAGCCGAAGTGATGACCGCACCCGCAGAGACCGAAATGAGTGAGATCAAAACGAGGACCGCGATGACGAAGACGATGAACATGAAAACATCGTCCAGGCGTGCGACGACCGAGTCGAGATCTTTGAGCGAAGCGGTGATGGATTTCCTCTCGCGGCCGATCTCCACGCAGACAGCTTCCAATTCTTCCATGGAGATGTCCCCGTTCATGTCTTTGTCGAACATGGTGAACGCAGCGTCCGCCTCGTCGTTGTTATCGAAAGCCTCGCGGAGGTCGTCTGCAACAACAGTCTCCGTCTCTTCTCTGGCAAAAGTTCGGTAGAGTCGACGAGCAAGGACCTGCGAACCGGTGGGAGTGTGGAGGAGCGCCAGGACGACCTGATCAGGATGGGTGCTCTTCGTGACTTTCCGGCCAGTGAAGTCGCCTGCGACTTTGCCTGCCACATCCCCAAAAACATTCAAGCCGTGTTTCGCCGTGCGCGCAGCTTCCGAGATGAGGGCACCGGGTGTGCGTGCACCCGATGCGGTACCATTGCCGGGAAGCTCAAATTCGGCGTCTTCCATGGCAATCTTCTCTTTGGAGTATTTGTAGAGCTTCGCCAAGGATCCGATCTGGAATTTGTTGATCTCAATGCGATCCGCATAGGTCCGCAGGTGAAAGCTGATGGCGATCAATTGAATGAGGATTTTGGCGACAAAGTTGAGCACAGCAGCGACGAGGAATGACACCAAAACTTTGTTCATGGTGTCCATCCATGGCTGAATGAATCCATTGGGGAAGTCCTTCTGATGGTTGGTCAGAGTCGGGAGGAAGGAAATTTCAATGGCGAGCCACCAGAAGAAGAGGGTGGCCGGCAACTCCAGTTGTTTTCCCATGTCACGCCATTTCTTCGCGTTGTTGGTGAATAGAGTGGCGACGAGTCCGATGGGTGCTGGTAGACATTTGGCCAGGATGCGTCCGGCCCAGAGGGTCAACCAGACAATCTCGAGCCAGATCATAAACCACATGAGATAGACGCCTCCGACCGTCAGATTCTTGTACTGGAGAGCGCCGACCAGCAGGGGAATGAGCAGGATGAGCGTGAGCGGTGCGATATATGTGAGATAACGGATGAGAAAGTTGGAGGCGTGCACATTCTTCATGAACTTGGCGAAGCCGGTCGACGGGTTCTCCACCGGCTTGTACACCTGGGTTTTCTCGTGGACCGGGTTTGTGGCTTCGTCGAAATCGTCGATGGGCTCTTCGTGGCGACGTGATTTTGTTTGGTGGAGACCAGTCCGGGTGGAAGCCTCGCGCGAGATCTGTTGCTCAACCTTGAGCATCTCCAAATCATCCACGAGGCGAGAAGATTGCTCCCGGACCCACGAAGGAGAGTGAAGGGCACTGAGCGGGTCGCCATGTTCGTTGCTGACTTCTGCGGTCTTGACTGTCAGGTAGCTTTGACCTCGTGGGCGTGTAGTTGGTGGAAGCTCATCGCCGAGATGATCATGGTGGAGCTTCGCATGCTCCTCGGAATCACCGAAAACGGTGTTCTCTTCGGTCGAGTTGACATCGCGGCTGGGGGTCCGCGACGAGGTGTTGTTGACATTATATGAAGGCAGAGGTGGTCGCTCGGTGCTGGTGGAAGGTCTACCAGCTATCGAGGCATTGGCGTTGTTCAAGCCGGCATGGGGATGGACATATGTCGGCTCTGGCCGTTCGTCGACCGGTGTCGTCATTTTAACGTGCGGTACCAGCGATCAGAATTTGTCGCGCAGGCCAGCTGCAGATGGTTTTATTGCGGCACGTCTGGTGTGGATATGGAAAATAAATGTGTTGTTGCGGCGCAGACGGTGTCGATGTGGCTATTTTTGGTGGGTCGATATCGGAGAGTCGTGATTCGACACAGGCGCGGGTCGAAGGAGCAGGTGGCACAGTTGATAAGACTTCCAGCACTTGGTTGTCTTGTACTGTCTCGTCTATATTGTCATGCAGATCGTGTTGGTCTTCGAGGACGAAAGCGAGTGTCGGCCGGCAATTGAATCTACTCGTCGACAGTCTATACCCGAGAGATCCGAAAATTGGTGAGTTCCAAGTCGTTTCCGAACGAGCGCGCGTCGAGGCGTTTCGGAAGCGACGTCAATGAGATGAGGGTTCTCGGTGACGGAGCCGGTTGATGAAGATTCGGTTGATGAAGATGTTGTAGCGACGGACAAGAGATGGTGATGAATGATGAAAGGTTGCTGTGTCGTGAAAGGAAATGGCGGTAGTGTTCACAAAAGAATGAAAATAAAAAAAGATGATTATGATGCTATAGTACTGTACATTGGACAGCGATGAGTGATCAGTGATGGCATGTGTGTGTGGGTTGTGGGTGAGTACAGGAATGCAGTACTTACGTCAATTGTGGATCCCGCCCAAGGACGCCACGCCATAGCCGACAAGCGCCGCCATCCGTGAAAAGGCTTAAACCCTGCAGAGATCCCATCGAACTTCCCATCAATTCCCCATCAACTTCCCAGCCGGTAGACCATCGTTCCCATCAAATTGCCTAGTCGGTCCAATGGTTGAGCCTCTCTCTCTTCCTCTCTCTCTTCCTCTCTCTCTTCCTCTCTCTCTTCCTCTCTCTCTTCCTCTCTCTCTCTCTGTCTACACACACACACACATACACTACTATACCCTGTGCCTGTGCCTGTCCACGACGACAACCTCCTTGGCAGGGTCCTGGAATACGATCGGGTAGAACACTCCTTTCCTCATTCATCATACTGGACATTTATTATGCCAGCACACACACACACAACACACACACACTGCACACCACCATCCTCCGCCCACCAGTCACGGCCAGACGAAACGGAACCCAGAAAAAAAAGAATGTCCCGATCGGATCGACATCGTCCTCCTCCCCAACGCCTCTATTAATACCTAACACTTGAGCAGTACAGTAACTCGTGTTTTCGGTGACACTTTCCTTGTGCAAAGCATGTAATAATAGTACTTATAATGATGATGATGATGATGATGATGATCATGAAGTGCAACTGCCCAAAACGATCACCCTATTTATCCCTTTATCATTATAATACTTACCCCCAATCCGCGCGTTGGACTGATATCAACGCTCTCGACAGCGCATCACGCATGGCCACCCGTTTCGCGCGCGTCGTCGCACGGAGTCTTTCCTCTTCTCGAACGGGTAAAAGATGCACAGGGGAATGGGGAATATCCGATCAGGACAGCCCGTCCCCATTTCCGTGTGCGCCCGCACATAGCGAGACAGAAAAAAGACCCCACTAATCCGAATGGATGATGATAAGAATTTCTTTCCGAATGCTCTGTCGGAATTGTTGAGAGGAGGAAGAGGACGCGGCCAAGCCGCCGAAGTAATTCCTGACAAGCGCCTCCCTCTGTCTCCCGGGCAGGGTGTGGTGTGGACTGTTTCCGACCAGCCCGGGTGGTGGGTGGGACGTTCCCCGTGCGTGCGTGCGTGCGTGCGTGCGTGCGGCGGCGACGTCATTTCACGGATATCGTCGATGGCGGTGCTCCCTCAGGTCCTTTTGACGATGATCATGGCCGGGGCACAAGATCGCCGTTCACAAATAATGCTAATGCTAAGGCTCGATTGCAGAATTGAATGCGACGGAAATGCGATGGAAATCTCAACATCAGCAACATTCCATATATATACACACCACATGCCATAATTATTATAGACAGACCCCGAGGCGGAAGTCCATCTTTCCACTCATCACAGTGTGAATACAAAAGAAAATATAGAAAATAATAAAAAACCATCGCCGATCTTACTGCTCTACTGAGAAGACGCAGAGAGAAGGAGAAAGGAGCCGCCAGATATATGCAATCGCGTCCTTCTGGCAGATCTGTGGTTTTCTTCGCGGCGCATCTCCCTGATGATGGAGAGGACGAGAGGACGAGAGAGAGACAGAGAGGGAGGTCTTATGAGGAACAAAACAAAGCGAATTTGCCAACGCAGAAGAGAGCCTCTCCCTCCTTTTCCACAGGAATATAAGAATCAATCCCATCGCTCCAATTCATGTAGTTTCTCCGGCCGATGAACCACCCGCCGCTCACGAAAAGAAAATCGCATGATGTGGAAAAAAACAGTGAGGATCATACGAGAAAAAATATGTCTATTGATGGATGACGGATGGTAGTTCATGAAGAGCGAGCTAGATGATGCCGAGCATGACAGACAGAGGGGGCTGAGCTGCCTGATGGGGAAAAAAATACAAAGGCAGGGGATCCATCCCCTCCGATCTCTCCGGGTTTCCGCTCCGGACGACAGCCTTCGTGGCTGACTCCCGAGGAGTTGACATCCTCCGGGGAGTGAATTTGATTAATATTTATATTTTGGGACTCCCCGCATCGTATCGTGGCAACAGCCAAAGTACACCACCCCATGGTCTTTTGCCATCACCACTGCATGGCGCGATGAGCAGGCCTCTAGCCTCTCCACCGGCCAGCGTTGCTGATACTCTCGCGGGCCGCGATGGCGGCGAGGTTGCTCGCTGCGGCCGCGGCGGCCGCGGCGGGAGTGGATGCGTTGTTTGTGAGATTGGTGGAAGAGGTTGCGGCGGAGCTCACGTTGCTGCTGCTGGGGTGACGCGAGGAGACGGACGCGATGGATGCCGTCGAGTGCTGGCTGGCGATGGTGGGCAGACCGCCGCCGTTGTTGTTGTAGGCCGGCGCGCCGGAGACGCCGATGACGGCGCCGTTGCTCGTGCGTTTGCTGCCCGCGACGAAGCCGTTCGCTGCGGTGTTGCCGGAGCCGAGGGTGCTGTGGCGGCGGTTGCCCCCGCCGCCGAGGGATTGCTTTGTCGGGGAGATTTGGGTCGTGCGGGCGTTGGGGTTGGCGGTGGGGAGGATGTTGGCGGTGGTGGCAGGGTTGCGGAGGGAGGTCTGTGGGGTATCAGGGACACCGCGGCCGCCCTTGTGAGGTGTTTGTTGCACACTCGATGAAGAGTGGGCTGCGTTGTTGGCGCCGTGGGAGGACATGGGGAGCGCGCCGCTCGTGGTGATGTTGCGCTTGACGGGGCTTGGGTTGGGTCCGGGCGCGGACGGATGGCCTGTGGCCGTCGTGCGGGCGCGAGCTGCGCGACGGGCTTCGTCGGGGATGCCTTGACGTTGAGACATTGGCTGGTTGGTGATGAACGGATGAGTGACGGCTTCATGGGGCTTCATACGGCGGTCAGGATCCCATCGCAAGCAGCGAGTGACGAAATCGAGGAACGCTTCATCCTCGGTCTTCAGCGCCTGCGCCAAGGTCTTCGAGCTAGGTCGTCTGCGGCGGCCCTTGCTGCTGACGGTCACGCGAGGTTTTCCAACCGAGTCAAAGAAGAGCTTCTTGCGGGTGCACCGTTCCACGAGATGTCGGTCCGGCGGTCCAAAGATCTCCATGATGCATGCCAGCTGTTCCTGTTCATTCTCGCCAGGGAAAATCGGGTAGCCAGTCCAAAGCTCCGCCAAGATGCAACCAAACGACCACATATCGATCCCCAATCCGTATGTGCTTCCCAGGATGACTTCCGGACTTCGGTAGAAACGGGACTGGATATAAGTGTAGACCTTTTCTTCCTCCTTGCAACTGCTTCCGAAATCGATGACTCGGATGTCTGCCTTTCTTGCTTCGTAAAGAAGGATGTTCTCGGGTTTGAGATCACAATGGATGATGCGCTTGTTCTGCAGCAGGACCAGACATGCGAGCATCTGTCGTCCGAAACGACGGATGAGCGGCAGTGAGAAGCCGACGAAGTTGTGCGCTCGGATCAGCTCGTACAAGTTGATGCTGAGACAAGGCGTAACGATGCAGAGATGTGATCGGAAATAGAAAGACGATGTGATGGACAATGTTGCGTGCGTTCCCTCGGGATCCTGCGGATTGATGTTAGTGCACGGCGTCTTCGTGTATCGCTTGCATAGCAACTACTCACCCAATCTCGTAGCCGGCTCAGAATTCCAACTTCGACCAGAGCCTGCTGATGGAATCGCTTCTTGTTCCTGATGATCTTGACAGCAACGATACCACCCGCTTTGTGATCAACGCAACGCACAACCTGTCCGAAACTTCCCTTGCCAAGGACATCGACAACCTCGTAGCGGTACGCCAAATGGTCGCCCAGCACGATATTGTAATCACCGCGTTCATCATCATATCCATAATTGCCAGCCTTGGAATTCTTGTCATCTGACGAAACCTGTGGCGTAGGCGCGAGCGAACCGATGACCTTCCGTGCCGTCTTGGTTCCTGTGAAGAAGATGCCCTCTTTCTGAAAGTCCATGATCTCACCACGTTCAAAAATGTTCAGCGAGTAATTTCGATCTTGTAGAACTTGTTCGGGCGTCATCGGGGTGCGTGCCACGGCACGGCGTTTCAAATCCTCGGTTTCTCGCGCAGCTGTGTCCACATCGCGTCGCTTCTGCGATAATCGGCGCATCTCATCGTCAGCAGCAAGATCATCCTTATCTTTGACGATTGCCGAAATAGTCGAAGCGGTCAATCCATGTCGTGGCTTCAAGCTGCTCGAAGCAGGCTTCGCGTTCGATCTCGATCCCGGCATGATGTTGCCCCAACTGCTCGATCGGTTGGGGTTGGAAGCAGCTCCGGGTTGTGCAATGCGTTGGCCGTTGGTCTTTGGAGTACTGGAGGTTATCGAGTCGGCATCCGTGTGAGAGGTGACGGTGGAAAGCGTGGTCAAGGACGCAGCGGTGGATTTACGATGTATCGAGTCCAGGCTCGGGCGTGGGAGCGCTGGAGCATCTCCAACCCAAGTTGCACTCGCTGGCAGTTTCGGTGGAGGCATCTCGCTAATCCTCCTTTGCGCCTTGGCCTTATCGTCCAGAACAAAGGCGTCGTGCGAAGCGCTCGCTTTGTGGTCGGCATGATTGGCATTCTTACTGCTGCTACGACGCCAGCCGAGAGATAATTTCCTTCGAGACGTGGTTCCATTGACCTCCTTCTTCGAGTCCGAATGTGACGAATCTGCCGAGGGACTGTTGGTGGCAGTGGGAAGGTCCGCAGATTTGAATGAGTTCGTCGTCGCCGTCCGTGCAAGTGGCGGTGGCTGAGCTCTCGCATTTGGCAGTTGAGAACTATCATACCTGCTTGAGCTGAATCCATCGCTAAGCTCTCCACTGGCACTGCCGCGCAGTTTGGAGAAGTCTTCCGCGGTCTTCGGTAGAGAGCCAGAGGCGAACGGTGTGATTGCATTGCGCTGCGCTGCACCAGGGATCTGAACTCCGCCATTGAGGAAGTCCAAATCAGTATCGTCGAAAAATTTCATCGTGTTGTCGTCAAGCTGTATAAGTTCACGGAGAGCGAAATGTGACGTTGAGCTGCGCACGGGTCCCTGTTTCGCATTTTCTTCATCTTGACGGCGGAAGAATGTCGCTTTGCTTGCGGTCATCGGAGTAGACGGGGTCTTGGCGGTGCGCTTTGGCTCGGGAGTGTTCATGCTTGCAGATTCGTTCCTTCTCTCCAGTTCCTGGCTCGGCCGAGGCAAAGTAGCTCCTCGGGTCGCCGTGGTATTGATCGGACCCAAGTTCAGAGGTGGCAGGCGCAGAGGTTGAAGGTTGTTGTTTTTCCGGCCAGTTTCATCAGCGGGTGCTCGCACAGTTTTGTGTGCTGCGCTGGGTCCAACGATCTTGTCGAGCGTTTCTGAAGTGCTCTTCCGCAAGTGCATCCGGCTCAAATCACTCGAGACTTTTCTCCGCGAGTCGGGGGTGAAGTCGGCGATCGATTTGTATGGTTTGGCAGGTGTTGCTGGAAACGAATTCTCGCCATCGAAGTCGGTCAAGACAGGTTCGAGGAGGCTTCCGCCTTGAGAGGATTTGCCTCTGTAATGTTGTGGCGTTTCCGATTCACGTGGACTCTCGAAGGCCTTTGGTATGGCCGGCACGGGTGGCACTATTTCCTCCTCCTCGCTATATTGGGCAGAGTTCGAGTGTGTGGATCTCTGCTTCGGAGTAGGTAGCCGGGATGTAGGAATGGAAGAATTCAGCAAGGACTGCATGCTTGTCTTTGAGTTCAAGCTCGGGGCATTCGTCATCGGCTGTCGCATTTCTGGAGAGGTTCGACCTGGCACAGGCGCCACCTCGTAAGATTTGCGAGGTGCTAGGCCTGGGCTCGCTTGCGCGTATCGTGGAAGCTCGATCTTCAAGGGAGGCAGCTCCTCTTGCGGTGTAGATGGCGCGTTTGCACCATTTGTTGGCATGGGCGGAGCTTGCATCATTGAGAGGCGCTGCAAACGTCGTGCGTCAGTGGGACTGATTGTTCGAGCGCCCAATCCCGATGCGCGTCCGGAGATGGTCGATTGGCGCCTGTTTCCAGAGGAGGAAGGGGTATGAGCACGATTGACGATGGAACCTTTGGTCGACGGGCGATTGTTGGGAGTGTTCACGTCCGGTTCTCTAGGCGGAGGCTGGAGGCTCTTGACTTTGTTTGCGCGAGATTGTGTGGTGGCCGTCAGGGTAGACAAGCGGGGCAATTCGTTGCCCGAACTTATCGATGGCTGCATAGTTGTCCTTCGCGAGGTTTTGTTCAGACTACCCGTTCTCGCAAGTGCAGGTTTCAGTATCGAGTCGGTGTGGGATGAAGGGAGCGGCTGGCTCGTCTTTCTGCCCTCCATCATCGAAGAGAGGATGCCAGGCCCTAACGATTTCCTCGGCTGCCTTGAACCTGCCCCTACTGGTGGTGGTGCGGGACCTGTAGGCGAGGGCGCTCGAGGTGCGGCACTTTGCCTCCTTGTCCGTAGTGATAACCCGCTACCGGTATGGCTTCCCATTGCATTGTCCTCCGGGACCAAGTTCGCAATTTGCTTGACGCCAGGCACCGCGCTCAGCCTTCTCCTCAAGCTGTGACTCCTCCTTACGCTCTGCTCTTGACCAGATGTCGGCTGTGGTAACGTTTGCTTGGCTATGGGTCGATCTCTCTCGGCCATTATGTTATTGTCTGCATCTCCGAGGAGACTTCGCCGGCCACCGATGGCGGGAAAGTCTGTGAGGAGAGGTCCAGGACCATCGTAACTAGCGATTGAATTCTGGAAATCGTCAAAGTTTACGGCCGGGATAAACTCAAACTGTTCGATGGACCGATTCACCGGCGTCATCGATGCAGCAGCGTCATTTGATGAGGTACGGGCGATAGACGAGCGGGAAGGATCGCCCCCGTTGCCGAAGAAGGGCTGTGAAATTGACGAATTGAGCGTATGAGTCCTGGTCATTGAGGATGAGTCGGATGTGGCGCTTGGGATTGAGGTAAAGCTTCCACTTGCAATACGGCTGTGTTCATTCAAGTCAGAATTGGATATTCTCATATCATATTTCCATCCTGCAGTAGACTACCTACCTCTTGCCTGGGCTCGGGAATTCCCTCGGTCCACTAGGGACTCTGGTGTGCTCGCGGACGGTACTCCTCCGTCTTTGACTAAAGCTTTGGCGTGAGTCTACCGGAACTCGGGTCGCAGAGGCTGGTAAGGAAGGCTTTCTAAAGGTGATTTCGCCAGGCTGTTCATTCTCGGTGGAGGTGCGTGGAATCTTCCGTCGGGCTCGCGATTCGGCTTTGTGGAGCGAATTTGTTAGCAAAGAGGGAAGTGATGTGGAGAGGCAGCGAGAGATATCAAGTCTTGAATGAGATGATGCTTACATTCTGTGCTGGAATCCTCCGGCATAGCTGCCCGCTCACGTTCGAGCGAGTATGCTTCTGCCCGTGTTCGCGGCTGGAGACGAGTTGCAACATCCATACCGGTGTGGCGGTCGTGTGCGGCCGGACACGACGGCCCAGCTCACAACTCAACGGATGGAGGTTCTCTCCAAATAATTATTACAGTACAGGTCTCCGCAGCTGCGAAGGACGTGGTGGTCTGGTTGTACCGGAGAGGACCGTCCCGCCGTTCCTATATGCTGCAAGAACGATTTATGGGATCCAAGGTTGTGCCTCCTCTCAACCGCGCTTCGGTAGAGGTATCCTCCCGCAGACGAGGATGGAAAACGCCTGAGCGGTGACCAGAGAGGCTCCTTGGGTTCCGTGCACTTGACCCTTCTCCTTCTATTGCTAGGATGGCGATTTTTGCCTTTCGAGGGCAGCAGACCGGCGTTCACGAACGAGTCGACATGCCTTCCCTGAGCGACAGAATAATGAAATTCTACCGAGCAGGATCCAAATGTGGTGCGATGGCGGTGATATCCTGAAAAGAGTCGAGACAGGTATCGAGAATCGCTCGAGCTGTTGAGCCAGGGTCAGGCGTTATGACAACGATGGCGGGCGGTATGGCAATTGTGGCACAGCGTGATTCCCATCAAGGAAGACGGAAGTTGGGAAGAGCGTAATGCTCACTTCCACATTGTTGTCGTACGGTGTTTGTTGTTGCAGGAGGAACTGCTGCAAAGCAAGAGCGGTCATGCAAGGAGACGCGCGTGTAAAGTGTGAAAGATGTTCAGGGCCAGGGTTCCAAAGGTTGCAGGTGTGAGACAAAAGCCCAGTAGTATGGGGGAAGGAGGAGCAGCGGCTCGGAGGTGAGGCGGTCGAGGCGGTAGAGGATAGTAGCACAACACAACAAAACACTTCCAACTGGAGGCCGGTAGTCACCTCGCGAGGAACCCTGAATTCACATCTGCATGTCTAAAAGGGAGTAGCACTACTGACAATAATTCAAAATTCAAAGGTGCGTCGACAAGATGATTCCCGATCGCTGCTGCCGGTGAAGCTGCTACAATTACGAGGAGGATGAGGAGGCTACAGAGCCAAAGTTTAGACCGCCAATGCAGCAGTGATGATCAATGGGCGAGAGCGATACGTACAGAAGATGTTTCAGTAATAATCACCACGACCGCACGCGCACAGCTGCCGATACAATTATTATGGGTAGATCACGCCCACGGACACAGTACACACACAGGTGCAAATACCTCAGCGTCTCGACTCAACTGATGGCCGATAATTTATCAGATGTGTCCAGGTGTGCCACTGCTGGGAAAACCAACCAACACTCGGTGAGACGACGGGTATCTCTCTCCACCTTACTTACATATGCATATACACACCTGTACATAGCAGCGGCCGGATCCTACGTTGTTCGCCAACCGGCTCTGGTGGGATACCTGTCCGAGGGGCTGGCAAAGCACGAGGGAACCTTGAAAGGCAAGTACAATCGGGGCACTGAAACCGGGCGGCAGATGATGAAATTTAGACTACTGCACGTATGTGCTGTGATTATTCCCTGTTCGTCCTCCCGCCATGCAAGATCCCTGACACCGGCGTGGAACAAGCATAGATTCCAACAATCTAGCAATAGTCCAGGGTGAAGAAACACAAAAATGCAGGTGTGGAGTCTTCTCGTGCATCGGTAGCAGGTGTAGCTCAACTCTTCACTCCGATGGACCGTGGTAATCAATGGCTGTATACTCCTTGCCCCTTTTCCACACTCCGATACTGACCAGGCTCCTTGATGACGAATCGACAAGGTACGTCTAACGACAATACATTGCATTCTACCTAAATACCTAGTAGTATCGGGGCGTATGGAAGACGGGATTCGACTTCACATACCGTACAACCACGACACCCTTGTTTATTTTCGCACAAACGGGCGGTCCACCAACCAGAAAAATCGTTCAGGGACACTGGACGCCAGTGGCTCGCGGACGCCTCAACAGAGTTCAGTCTAACCAAAGCGGCGCTTGATGCTTGCGTCTGCCACACGCACGCACATTCTCGCCGAGATCCCCTCCAGCTGGCATTATTATCATCGTCAATGACCAGGGCTTTTTAACACCCCAAGGAACAAGGGAAACATCATGCAAAGCAACGTCCACAAGATGTTGGGCTTTCGCTGCCCGAGTCAGACACCGGGAATACATTCTAGGGTCAAGACATCCGCGAGCCATGTGGTAGCGTTGGATATCATTCGACTCCTTTCCGTCGCCCCTCGTATCTCAGACACACGTTTACACCAATCGTCCGGTCCGCGACCGCTGTCGTCTCATCCGGTCCGCGTCGCGGCACGTGTTCAGTACAGGTTGCCATAATCCGCATTGAATATGAATGGGGGATGAATCGCATCACGGACAATACCTCGAGATGCTCTTGGCTCTGACATCGTGGCGCAGATCGAATCGTACAGCGTTGTACTCATCTTTGTAATACTTGTTACCTACCTAGGTATCTGGGTATCACTATAATTTTGTTTGAGGTTGGCATCGTTTCAAGGCCTGGGGGGGAGCTCTTATCGACACACCTATTCGCACGGTTCGCGCTCACGCCTGAGATGCTCTTAACATAGACCTCGCTGTGGGAATATCCTCACAGCTATGACCAGATATGCCAACTGTGCGAACCATCTGTATCTGATCGGCAATGAAATCGCAGTGCGTTGAGTTTCCGAAATATTCCCAAGATTTGTTCCAGGAAAACGCACTCTGCAACCCCCCCCATGGTGGTGCCCAAACCCTTACGAAACCCTAGTTCAGATTACTGCGCAGGTGCTGCTGATGGCGCAGAACGAATCACTCCCTTGCCGATGTTACCAAACTGGCATCAGTGCCGTCGAAGTCTTCTTATCCTCAGGCGACGGGTGATTTTGTGAACTCTCGCACCGCTTGAGCTAGTACTTGGATTCTGTAGGAATTAGTGATTTCAATGAACATCGATGTCTTGAAACGGAAACAATGACAACCCGGGCGGGCAGGACGATCATTCACGGCCCGGAGTACATGATAACCTGGCTGGATCGGGCCGAGGGCTTGCCCCCCACCATCATCATCACTGCGAAGAATTATCGATGTTTGCGAGTGCCCGCTCGTGCAGTCAAATTTATGTCGTCACTTGCGTTCCAATATTTCTGAAGACTTCTTCATCGCGCCCATTCGGTCGATGGGTGGAAGGTATAAAGAGCATCAGATCAAAGACGGAGCACAAAGTCGGGTAAAATCACGAAGGCCAGCGTGCAGATGCAACAAGTTGCAATCAAGAATTTAGTACTGTCGAATAGGACAACAGAAAGAATATAAGCATCCAGATCCGGAACGACATTCTCACCTTTTTTCCCGACACATGCCTCGAGATCCGTTGATAGCCCTGGTGGGCAAGCCTTCCTCTGGCAAAAGTACCACATTGAACTCACTCACCGACACGACTGCCAAAGTAGGTACGCCCGCCCGCCCTCACCTTTTCCACAGACAGCTGCTGACCAAGCCGTGACATAGGCAATTTCCCGTTCACCACTATAGATCCCAACCGCGCGGTCGGATATCTTCACATCCCGTGCGCCTGCTCAAGGGCGACTCTGCCAGGCAACGAGCCCACCGCTCCCGGGGACCCACTCCCTTTGTCGAAACGATGCAAACCCAATTACGGCGCATGTCAACAGGGCGTCCGCAGCGTACCCATCGAGCTCCTCGACGTAGCAGGCCTAGTCCCTGGTGCGCACCAAGGTAAAGGCTTGGGCAATCGTTTCCTTGACGACCTTCGGCATGCGGACGCGTTGATCCACGTCGTCGATGTGAGCGGCACGACTGATGCCGAGGGCAAAGCCACACGGGGCTACGATCCATCCCACGACATTGTATGGTTGCGGTCGGAAATCGTCAATTGGGTGCTTGGGAATCTGATGCAGAAATGGGGCGGCATCAAGCGGAGACATATCGCGATCAAAGCCACCGCGGTGGAGACATTGCAAGGCCAATTCTCAGGCTACGGATCTAACGCCGCGGTCGTGGCGCGCACGTTGGACAAGATGGGTCTCAAAACGCCGCTGCAGGATTGGTCCGATGCGACGGTCGAGAGTGTGGTCAACGCGTTTGTGGACGAGAAGTTCCCTACTGTGCTCGCCCTGAACAAAATCGACCACGCAGACGCGGACAAGAACGTCTCCAAGATCGCCAAAGCGGAGCCTCCAGAACGGATCGTCTTATGCAGTGCCATCTCGGAAGTCTTCCTTCGTCGTCTGGTGAAGCAAGGGTTTGTCCGATATATCCCGGGCTCGGAATTTGTCGACACGCGCGAGGATCTCATAGAACAGGGCGAGGAAGATGGCGGAGGCCTCAAGGAACTGGACGAGAAGCTCAAGACGCGCATCGAGAACCTCAAAGATATGGTGTTATATCGCTTCGGAAGCACGGGCGTCAATCAAGTCCTCACGCGTGCGTCCGAAGTCCTAGGATTGACACCTGTGTTTCCTGTGCGAAACATCGGATCCTTCGGCAGTGGCGAGGCGGGCGCAGTTGGAGAGAAGGCGGCAGTGTTCCGAGACTGTGTATTGGTCAAGAAAGGTAGTACCGTAGGGGATGTGTATCGAAAAGTCATGGGCGACGCACCTTTGGCATTTGTGGAGACGGTGGGCGGAGTGCGGGTCAGCGAAGATGATGAAGTTGCAGTGGGCAAGAACGATGTGAGCCTTCTCCCCGCCTATCCTAGAAAATATTTACTGATCCTCAAATCCCTAGATATTATCTTTCAAGGTTGGCCGAGCATGAGATTTGGGTTGATGGATGGCTTGCGATGGACGGATCACGGCGCGGCAATAGAATGCATTCTACAATTCAGGAGAAATACCTATCAGCACCATACGGCGACAATCGGGCAGTACCGACAATGTTGTGCTTTGGTGCACTGTTCACATTCGCCAGAGACGAGTGCAGGAGTCAATATATTTGTATTTCCTGGGCTTGATCCATGGGTACATCTGTGCAAATGCGGTAATTATGTATCGCGGTCAAATGCTGTAACAGAATCATGGCCGAGGAGACCCTGTGTTGATCATGCCCCTCCGAAACGACCCCAGGAATTGTTGGTGCCAAGCATCAACTCCAGCTGTCCAATTCAAGACTGATGCGATTGGACTTTGATGTATATTGCAATCCTGTACAGAAGTCTCTCGAATTGCTATCACGTCCGTCTCCAAATATAGTCAAAAAAAGCAGACATAACGGACGTGTACCATCCGTGATCACAGCCTTTCATCATGGATCCTTTCAGCTCCGAAGGCGAGCTCGTCAACATCCATACCGCCTTCATCCAGGGCCAATACCAAAATGTCCTCGACGACTTCGACGCTTCCGACTTCTCCGACAGCAACAAACTCCCCATCCAGATCCTCCGATACCGCGCCCAATGCGCCCTCGGCCGATACGATGAAGTCCTGAGCGCCATCAGCGACAGCGACGCCAAACGCACCCCGGACCTCGCCGCCGCCAGACTCCTCGCCGCCTACTCCCAGAAACCCAGCGAGAAACTCGCCGCCGAAGCCGAGAGCCTCGCAGCTTCGTCCGGCGACAACCTCACCGTGCAACTCCTCGCCGGCACCGTGCTCGCGCGCGCCGGGAACTCCGAACAAGCACTCGCCCTCCTCTCCAAACACCAAGGCTCGCTCGACGCCGTCGCGCTCCTCGTCCAGATCCACCTCTCCCAGAACCGCACCGACCTCGCGCTGAAGGAGGCCCGAAGCGCGCGCAGCTTCGCCCAGGATGCGCTATTAGTCAACCTCGCCGAGAGCTGGATCGGCGTGCGGCAAGGCGGCGACAACTACCAGAAGGCATACTACGTGTTCGAGGAGCTGGCCGGCGCGCCGAGCTCGTCGTCGGCGGCCTCGTTGGTCGCACAGGCCGTGAGCGAACTGCACTTGGGCCGGACGGAGGAGGCGCAGACGGCGCTGGACCAGGCGTTGGCGCTGGAGCCGGAGAACACGGCGGCGTTGGCGAACAAGATCGTCCTCGAGACGATTGTGGGGAGGGATACACAGGAGTTGGTGCAGACGCTGCAGAAGGCGGATCAAGAGCATGAGTTGTTGGTCGACCTGGCGGCGAAGAGGGAGGCGTTCCAGGCGGCGTTGGCGAAATACTCGCCCAAGTTTGTTTCATAGATGGGAATGATGAAAAAATGAAATGAGTCCCTTTTTCCCTTCCCCTGTCGACTTACAAAAGACTATGATGATGACTGCTCTTACGATGCGAACATGCAGATGGAAGAAAACCAAAGAGCCTCAGGATGTTGAATGTCTGGGCATGTCTCCGCCAGACTTCATCGTCTCACTCGAAGATAGAGATGAAAAGGAAGAAAAAAGTTCTCAGTATCAGGAGGACATGAAATGGGTTGGTACCGCTGCGATCATCAGATGCTCAATCAAAGCCGCTCTACGTTCCCGTCACAACGCCTTTGATGATACCACACGACCCAGGTAGTCCTGTCGAAAAGTACAACACTGGAATAATTCCCTCATCTCCTGAAAATAACCTCCTCGCTACTCTCCAGCCCCTCTCATCCTCACCGAAATCGAAATATCCATCCGAACATCTAAAAGACCAACAGCGCCGCCCTGGCAGTCAACCCAGCCAAGACCAACGAACTCGTCGCGAACAGATAGAACCGGCGAATGACCGGATCGTTGACCAGGGACTGATAGAAGGAATGCGCGACGCGGAGACCCACGTAACCCCAGGCGGCGTATTGCTGGACGGGGGAAGGAAAACCCACAAACGCGTTAGTCTCGGGCGCTCATCACAGGAAGACAACAGGCACGCACAAAGGCCGGTGCACATTGACGTTGCCCATCATCATTTCAACCGGATCGTTCTGTAGAATCAAAAGAAGAAAAACGACAATGTACCATGACACGTCTCTGAGCATCGTCCGGCCCCCAAGCCCTCTCACCCCTCTCCCCTTCCCCGATCCCTCTCAATTCAAAAAAGAAAGAAAAGAAATCAAAGCCATAAAACTTACCGTGCCCAAACTCGCATCGCCCGCCACCGCCAACGCCAGCACGACGGCATAGAAAACCGTCGGCTGCTCGTGCAGATGGGCGAAGTTCGCCGCGACGTTCGTGACGTGCGGCGGGAACTTCGCTTCCATCTCGGCCTTGGCCCTCGAAGGGTTCCTCAGGTTGATCTTGTATTTGCTGAAGGCCGGGATCCGCGTCGCGTAGAGCCAGATCTCCATGGCGAAGGTCCAGGCTGCGAGGCTCAGGACGGGGCGGAGGAGGAGAGTGTTGATTGGATACGGAGGGGTGGGGAGGGCCATCTTTTTGGTCTTGTTGGGTTTGGGTTTGGGTTTGGGCGGTTGTTCGTTTTTTTCAACTTGGGGAGTTTGGTGAGGGGAGGAGGAGTGAGGTTGGAGATGGGTGGATTGCTTTGGGGAGGAGGAGGGAAGAAAGAGGGCAGGATGATAGGATGTTTGAACTCCATTCATTATTATTAATCGGAGAATGGGGAATTTGGTGGTGGCTTGAAGTTTCGTCACAGATAGAAATGCTGTTGCCTGCGAGGAAGCAGCTCCACACAGAGAGATCGCTACGCTTGAGCACAGTGCGCATTGTCGTCAGCTGACATTGGATGGTATACCGACGCCGAACTCGTTTCAAATATACAGATGGGAGCAAGCCAATTGACATTTCTGTCATCTTGTCCGCCGAAGAGATGTACCAGCGCTGTATCAATTTCATTCATCTGTGACCAAATCTAAATAGTCTGGAAAACACATCATCCTTATTTCCTTCATCCCATCCGTCGCCCAAAGAATTCGACAACCGCATCACGCCAATCCGTCAAGACAAATGAAAGACGAATTTACCCAAAGCAATCGTCTTATACCTCGAACCCTCGCGCCCAATGTGCCACCACCACTTTGCCTTCTGTGAAACTCCCGCGTGGCGTCCGGACGATGATGGCCGCGTGGGTATGCCGCACCCGGCGGATGTGGCACTCGTATTTCGCGATGTCGAGCGAGTTCAACCCGTCGATGATGTCGAATTGATCCTTGGTGAGGGCCAGAATCGGCCAGGGGCCGCCGTGTTCACGGGCCCGTTCGCGCTTGCTGAGTTCGATGGCGGGTTTGGCGCCCTCGGGGATTTCGCTGGCGGGGACCGATTCGGGGGGCGGCGTCGGCAGGTAGCCGGGGTTCTTCGAGTTCATGGAGCGCTCGCTGATGTGGTCGCGCACGGCGTTGGCTTCTTCGAGGAGCTTCTGGCGGTAGCGGCTCAGGTCGAAGACTTTGCCGGACTCGTGTTGTTTCAGGCGTTGGCCGGATTGCACGGTCTGCCAGCCGGCGTTGAGGAGGAAGAGGGGGATGACGAGCGGGAGCATGACGCCGACGACCATGTACATCTGCACGCTTTTGATCGTCCGGGTGTCGATGTACGTCCATTTTTGGTAGGTCGTTAGTTCGTCCCGGACGGACTTTTTGGGCACCGAGGGCCGCGCGGGATCCAAGATTACTTCCAGCTCGCCTTCGGGTTGGTTCGGCAGGTAGTAGACTTGTACTCGGTTGAAATCGACGTAGGGGTTGACGCGGCTGAAGTATGCTGACCAATACGGGACACTTCGGTCATTCATGGTGTTGGCGTAGATGGATTTGTTCTTGAACATTTTCAACCCCTTGACGAAAATGCTGGTCGGATCCGCCATGATCGTAAGCAGCGGACGACCGGTGCCTCGGAAATTGTCGGTGATGAAGATTTGTTGACCCGAATTTCCCAATGTCCTCCCCCCCAGATAATTCCATATCGACGTCCGCCAGCTGGCCATGGGCGCGCGAATCCCAACATGAGGCGACGCGAATGTGGTGAAATTTACGGGCTCGTACTTGTCGAAGAATCCGTTTTTGTAGAGAAGTCCGACGGCATATCGCGAGACGAGTCCTCCTAGAGAATATCCGGTGATGCTGATCTTCTTCAACTTTGCGCCCTGCTTCTCTAGCGACGCCACTTCGTTCTCGATCTCGTGCGTGACGCGCTCGCCGCCAATATCGACGCCATCGTATGTGTTGTTGCTCTCGTTGCTCTTCACCACCAGGATGTGAACTTCTGGATGTTGTGCTTCTAGTGTGTCTCGGACGTAGCGAAGGTGATCGGGCGTTCCCCAGAAGCTATTCAGATGCAGAATATGGTCAGACTCTCATGCCGGTCGCGATCAAACACTGCTGGCGCGCGCACTGACCCGTGAACCAAGACCGCGATGTGTTCAACGTCTTGCGGTTTGGGAGCCATGATGCGTCCTGTGGAGAGCGACGGGCGGTTGCGCTTCTCAAATGCCGTGCCGTCGATCTATGTCTGATCGCCTGTCGGGCCAGAGTTTGAGACCAAAGTGCGCGCGTGGATGAGGGAGACGACGACGATAACGTGGGATTTCGGAAGTGTATGCGCGCGAAAACAAAGCGGAAGAGGAGCGGCGGCGGCGGTATGATATATGTGATGATATCGAAAACGTGCTATGGCCGAGGTGAGGGATCCTACCAATTTTGGCACATTGATATGAACGACAGTTGGCGCGAATTGCTCCGGTGGACTCTACTGAGACGACAAGTCTATGTGGAGTTGACGACTTCCCTAAATATGTATGTTGAAGGGTGCAGGTGTAGAGAGTTCTCCATATCGCTTGGGCAGTGTACAGGAAACGAACGGAGGATTCAAGATGCGTATGATCAACGTCATCGTCAGGTAATCGTCAGTCACAATCAAATGCTACGACATACTAGTAATAAAGCCGAGCCCCGGCGGAGGCTTTCTCTGCCCGGAGCCCCGGCCGTAATTATAATAATAATAATCATAGGGAACTGGACCGAACTCATGGGAAAGCTTGTTTCTGTGTGGAGCGATCATGTGCCATGGAATACATCAATGTACTGGAATATCGTCCGTGGTATCGTCAAATGGATGGTCCGTCACAGGTCCAAGGCACAAGAGACTCCCCAGCCCGCGCAACGTGTAATGCAACTCCCTGCATAACTGGGATCAACGGAGGTTGTGCATGCATAGTGACCATCACCACCAGGGCTGGCGAACTGTCCGTACCAGACAGACGACACAGTCACCGCAATCATCGTACCTGCATATATTCCAAGGCGAGCAACGACCATACATATATCATCAATCGCTCACCGGACTGGCTCGCATGTCATCGGGCTAGTTAACACCTGGGCAGCATCCCAACCCGCGATGGTTTTGGCTGTGTAGTAGTATACCTCGACGACTTTCCAACGACACCACGGGAAGTATAGATATCCACACACATCGCCGGTTCGAAGATACTAGATAGTTCATCGCCGCGGTCACTCCATATATCTAGCATGCCCAGGCGTGCCCAAATTGGATGCATGCAGCGGCGTGCTTGATGACACTCTCTACGCCTGGCACGATTCTCCATCCGGCGCCATGGTGTTCACAACGACAAACCTCTTCAAGACCATTCCATGTCCAGAAGGCGTTAAATGCTCTTTGACACATTGCATCTTTTCTCATGACCCACAACCGAAGCAAGTCCAAGACAAACCTACAAGCGTCATCTCGTCGCTGCCCGTGAAGGAAAGCGTCCCTTCACCTCGACTAGAGACTTCAGAACCGGCGACCAAACGTCGTAAAATCACATATGGCAGTCTGGCGGAGAAACCATTAAGCCGCGCCGATCAAATTCGCAACCAACTGGCGGCTGTTCGGTCAGGCGGCTCCAATGCTGCTACACATAATTCCGCGACCGAAAAGGAACCCGCGAACAATGCCGGCCAAACGACTGCACCTGCGACGTCGAGTAGGCCTATTTCTCCCCCGATAGTGTCAAAGCCTCGAACAACTCCAACTCCAGGCCAAACAGGGGCGCATAAGCCAGCGTCTTCCATTGTGGTCAAACCCGAAACCAAAGTAGAGAATCTTAACCCCAGACTCATTCCTCATGATCCCGCTGGCCACGCGAAGCGATCACTCTATCTCAAGCATCTCCATGGCGAGGTTGCTCGTCTTAACAGAGAAGTGGTCGGGAAAGTCCCCCATGACTTGGAAGGCCAGCTCCCTTTGAGTGCACAAGCGGTAATTAAACTTGTTCTTGACGAGGAAGAAAAGGTAGCCCGCGACCAGCCTTCGGTATACGGGAATGTCATCAAGCAACGTCTGTTCCAACTCAAGAAGATCTCCGTGGAAGATTGGATTACGCAGGTGAGAAGCGTCTTGCCGGCTTCGAAGTCGCAGGCAAGATCAAA
Source organism: Dissoconium aciculare CBS 342.82 (assembly GCF_010015565.1). Taxonomy (NCBI): domain Eukaryota; kingdom Fungi; phylum Ascomycota; class Dothideomycetes; order Mycosphaerellales; family Dissoconiaceae; genus Dissoconium; species Dissoconium aciculare. The sequence goes on from NW_022984952.1 coordinate 486,654, forward strand.
AGATGAGAAACCCATCGACACGCGCATGAACTTGGATGAAGAAGTGTTGATCCTGCCGCATCTCATCACCGACCAGTCAAAACTGGTTGGTTTCGAATACATCACGGAACCACCTTCAGCAGAAAGTATCGCTTCGGCCGTGACTGGAGTAGAGCACAGCCACAACTATGAAGAGTGCGATCGATGTGCTGCACGCTTTCAAGTATTCCCTGATCGCAATGACGAGGGTCTGCTCGCTTCTAATGGTCCATGCCGGTATCATCCAAATCGAAAGACTTTCCCTCCACGACAAAAGACGGATCGGGAGACGGGACCGCAACAGGCATATTATCCATGCTGCATGCAAAATGTGGGCGCTGCTGGGTGTACTTCGAATGACGATCATGTTTTTAAGACAACGAGCCCAGGCCGACTTGCAGCTGTCCTGCCATTTATCACTACGCCTGAGAACGATCGTCCCGCCCGAGATCGAGACGGCAAGACCGTCAAAGCGGTCACATTCGATTGTGAAATGGGCTATACCGTCTACGGCATGGAGCTGATACGCCTGACGGCTGTGAGCTGGCCTGAAAACAAAGACCTGTTGGATGTTCTCGTGCGGCCTCTCGGCGCCGTCATCGATCTCAACAGCCGCTTCTCAGGTGTCTTCTCGGAACACTTCCGCGATGCGATTCCCTTTGACGAATGGAGCGCATCGTCAGCAGGAAGTCGTAAACCCAACAAACCACCACCCAAGGATTCCGCCACCACTACCACCACCACTCCATCCCAACTCCCCATCGTCGACTGCCCCCAACGCGCCCGAAGCCTCCTTTGTAGCTTCCTCACCCCAAAAACCCCTCTCATCGGCCACGCCATCAACAACGACCTCAACGCCGTCCGCCTCTGCCACCCCACCATCATCGACACCGTGATCCTCTACCCCCACCCCCGCGGCCTACCCATGCGTCTGGGCCTCCGCGCCCTGAGCCACCGCATGCTCAACCGTGCGATCCAAACCGGCGGCGCGCAGGGCCACGACTCCCGCGAAGACGCCGTCGCGACGGCCGATCTCGTCCGCGTGAAAGTCGGAGAGAAGTGGAAGCAGATGAGGGCTACGGGGTGGAAATTGGTCGATGGGGAAATCGTCCCGCCGCCGCGGAAACCGACGAATATGGTGGTGGATGACGGGAGGGATCCTGACCTGCTCGGAGCGACGGCCGCGGGCGGGAAGAGGAAGAGGGATGGCGACGATGAGCAGGAGAATTGAGAGGGCAGCGATGGTAACCCCAGAACCTTGTGATATCGGAGGAATGTACACTACGAATAGCAAGGAAATAACGTTCTGAGCTCTATTGAGCACCACAGGCCACTTCAACTCGTTTCGGAACTCGTTCTCTGAAATCGTGAAGTCCAACCTCCTCCAACATCAGAAGCGAAAACCCTAATGCATGACGTCCGGGGTGACTGGTGAACAGCATCTGCAGCTGGTGAGCGAGATCACCCAATGACGACTGTGTAGTGGTATTCCGCATCCCGTCAAATCGTATCCCGACGACGACCAAACGAGACCAATGTTCTTTCCCAAAAATGGCATCTCCAATCAAAGCCGCCGCCAGTGATGAGCACGCCACGGGCCCCTCCTCACCACCACCACTCGTCCCCCCGACCATGAAAATGCTCATCTTCAAAAGCTTCCCCGATCTCCGCGAATTCCGACATCCGGCCCTCTGGGTCCATTTCCCTCGGGATGAAAACGACCGGCCGAAGAAGGACCGGCTGCGCACCGCCGAGCTTGGCCATGGCGTCGTCGCAGTCGACGACGGAGACGGAGACGGGGAAGAATACTGTCTCCTGGTCCAAGTCACGGGTTCACGGGGGTTCTTCGCCTATGATTGCTCACGGAGCGATTTGCGCATGGCCGAGCCGACCAGCTCTGCCTCTCCTCCCGATCGTGGTGGGGATGATCATCGGACTGCGGGGGTTTCTTCAATCATCAATTCATCCGGGGTTTCACACCGGCCGGTGCCCGCCAAGGGGATTCCCATCCCGCTTCTCGTCCCGGATCGTCTTCGGGACAGCGGCGTCGGGCAGGAGGTGAGGTCGCTCATCCTGTCCACTCTCGAGGGAACTCCGGTTGAGAACGCGGACCCGGAGTTTAATTGCCAGACTTGGACGGAGTTGGCGCTCCGGGGTTTGTGGAAGGTTCGGGTCTTGGACGACGCGGGGTTCGAGAGGGCGGTGGAGGAACTCATCGATGGGATCGACGAGGCGGAGGACGATGAGCTGTGAGGAGTCTCCCTGACATGGATGGGTGAGTGGGAGGGGGGGGGGGGGGGGGGGGGGGGGGGGGGGGAGAGGAAGTTAAATGACTTTCATTACGCTTGTGTTTTTTATCATTACTGCATCGTGTCTTGTACACACCTCGCACCTTTCACCATCCGGACCGTTCACAATTCACAAAACCTCGATGGCATAGTAACAAGTCTGTTGGACGGCCCATCAAGCCTTGGCGGTACCCGCCACCGCCGCCTTCAACGGGTCCACGAACACGCCCGGCAATTTCCGCGTGGTGGAATCGAGGTATTTCTCCAGCAGGTAGGCCGACTCGATCAGACTCTCCTCCGCACCCCACGCGCCGTGGAGGAGCAATCCGATCGGGACGTGACCCTCTCCCTGCAGAGGCGGGGCATATCCCACCGGCGAGCTGAGCGCCGGGACGCCCGTGAAGTTCGCCAACCACACATACTCCATGGACCGCAGCGACATGGTCGGGTCGCTGCAGCCGCTGACCAGGTCGCCCGGGTCCTTGATCGGCCAGCCCGCGGTGGGGCAGGTGGGCGTCGCGATGAGCATGCCCGGGTTCTCCGCCCAGAGGTGGCTGAGGTGCTCCATGAGCAGGGTGCGGAGCTTCTGGCCGAGCATCAGGTCGAGGGAACTCCCTTGCCTGCAGATCGAGAGGAGGATCTGGTTGGGCGCGGTCAGGTCTTTGATGTCGAGGACGGCGGTCGCGGCTTCGGAGAGGATGGTGAGGGCGTGGCAGGATTGCCCCTCGGCGAGATGGGGGATTTCGATCTCCTTGACGGTGTAGCCGTGCTCTCCCACCAGATGGTCGATTGCGGCCTGGCAGGCTTTCTTGACGTCCTCGTCGGCACGTTCGAACCACGCTCTGTAGATGCCGATGGTCTTGGGCGACGCCGCGGAGGTCGGAGTCGCAAACGGTGGGAAGAGGGATGAGTTGCCGTCCTTGGGGTCCGGGCGGCCGAGGATACGATAGGCCAGGTGCAAGTCGGAAACATTCGAGGCCATGGGGCCGTAGACGCCGGTGCTGGCGCAGATGTTGCGTGTCGGCAGGCCGGATATCCGGTCATGGCTGGGCTTGAGGCCGTAGATGCCACAGAAGCTGCTGGGCAGGCGAATACTGCCACCGCCGTCGGCACCCAGCGCGAAGGGCACGAGACCGCTGCTCACGGCATAGCCCGACCCGCCCGAAGAGCCGCCGGTGTAGTACTTGGAGTTGTGGGGGTTGAGCGGTGTACCGTGGTTGGGGTTGTTGTTGGTCGTGTCCATGCCGAGTTCATGCATGTTGGTGAGACCGATGATCACGGCGCCGGCATCGATGCACTGTTGGACACACCAAGCCGTCGCCCCGGCGGTGCCGTCGTTGGCGATCCAGTTCTTCTTGGTGCCGACGGTCATCTTGTAGCCCTGGACTTCAACTTGATCTTTGATGGCGATAGGGACGCCGTCGAGCGGGCCGAACGCTTTTCCGCTTTTATATCGTAGCGTTGAAGCCTCTGCCGCAGCCAAGACGTGATCCTTATTCACCTGAGTGAATGCGACTGCATGGCCCGACTTCTTCACGTCGGTTGTGCTGATCAATGCGATGAGAGCCTGGGCTACATCTGTCGGTGTTGTTGTGCCGCTGATGTAGGCATCGTGGTAGTCCTTGACCGTGACATATCGCGCAGCATCGCCGACCGGGCCTTCTTTCGATGACCACCGTTGAATGAAATCGGCCTCGCTTTCCTCGGTACCAGCGAGCTTGCGGTCCGGGATGACGGCAGGATTGTAACGCGCTTCGTAATGCTCCAGTGTTGAGCCGATGCGATGCACGTTCGTGAAGCCGGCTTGCTTGTAGAAGTACTGTGCAACAAAAGGCAGGTTCACCACGGCTGTGGCTGCTACGCGTAAGAATTGTCCACGCATGATCGGGATGACCTTGTTGTCCGAGGGATTGCTCAGCGCCTTGGTCTTCGCCGGAGTCGCCATCTCTGCAGATTTCCGCTTTGAAGATGCGAGAGGATCCTCGTCTGCTGCTTGAATAGTGGGACCTGGCGAGATCGTCACGAAGGTTTCCAAATGACACCCTGTTGTCGCGTCTCCGACTCGATGGCTGCTTTCCAATCAATGTACGTGGGTCAATCTTTTCAAAATCGTCCTTAAATTACGCTAAAAAATACGCATCCCATAACAGTGAGAATGGTTTCGAACGACGGTGCTGTTCAAACATCGGAAGCAAATACATCGCGCATCCGTCCCGGAATGAATCGCGCTCTCAAAGTCGTTGCGCTGGTACCTCGGCAGAAATGAAGTTCGTTCAATGCTTCTCTTTGGGTTCGAACTAGTAGCGGAGGTCTGGCCGAAGCCATCCAGGCAACCATTTACCAACGCCTGCAGAGCACGATTCCCTCCTCGACTGGTTTTTCCTGCCCGAATACAGTAACTGCTAAAACATCTAGTCGGAGTTATCGTGACGAAAGGAGCATAGGGTCGCGGAGGTGACCTATCTAGACATGTCTCACGTATAGCATACACCCAACCTGGCGTGTGGTTGACCGACGCCTAGCAGGCTTGATAACTTTACTTCGGCGGAAATGCGCCAACACGTTTTGCACTTGTCCTTCGCTGCAGCAAGCGGGCAATTCTTTACTGCGACGTCAGCTCCTTCCTCAATCGTTATTTCCATCTGAATTTGCTCTGCAATGTCGACGTACAAGTCAACGAGGTCTGTGTGATGCGAATGAACATGTCGACGACCGTGCACAGCCGAGTCTTACCCGTCTCAACAAGCGGAGTGGTTCGAATTTGGCCAGACGGCAACCAACAATCTTCGTCATGAAGATGACATGCTGGTCGTGCAGAGCCGAGAGAATCGGATGCTCGATCGATGTTGAAATAGCTGTTCCGTAAATCTGACATGTCCGGGCCTCGAACGAAAAAATTGCAACACATACTTGCCCTCCGGTTATCGTGTTCTCAAGTTTTGCCTACCAGTCAGCTCCTCGGGCCCGATATATTTGCATGGTGTTTGGGACGACGAGATTTGCCAATAGGCTCTACACCTGGCGATCAATTGTCTTGCGATCATTCAACCTTCTCGTTTGGGGTAGGTCCGAACACTCGAGCATCATGTTCATGGCGAGCATTAGCTAATACCATGGCGATCACAAGTGCCCTGGATCTCGGTAGATTGAAACTATGATTTTCGGTTTGCCGTTTCTCCGTCAAGTATCGAATCAGATTTACATGTACTCTTCCGTTCAAAGTTCCCACCGAAGTGATACATTGGGAGATGCGGCACGGTTGCGCGCCCCTTCCATCGAGGGATTCCGCGTCGACTGTGCCTCATCTCAAACATCGGTAAGCGGTCCCAAGGCTTCGAAGATCGTTTTCCATGCACGTAGCATTCGAATTCTGGGATCAGATCTCCAAGAGGACGTTATATGCGGACCATCACCGGATTTTTGAAGAGAAAATCAACCAAAATCAACCGCAGCCATCCTCATGGGCGCAATCAGAAATCCCGTCTTCTTCGAGTCATATCATCCCACTGAACCGAGCAGTCAAGCAGACGGCATACACATCGTTGAAGAACGACCAGCCACACATAGAAGAACCAAGCGAAATCTACCAAAGCTTCACTTGAACACTTCCAAGGCAGTACTGAACCTCGACCTTCGAGATCGCATCTACGAGGTGAATCCCGAGTGCATCCACCACGACACTCCCGATCGAGAGGAAACTAAGCACAGAATCCAGATCCCGTCCAAACAAATCATCATGTGGCCGAAACTCGCCGAGACGGTGCTCCTCTCAGCGACGATCAGCGTCCTCCTAGTCGAGTTATCCGGGGCTCGCTTGGTGCATGACAAATTCCTCGAGTTCCTGAGAACAGCGTTCGCCACGAGCGCGATGTTGATTCTCAGCGGCGAGATCAGAGGACACTGTCTCCGTCGTCGGCGGGAGTTGTTGTCTCTGGGATCTTCGTCCCATCATCCCGATCTTTCCGCCCATCATCGATGGCGGACGGTCGTGAAGGCGTTGGCGATCAGCATCTCCATGTTCGACTATTTCGCTTTTCCGGACTCGGGATGGGTTCCTAAGGAGCAGCGGTTTTGGAAGTCGATGCCTCTGTTGGCCAGTGCGGTCTTATCGCTGTATCTCCGGGACTGACAAACATGGGTGTCGCTAACCACCCCCGCGAAACTTGGACTGTAGATGTAACAAAATCGAAAGTTTCCCAATCATCAAATGGTCGAAGGAAGAGTTTCAAAGGGCACGTGTTTCCGTCGATCATTCCACCATCGCATGACGCAATTCTGCGGCACAGTCGCACCCATCTGTGCGGCAGGGAAAACCCCTTGCTCGCCGTATCGATGGATGTATGTAAGTTGAAAAAGATCCCTTTCCGCCACGCCCGAGCAGAAAATCCGAGACGTCCGAGACCTGGTCCACGCCGTGTCGTCAATCTCAAGGGATTACTGGAGAAAGAGAATAATCACCAAAGGTGTGCGATTTGAAACCCAAAAAGCCAGGATGGAGACCTATTCGCCAGAGAAAGGAGCACTTGACTCGGAAAATCTAGCGGATATTATTGTAAGATACACTCCGGATCGGCCTTTTCTAGGAATGGAAAATTCCCACGCAGTTCAAGGATAACAAACGGAATGTAGCCTGTTCGCCGCCGAAGTCGACCTTCTTGGTCGCTGTTGATGACCGTCTTCGTGACCAACACACTGCTTTACATGGCATTGGGGATACTTCGACGCTACGCAATCCCGATGAGTGAATGGACCTTTACGGCTCTGCAAATACTCGTCACATCGTCCGCAAACCTGTACATACAGTACGGCATGAGGGACCGGACGCCCTCGACACAGGGAGTGTAGCGCGCTCGTCGTGAACATCACCTCGAGTCCGCACAGAGATCCCGTCCATGCTGTGTGTGGATTGCAATGGGGGGGGGGGGCACTGCTATCGAGCTCTGACGGTCATCGCATTTCGCGTGGAGACTTGGTCTTGTATCTACCGCATCGATCAATCGTCAATTCAAGGGCGGAGGGGGTGGGGGAGAGAGAGAGATCGTCGGTCTTTCGTCAGCGTTCCGTATGACGAAGGTTGTGACACTGCGGCACAGTTCAACCGGGATCAAAGCGCAGTTCTCGCTCCTTCACTGTATGTACATGACGAGAAACGCCTCGCGTATTCTCTCTTCTGGTTTGACATAATAAAACACACCTCACCGAGATCGGCATCACCGGTGGTTTCAACACTCATCAGAATTCCTCTCTCTTTTTTTTTTGTTTCACTTTGCCTACGAGATGGAGAAAGCCACCACCACCACGACAGATGGACTTTCAAGGGACGACGACCCGACCACTCCACTGCTCATCAGAGCCGGAGTTTCCACGGGCACGGATGAGAAATCACCGTCCGAAGTGCAGGCCTGTACCACGGCAAGTCAACATCACACGCTCCCTCTCTCCCTCTCTCGTCGAGTCATGCATGAACAAACGAGGAAAAAGAAAGAAAAAATAACACATCTCCCTCAATTTACCAGCCTCGATCTCCATCCGGTATTACCACCACCAGCACCACCACCACCCCTATAGATTGGCGCCACGAACTTTACTGCCAAACACCCATCTTCGCCAATGCGGTGTTCACGGCCATATGGACCGGTCTACCCTACATCATCCCCATCGACAAACACCTCCACATGATGCTGATCCTCGCGTGGGCGGCATGTCTGGGATCGTTCGTGTTGTACATGAGACGGCAGAATAGGCTGCTCCGGGCTGGGAATCGCCCGGCGGACGCGCCGTGAGGCTCCAATGGGGCGGCCGTCAAGAGAGAGAGAGAGAGAGAGAAATACATTGCAAGTGCATGTGCCTACGCGTATGGGAAGATCCGGAATCGCGGTACGTTCGTGGGGAAGGAAACCCATCGATCTCTCGTCCACTGTGCAGGAAACGTGTGTGAACCGAAACGAATGGCCTCCCCGCGCGGCCGTGCCGTGACGCGACGCGACGCCCCGCGCAAGGAAGATTCGGCGGCGGCGGCGGTGGTGGTGGTGGGGTTATTATCACGCGCGTGGTGACATTCTGCGGGGGGCGGACCCATCTACTTCTGACCGGGACAGAGACGGGGCGCGCAAAAGAGCAAACTGCACACTCGTCCAGCCCAGTCCAGTTCGGCGCGGTATGGTCACTGTATACACCCATCGCCTAGGAGAAACTTCTTGTCCTTTCGTCGCGACAGGGACGGACGCGAATCGACGCTCTGGCCCTGCGCGCCGTCGCCTTGAAATTTTTGAATAATTCCCATGTATGTATGCTGGACCGGTGGGCGGGCGGCAGCGAGAGACCCCCCCCCCTTTTTTGCGTGACGACGCGCGCGCAACGACGACACGGTACAGTGCAGTACAGTTCAGTCCCAGTCCGTCCCAGCAGGCGCAGGCGCAGGCGGGGAGGATTTGCGCGCGCGCGCACGCCCAGGCAGGTGATGGAGGAGGAACCGGGCGTATGACGAAATGTGGGTAAATTCATGTGCCCTGTGATGCAGTCGTCGAGTCGACTGGTCGGCGACTGCTGGTGTTTCCTCTTTTTTTCCTTCCCGCGCGCATTACGGTCACGGGAGATCGATTGGGGCGGATCATCTCGATGGGTACTGGACATACCTGGTGCATGATGACGAATAATAACAATCAATGGGAATCGAAAGGACGGATCTTTTCATTGGATCTGAATGGCCCTCTCTATATCTTTTCCCTTCTCTTCCGGAGCGCGCGTTGGCGTTGGTGTATGTATCAGGGACGGGGCCGCCGGACTGGGCTGAAATCGAAAGAAAGATAGGGCGCGGCGGATAGAAAGGCTGAGAGACGGAGAGTGTGTGTGTGAGAGAGAGAGAGGGTTCGGGACTGGACTGGGCATTTTCCCTCTCTCTCTCTATCTGTCTCTCTCGGGGAACGGCGGCGATCCTCCCTCTGTGTGGTGTGGCGTCACAAGGTCAGTTGGCAGCCGGGACTTTTTTTTCTCTTGCTTGATGCTACCTTTACTACTGCTGTACATGCGAACCTTGAGAGGCAAAACCTACGTGCACGATGACAGAGACAGACAGATGGACAGACAGGGTAAATGCAGGAGGAGTAGTCGGCCGGGCGATCACCTGTGCAGTAGTCGACTCGAGTACCTGTGACTGTGGATGGTACGGTACGGGACATGTATGTACACACCTCGGAATGGGATGTAATTGGCTCTCTTCTTGTTCCCGTCTGTCCCATCTAATAACAATAAGCGGACAGCTGCTGGAGGAGGAGGAGGAGGAGGAAGAAGAAGAAGAGGAATGATCATCAATCATGTCCATCGGTTCCCACGAATGATGCTGAGATATGATGATGGGGTGAAGGGAAGCCTGGTGAGGGAGGAGGGATTTGACGTGGGCGGGATCCCCGGGTTACTGTATGATGATGAGCAGGGATGATCCTCCACTCGGACGCACAGCTGGAGACAGACAGAGACGCGCGTGTCTGATCTCTCGACCCTGCAGATCTCTTAGCGTGTCGGCGCCTTGGGGTAGTTGTTGTCGGGTGAGAGTGAGGGTGAGAGTGAGGGTGAGAGAGTGATATGATGTGATGTGATGTGATTCCCGCATCTCCTCACCACTCGAGGCGACATTCTGCGTAGAGACAGTATATTAGTGACGTGACTGCAGATGGTGGTGGTGATGATAGTGGTGGTAATAGTGGTGGTGGTGGTGGTTGATCATTTCCTGCACTGTGTCATCTGCTGTGGTGGTAACAGTGGTGGTGATGGTTATTAGCGGTGGTGGCGCGTCACGTCAGATCATCACCTGCCTGCATCTGCATCTGCATCGGTCTGTCTGTCTGTCATCGATCATTTCATAACCACCACCACCTGCATACATCCAGACAGACATCCAGACATACATCCAGACAGACATACGTATTATCACAGACGGATACTACTGCATGACCTGTCATCCGTCACCCGTCAGCCGTGCCCCGTCCGCCCATCGCCGTTCGCCGTCCGCCCGCCCCGCCCGCCCATCACGTTCCCACCATATATGTCTTGCCCGCCTTTGCCCGTCCCTGCCCGCCCGCCGAGAAGGAGGCACTCAATCCAAGATTCACGGCGTCTCTTCTCTTTTTTTTTCTTTCTTTTTTTTCTTCTTGGTCGTGCATAGAAGAGGGTGAATCTCACGTCGTGTCTTTCCCGACCGAGCAAGTCTCAGATCTTTGGGATTCGCCCGCGATTAGGCCCAGGTCTCGAACGTCCAAGGGTCAGACACAGCAGAGATCTGGATATATCTCCACAGTAGGCCGAGAGATGAAAGGTGAAACAGAAACAGGGCGCAGTCGAGGAACCAGGGGGGAAACAGGCCAGCGCGACCCCTCTTTTTCCCTTTTCCTCTTTTTCTCCTTCCCCGATCCAGGCGCGGTCGGAGGGTCATTTTCTTCAAGTCATTCGACTCCTGTTGTCACTGTATGCGGGACTGTACATACAATGTAATTCCAACGATTCCCGTCGTTGGAACAGCTTTGGCTCAGTTTTGGCCCGGCGTATCCATCAATCAATCATCGTCAGCCGCTCTCTCTCCCCTTCTCTCTACACCTATCAAACAGGTCGAATTCAATTCAATACGACCTTGGAATAATAAAACATGACCCTCCATACTCCATATCCATATCACCTATGACTCCCAACTCTTCCATCATCATCCCTCTTCCTCTGCCCAAAAGGCGCATGGTTTGAGCAAGAGCGACCGGTCAGATTTCTCATCATAACCACCACCGTCGACCAACACCATCACCACCACCGCCAACCAAAACCAACCCCCAAACCGACACTGGCCCATCGTACATACATTCCATACATCCGTCCGACTGTTCACCACCAACAGCTGTGCATATCGTCTCCGCCTGCTCTGACGTGTGATCGTTTCTTCTCCTTCCTCTTCTTTGTCGACCTATACCACCGCCGCCGCCGCCGCCGCCACCGTTACATACTACAACATCATCACCCGCCGGACGCGCATGCTTGCCCACTCTTCTCTCGACTCCACCACTAATCACCGTCGACGCGCGACAAACAACCACACGACCGCGCGTCCGCATCCGCATCACCCGACGACGTAGTGTGGTTCCCGCTCCTCTTGGCAGATCTCGTCTCTGTCTATCAGTTCTGCCGCTGTCACCACCACCACCATTTCCTCTTACTTATCTCCGCCGCCGCCGCCGCCGATCATGGCCAGCACTACCGAAATCAATTCTTCTTTTTCTTCCTCTTCTTCGCCACGCTCTTCTCTCGACCGACAACCTGCCGACCTTTCTCCGGTCTTGGCCGGTGATTCTTCCACATCAAATCGCTTCCTCTCTCCACCCCTGCCGCCGCTGAAAAAGACCCGACCTCCCACCGTCCGGCGCTGTACGGACCCTTCCACCTCCGAAATGGCTGCCACCATGTCCGCGACCGTCCACCACTCCGTCCGACCTTCCAGCAGCCACCGCAGTCGATCTCCCTTCTCCTCGGGACACTCTCGATCGCGCTCGACCGGGACCGCTGCGTCATACTCCGCTCCGTCGCAGACATCCTCCTTCTCCTCCTCTTCCGGCCCTGCGTTCCGCATGGCATCACGAGTCCCGGACTTCTCCAACGTCTCTACCGCGCCCTCATCGTCGCTATCCGGTCCCTCACGAGCACCAGCGCGTCAGCGATCACCCTTTCGCCCAGACGACAGCTTGTCTCCGCAACGGTGGTTTGAAGGGGGCATGAGTGGCAGCTCGAGCGGGATCCCCGCCATACAAGAGGACAGTGAATTACAATTGACGCCCAAAGTCCCCCTCTCATCATCCAGCAGCCACGCCGCCGCCGCCGCCGGTTCGACGGCCATGCCACCCCTCAACACCCTCGCCATCCGCTCCTCCTCCTCGTCCGCCGCGCCTCCCCGACGACGTCCCCACTCCCCGCTCCACAGCGCCGGCCTGATCGCCCACTCGCCGACCCTCGCGTCGACCATCCCGGAATCCCAACCCATCACGACCCCGCCCAACGGCTTCTCCTCGTCGTTCTCCTCCTCGGCCTCGTCGGCGGCGGCGGCGACATCCCCCTCCTGGCAGCGCTATACCGAGACCTACCCCTCCGGCCTGGTCCTCCACCACAGCGCGAGCACCTCCTCCTTCGGCAGCAGCATCCCGAGCTCGGCCACGCCGACCTCGCAACGCTCCCGCTCGCCCTCCATCTCCTCCCTCGAGACGATCGAGGACGCGCCGGACCTGGAATGCGCAGCCGTCGAGGCCGAACTGCGGCTCGCGGCGGAGCGCGCGGAGGCCGCCGCCGGCGAGGACGGCGAAGAGGGTTCCGGGGCGCCGCCGCCGACGACGCGGCGGTCGTTGGACAGCGGCGGGCCCCGGGGGTTCGGGTTCGGCGGCGGGCGCGGCGCCGCCTCGGCGCTGAGCCGCGAGCGCAAGAGATGGTCGGTGTGCGGAGGCGAGCGGAGGGCGGATCTGGACCTCGAGACGATCTACGAGGATTGAACTCGGCCTTGGGATCGCATCTGAGGAGGGAGCGGGGTTTCACGACGACGATTTTATGAGCGAGAAGATGGGAAGAAAAAAGCAATTATGGGTTAATAGAGGAGGAGGGAGGACCACGAGTGAGGATGACATGAGGTTTTTGTTTTCTTCCTTTCTCTCTTCCACCCTATGGACGTCGAACCCCGTCGGCCTCGACAGACGCCGGAACCCCGGACCCGGAAACAGGAAGCAGAACGGGAGGAGGGTGAGGATCAACAACCTCTCCTCGGAAGACCACACTGAAACCCCTCCCCTCCCCTCCGACAACCTCTCCGCCCCGCCCCCAAAAGAATATGTCGGCGCAGCAGCTCTTCGTTCGTCCCATCCATCCAGCTCCCGTCCCCTCGGGGGAGAAAAAAGGGAGTCTCTCCTCCATCCTCCTCCTCCTCATCATCAGGAAGAAAAGAAAAGACAAGGAAAGGAAAGGCAAGGAAAGAGAGGAAAAGTACCGAGGAGGTGTGTTTCACCCTTTCCCCCATCCCGGTGCTGAGAGGAGAGGAGAGGGAAAGCCTTGAACGGACGGCCCTTCTCTCTGCGGAATCTTTTCCCCCTCATCGTTATCGGTCGTCGTCGGTTTGCGGCGGGGGAGAGAGAGAAAAAAGAAGAGAAGAAAGAAAAGAGAGAAGGAGGAGTTGCGGAAGGAAAAACAAATCCGAAAACGAAAAAACACCAATATCGTTCGAGGGCGCGAGTGTGGATTCTCTCGGAGACTGCTTTGATTTTCTTTCCTTTCTTGTTTCTCCCACGGGACGATGGGAAGTCAGGGGTGGGGCGGGGCCGGTGGTTTCCGTGGAGGTTCTTCTCGTGGGCGGCTTTGGATTTTCCGGGTTCGTGTTTGTTGTGTTTTGGGTTTGGTGTTTTCTTTCACAAAATTGGCGTTTTCGGTGGGGAAAAGCTCCTACGGGAAGGGGCAGTCGTTATTGTTGTTGTTGTTGTTGTTGTTTTCTTCCGGGGTCGATTTGTTTCCCCCCAATAAAATGGATGGATGGATGGGATCGGGCGGATTAATTTACCTTTGTGCTCGCTGGATCCTATGGGAGTTGTTAGTCGTCGGCGGTTGATTGCTCTATCGCTCTATCGCTTAACTCCCCTTTGGGGGGGGGGGGAGAAAAAAGAAACGTCGTGGCTTGTTTATGGCTTGTGTTGCATGCTTCACTTACTTATGCCTATTCCTTATACCCTATACCTTATACCTTATACCATATACATTGTACCACATACCCTATACCCTATACCTCATACCTGCCAGCACACTCGGGAGAGAAATCCAGAGGCGCGAGAAATGAACGAAGTTGGTATTTCCTTTTCCTTCTTCAGTATGTGAGGCGTAAATGTGATGTGAGGGATCCAAAGCGATGTGAGCAGGAGAAATCCGGACGGGGGAAAGAAACCTTGGGGACAAGTCTCGATATGTGTGCGGGAGGAGGATCTTTTTTGGTTTCGGAGTTTTGTTCCTTTTCTATGATCATCCTGGATTTGCGAAAACTTTATCTCTGTCTCCCTCTCTCCCCTCTCTCCCCTCTCTCCCCTCTCTCCTATTCCCCCGCCTACTCTTCATCCCAACATACTCTTCTTCCTCCCTCTCATCCGGACCTCCTCCAGCTTCCTCAACGTCGCCTTCGCCCCTTTATAGCTCCCCTCATAGGCAGCGAGGACTTGCCCGAAGAGATGCTCTCGTCGGGGATGCGTGGACCCGAAAGCCCGTTCCAAGACGTAGAGGTCGACGGCTCGGTCTTCTTCGCTGACGGTCTGGGTCGCGAGGCCGAAATCGATGAGGATGACTTTGCCGCTCAGCGGCGATGATGATGAGGAGGGGGAGGGGGAGGATTGCAACATCATATTGCTCGTCGTCAGATCCCCATGCACGATCCCGGCCGTGTGGAGTCTCCCCACGATGCTCCCGATCCTGCCCAACAGACCCTTCAATTGCTCGTCGCCGTCCCCATCCCCATCGCGACTGTCGTCTCTGGAATCTTTCTCCCACCGTAGGATCCCCTCCTTGACGCTCCCCACCCCCTCGATCCACTCACTCGCCATCCACCCGCCCTCCCAGTCCATCGCATACACCGCCGGGACCGGGACCCCTTCCCGCCGGCATTTGACGAGCACGCGTGCTTCGGCCAGTAGGCGGGCCCGTGTGAGTCGCTTGTCGAGGGTGCTGTGGCGCCAGGGTTTGCTGGGACGGATCTTGAGGGCGGTCGGGAGGGAAGTATGCAGGAAGGTCGTTTTGTAGAGGTGCGCTTCGGCGCCTTGCGATATTAGCGTCATGGGAGTGGGACTCGAAGAAGTGAGGTTGAAGGGGGATGGGAGGGATGAGGGAGCCTTCTTGGTCGAGGGAATGGTGGTGGTTGATGGTGGTGGTGATGTTGTTGTTGGAGGAGCGGAGGGTTGTTCCACCATTTTTGCGGGTAGGAAAGTAAAGATTTCTGACGACTTCGTCTCTTGGCTGAGTTCTTTGTGTTTCTTTCTTTCTCGTGTTCGTTTTGTTGTTTCCAGTGACGGTATGGTTCCTGACGTGGAAATTCTCGTCGATGAAGAGGCACAATCTCAGATCTTGTTTGTACTCTATTGAGTATGTTTGATCATGTACTTGTCCAATCGGATGATTCTTCCTCTTCCAAGTTTAAAATGTCTTGTTTTGCAATTCGGGTTTCTTTTGATCGGGACGTGCAAACTCAGAGGTGGAATTCCTTATTCGATCAATGCGATGTCGTTGTTACAGTAGTAAAAGAGGGAGGGGTTACCATGTGAAGTTGATAGACTTTCTTATCGATAGGCAGTGGAGTACTGTACTATTCAACCATTCATTCTCACGGGGAGGAGATCTTCCACCTGGGACAACGTGAATGTTATCCATCTTCTCTTCCATATTCATCCTGTTTCAAATGAGACGGTCGCATCGAGTTGCTCGTATACCTCTCAGAGCGTTGGGAATATATTGTTTTCATCTTCATTCATGCCCAGTAAAACCATCATGAAGCAATCACACAGGCAATGACGTGGGTGGGCGGCCCAAGCTTGGCTGGCAAGAAATCCACCACGAACAACAACATCGTCACCAACATTTCCTCATTGAGAACCTTCATTACCACAACAACTACAAAATCGCTCGCCGAGCATCTCCTCGACGAACATTGCAACCACAGCCACGAGATCATCATGTCGAACCCATCCGTCCTCAATCGGCTCCTCACCCGCCTCGACCACACTCTCCTCGAGCCCGAACCCACCAACACCGTCCTCCACCAATCGCAATACGAGCGCAACCGCGTCGGCGCCCTGATCGAACACGCCCGCAGTCTCCACCTCACCCTCGAGCGCGAAGCAGCAGCCATCCGCGTGCAGTCGCAGCGACAACAGCAGCAGGCCGAACTCCAACGGCAGCGCGAGCACATCAAGACGCTCGCCGGCAAACTCCGGGAGATCTCACACGCAGCCGACGACGACGACGATGACAGCGATGATGAAAATCCCACAGGAGGAGAAGATGGCGATACTGACGGACGGGAGGACATCCTAGCAAACTACGCGCCCGCGCGAGCCGCGCACGCGAATTCCGGCCTCGAAGTCCAATCGTCGCTGAAAAGCTCCCAAGCACCACCACCACCACCGGCGCCGCCCTCGGAACTCCGCTCCCGACGGACCGACGCCTCCCCGAATCAGACAAACGCCTCCTCCTCATCAGCGACGAGCTCCGCGCGCGACAAGCTCTTCGCCGGCAGCGCCAGCCTCAAAGCCTCGACCACAACCGCAGAGGACACCAGCAACGTGCAGCGCACCGAGACGCTCATGTCGCACAACCGGCACGAACAGGAGGCGCTCACGGACGGCCTGCTGGGCCTGGCGCGCGCGCTGAAGGCGTCGTCGCAGGCCTTTGGCGCGTCGCTCGAGACGGAGAAGGAAGTCCTGGCGAGGGCGGAGCGCGGGTTGGATAAGAATTCGCGGGATATGGAGAGCGCCGGAACCAAGATGTCGACGTTGAGGAGGATGGCTGAGGGGAAGGGCTGGTTCGGGAGGTTGAAGCTGTATGGGTTTATTGGAGGGTTGTGGTTGGCGTGTTTCCTGTTGGTGTTTTTGGGGCCAAAGTTGAGGTTTTGAAAGGAGACGTTGAGAGGAAATGTGGAGAGAGAGAGAGGACGGTGTCATTATGGGAGAAATTTGAGGGGAGCGTTTGAACCCAAAGGTCATGGTCACGATTCAAGAAGGAGACGAAGAAAGAAAGAAAGAAAGAAAGCTTGGAGCCAAGAGGCATTTCGAATTCTCTTTCAGGGTACACAACTCTCCCGCCTCCTACTGATCAGTCAAAGGGGACTCGCCGTAATTCACTCCCCGCACCCGCCTTCCTCGCCTCGATCCTGGCCCCCACCGCACTCGGCACCTTGATCCCGCAGCAGTCGCCCCAGCTGTTCGCCACATGCTTATGCCTCATGCCGTCGACCGTGACCTCGACCTCGCCGACATCCTCCTCGGAGACCCGCTCGGCCGCGCCCTCGACGCTCATGCCCTCGGCCGCCGGCAGGAGCGACCCGAAGAGGAAATGTTGGGCGACGGGCAGCTTCCTGAGGACCTCGGCGAGGAACATGCGGCGCATGCCGGCCTCGACCTTGGACCAGGACTTCGCGGCCGAGATGTCGTCCAGCATGGGCGAGTGCCAGCGGAGCCCCTGCACGGTCTTGCTCGCGTTCACCCAGCCGACCTGGTCGAGGTAGAGGAAGTCCGGCGCGCACTCTTCCAGGACGAGGGCGCTGTGGATGCTCAGGGGCCGGAGGTGCGCGTGGTCGACGAGCTGGCTGGCGCCGAAGAGGAAGGGCAGGAATTGGTAGTCGTCCAGGCCCCAGACGCCGTGGGAGCCCGCCGGTTCGAGGTAGTATGTGCTCTGCACCGAGCGCATGAGTTGGAGGTAGCGAGGGAAGACGAGGAGGGCTATGGCCGGGAAGCTCGCGTCCGAGAGGATGGAGAGTTGTCGGAGACAGAGTAGCCAGAGGACGAAATTCAGTTCGTGACCGCTGCCATAATCGATCCGTGATCCGCTGCCAAAGGCGTTGGAGAGGTACACGGCAATCTCCTCTCGCGCCGAGGCATCCTGTACGCCGAGTCGTTGCTGCCAAGCCGGTAGAGCATTGTCGATGGCGGCGAGGAAGTCCCTGAATGCCGGGTTGCCAAAGCGCGAGCCGGTCTCGAGAGGGGGGCAGCGCTGGAGGCAGCCGTCGGCCTCGTCGAGGATCGTCAAGAGGAGTTGAATCGTAGGGTCTTCTGCGGCGGACGACTTCTTCGCTTGACTGACGGTCATTCCCCGCACGGAGTCTGATAGTGTGAAAACGAAGCCCACGATGAGATCGTACGCGGGAGACGCGAGGAAGACTTCATGGTCGTTTTGAGAGAGGATCCGTCTTCGGGGAACGATAAACTTGTGATCTTTGAGGGATGGCGGTGGAGGGAGCGCAGGAGTCGGCGGCGGAGGCGGTTGTGACTGCTCCTTGGAGTTAGATGTGTCGTTGGTTTGGTCGGCGGGATCTCGTCGTCGGCGAGGTGTGAGTTTGGGGAGTCGCTTGGAGAGATCTGGCGGATGTGGCGAGGTCTGTTGTTGTCCCTCTGCGACAATGGCCGGCATTTTCCGTCTGTTCGAATCGAGCTGATTGCCTAAATAATTGATATGGAATTCAGGTTTGACTTGGTCGGCAGTAAGCGTGTGTTGCTTGGTGGTCGTGTGATTTATAATGGACTGAGCAGGTGATATTCTTGTTGTTGGCATGCCTGGTAGTGAGTGAGCATAGAAGGTGGGGCGAAGAGGGCTCTCTTTAGTCATCAAGGTTGTGCACGAAAGTCCTCCAGAGAATCGTCATTCACGGAGAGGATTCCGTTCACAATTCATTCTACTCTCGCCAATGTGAAAAAAGAGATGAGATCGTACGAAGAGATCTTTGCAACAGATGTTATCCAATTGATCAATTCTACATCTGCGATTCGCTCAGTAGCAAAGGCGGATTCATCAGATAGATATCTACAAATTTCAATAAATCCCAGCTAAATTTTTCCTCCTCCTAAGATAAACGTTCAAACAGGATGACGACAAGAGAACACATATGTCTTTCCTTTCCAAACCACCAACGCCGGCGCTATCCATCATTCAAGCTCAGGAAAAAGGTAAAAGGAACAAGTCGGAAGAAAGAGGGAAAGTCCAGTAGTGTCGGGTCCCGTGACGATCGAAAGCCAAAAGCAGGGGGGGTATTAAAAAAACAATTCGGAAGTCCACAAACGGCACACACACACCGGATCGAAAAGGGTCGTTCAACCTCAATACTTGATATCCCTCCCGGGCTGCGGCGCAGGCATCTCGTGGACATCCGACCCCGGCATTTCATAAATCGTGTCGTGGCCGGGCATTTCCGCCGCGGGCGAGACCAATTTGCCGCCGGGGGCGTAATACTCGCCACCGGCATCCATCTCCGAATAACCCGTCTTGCCTGCGTTGAGGGCCTCGAGTTCCTGCGCCTTGACGCGCTCGGCGGCCGTCATCTCGTGGATGGGTTCGCCGGCCAGTTCGTCTCCGCCATTCTTGCTCGCGGCGTAGTAGGTCCCGTCTGGCTTGACGGAGTCGGCGCTGAGTTCGGCTTTGGCGTCGCCGAAACCGTGGTTGGCGGCGTCGAGCTCGGCGGTGCGTTTCTTCTCCGCGTTGCGTCGTCTTCGGAGGAACCAGATCAACAGGCCAATCAAGGCGACAGCGGCGACGATTCCGATGATGATGCCCGCAATGGCGCCGGCGGAGATTCCTGAGCTGCCACTGGAGATGGAGGATCCGATGAAAGAGCCTTCGGACGTGGCGTTGACGCGGCGGATGGTGCCGATCAGAGGGGTGTTGACTTTATTGATATCCCAGGAACAGGGCGCAACGGTGAAATTGCCGCGGTCGTAGTCAGCGATGAGATAAGCTTCCTGGAGGAAAGTCCGACCAAGGACATATTGGGTGCTGTTCACTGCACGGCGAAGCGGGAAGTACGGTGTTGAATTGGCGACAAGCGGAAATTGCGCAGTCAGATCGAAGGCACCATATGGAAGGACAATGTTGACGGATTTGCCGCCTTGAGTTCCAGCGATAGTGAAAGTCACATTGGCGTTGCGTTGGAGGAGCGAAGTGTGAAGTGTGCTGTTGACGAGATACAGTCCAGATGTTGAATCGTATGTGATACCAAATGCTTGCTCGAATGCCGTGCATGCACTCGTCGGCAACCAAAGTTGGGCAACAGTCGAGTCGATGAACATGGTAATCGCACCGCCTGGCAGAAGATTCGAGGGTGATCCTGAATCGGTCGTGATACTCTGCACGACAATGGACAGGTCCTTGCCGATGTCGCCGAACATTGGAAAAGAAACACCTGTAGGCGTGAAGCGGTTCAAGTCGTAACCACCCAAGGTCAAAGATCCATACACTGCGTTTAGTCGGTATTGATTGCCGGCCGTGTATCCGTATGATGTTGAAGGAATGGTATTGTTGGCAGATAACACGCTCAAGAATGAGGTCTGCGGGGTGATGTAATTTGTGAAGTTGGTAGGATACGGGCTCAAGCCGAAGATGCCGACCCAAAAGTCAGAAGGGTTGTAAGCGAAGACGACTGTATGTTGAACCGACGGCCCATCCTGTCCGTTCAACCCGAGCTTGACCGTGTCGTAGCCCGCGTTGGCCGAAAAACTGTATCCGAGAGGCTCTTCGATACGGGTGCCGTAAATGCTGTTGGGTTGCCATGTGAATGATGCTGTGGTGTTAAAGACACCACCTCGGGAATTTTGACAACCCGAACCATCTGGAAAGAGGAAAACCTCGGTCAGTCCATCGGTGCTCACTGAAATGCATTCGCGCGCAAGTTGGACTCACAAATATCAGGGCATCCAGTACCCGCAGCGACAGCAAGCACGCTGGTCACCGAGGTGCCTACCATCATGCGTACGCTCTGGATATATTGCCTCTCTCCAATTTGCACAAAGAAATCACTCCATGGTCCATCTATGACACGCGCACGTCAGCATTCGCACAGCGCGCAACATCCGGCCTGTCTCGCGAGAATTTACCGTTGCCTTCCCAGTATTGACTTGGCGGAATGCTGATCGCTGAAGGTGTGGCTGTCGAACTCTGTCTCTTTTCTAGATTTGACGGGGCTGAATATGATGATGTAGATAATAAACCGGCAGAAGCGAGCGGCGCAAACGATAAGGTGGTAAAGATGGCGGCCGCGGCGGCGCCGGCCAAGCTGGTATGTGCCTTCATTGGCGATACTCGTGCGGCGTCCTCTATGCTGGTTCCAATCTGTGTTCCAATGCGACGACCGCGACGCTGTGGATGTTCGTCGCTTTCCAAATGGTAATTCGAGAGTCGTTCGTAACCAATGGAAAATGGCAACGGACGGCGTAAATTATATGTCCAAGCTGCGATTGTCGGGTTGGTGCGCACACGCGCGCACACACACTGGTTCCTGGCCGAAGATGGGTCGGCGGTGATGATGCTGGATCACAGAGGAAGAATGGTGGGACGTTGATGAGAAGAGACCGACCAACAGCCAAGAGGAAGACGAATTGCGCAAGCGAATGGTCGGCACCGGAGGAGGACGGCACGCCTAAAGACGTGGAGAGCAGGGCGCGAGTGTGCGCGAGCAGTGAGCGAGAGAGAGAGACGGCGTGCTTGCTTGCTCTTGCTACTACATACACTACAGCACTGGGGCGATAGAGTAGTACTTCCAAGGTTTAGCGTGCAGAAGTAAGAATGGATGGACCTGGGACCCCAACACACAGAGCGTCGTCTCGTTTGACTCCAGACCGAAACTCTATTTTCCTTGTCCGCATATCAGCTTATTACTACGCGGACGTTGGTCCTCGCCTCCAACTGCGTCCTCTCATTGGCTTATGATATGTCAACTCTCTACCAGATCGTTCATCATTCTCGCAGTGCTGTGAAAGCAACATATACCGTATGTAGTACTTAATCACTGTCGAGGAGGACTCGAGCAATGTCGCCAGCATACATACACTCCACACGTACAGCGCAGCACAGTACCCGTATGTCCATACATGCAAGCCCTTCAGCTTGATACAGTAGGTATGGAGAGGGAATACGAGGGGTTCCCACGCTACGGCAGCCTCTCCCCGAATTGCAGTGAAACGGTGGAGGAGCGGCAGACGTCACCGCAGTCTCGTATAATCATTTTCCGGTGTGGTCCAGAGAGACATATGACGAAATCTGTCTGTGAAGCATCCCGAGGTCGTATACGGGACAATCAGTATATCTCACGATCATCGCACAAAGTACTGCATCATGTTGTCTGTCAATCAGCCTCGTCCAAGAACGCCTCTCTAGGCAAAGCCATGGCACCAAGCGATGGGTGGCGCCCACAAGTCCCGAGTCGGGATTTTCTATTAATAATTCACTGTGTAGTGTGAAATCATGCGCAAGAAATGGTGGGAAACCATCACGCAAAGTTTGTGCGATTTATATTCTGTCCATTCTTTCATCTCTCTACAATTGTCTTCTCCTACCATATCTATACAGCTTCACGATACATTCGTGGACCGTACGCAACGACTACAATGTCATACAAGCACAGGGAAGAAACTCCCAAGAATTAATTTATGATTGAACCAGACCCATTTGATTTCCATTTCGACAATCACTATCTTCAATCGTCGTTCCTCATAATCCATATCACACATGCCGTCTTCGTTGTCGTGTCCATCGTCGTCGTCTTCATTGTCGTCATTTGTCGTGCATAAATTCCCCGTCCATCTATCCTTCCAGTCCATTCATCCGGCATTAAAATCATCGGATCTTGTCATCTCCCGGTCCAAAAAAAATCCCATCGAACGCCTTCGCTGCAGTCGTATGTTGCGAGAAAAAAATGAAAAAAGAGGAAAAGGGATATCAAAAAGGAGACGGCTCTCAGTCTCCCTTCTTCTCCTCTCCCTTGAGATATAGGCACAGTCGAAGAATGCCAGCCAGCCAGTCAAGCTCAAATGAAGCGGTACAATCTCCAGGTGTACCCTTTCTTACTTACCTCTTCCTCTCTTTTCTGCATCCTTGCTTTCTCTTTCCTTGTCGTCGTCAATCAAATAAAAACAGAGAGGGTATCGAATCTTCGGCGAAAAAAAACCACACGCTTGCCCGAAAACGCCATCCAGGGGTATCTGAAAGAGATAGAAAAAAAAATGGAAAAGAAGAAAATCCACTCGGAACTTCCACATTCCCGAACCCTCACACATCATACTTACCCTCTCAAGCATCATCACTCAATTGTCATCTTCCTCTTCCCTCTCTTTCTCCCTCTTCTCAACTCAATGGTTCCTCGGCGCATTCACCCACCCCGTCAACCGATTCGCGATATCGCTCGCGTACGAAAGCGTACAGCAACCGGCATCCAGGTCACCCGTGGGATCAATGCTGCCGCCATTGTACATTCTCGCTGCACGGTACCAACGGCTATGGTCGTCCTTGCCCTGCTTCTGCATGATCTGGACGAGGCCGTCGCCCGAGGCAGTACCCATGACACCGTCCTCGATCATCTGCCTGATATCCTCTGCCGGACAGGGGATCTTGACTTGGCCGTCGCCGATGACGCCGGGGAGGGCGAGGTTTGCGCTGTTGGTGTTACAGCTACCCGTGCCGTTGTGGCTTTGCATGAGACCCGGGTTGTAGACGGAGTATTGCGTGGTGATGACGCGGACGCAGCCGGTGGACTCTTGCATGACGATGGCGAGGAGGAAGCGCGAGTCGATGCCGGTCTTGGCGGAGGTGGCTTCGATCGCGGATTTCAGATCGGCGTTTTCTTCGGGCGTGTTGTCTGCCACACCCCATTGTGCGCAGGAAGCTTCCATGTTGGGCAGGTTGGCTTGCCACATGGTGTTGAAGTCGACCCATTCGTCCATGGTCGGCCAGCCGGCGGCGATGGTTCCGTTGCCGGAATACGTGTGGTAGACATCTTGTGTGTTGGTCAAAGTTGACGTTGGCTCCGTGTATGACGAGGTTGAAGTCGCGGTCGAATTACCGCCGTTGGCCGAAGCTGCCGCCACAGCGCCAGTCGCAATGATTGTACTTCCTGAACTGTAGGCCGATGGTACCGCGGCTGCTGCTGACGTCGGTGTAGAGTTGAATGTCAAGGTGGTCTGAATCGTCACGAGCTCTGCAGCTAACCCTGCTGACGTTGCGTTACCAGCTGAGGCTGACCCACTCGGAGAGGCACTCAATGTAGTAGTCTTGGCAGCTAGACCAGCGTGAGAAGTCGTGTTTCGAGCTGCTGCTGCTACGGTCTGAACAGTGGCAGCCGCATTGACCACCGATGTTGCCAGCGTTCGGATCGTCCAAAATTGGGATGAGGAGCTGCTGTTAGCTGCATTGGCGGATTGCGCGGCTTGAGCAAGCGTCTTCGACACTGTATGGTTTCCCTGCGCGGAAGCCACAGAGGCGTGGGTAATAGCCGTAGTTTGATTGCTTGCAACACCAGCTTGTGTATGCTCACTGGACGAATTGGCATGATGCGTCGACGTTGCAGTAAGAGATGCTCGTGTGGTGGTAGCATTAGCAGCGCCGGCGGATATGACCAGTGAGGCACGAGACGGGCTCGGGGTCGAGCTGGCAGTTGCGAACAGCGTCAAGTTCGAAAGAGCTGCCTGTGCCTTGGCCGTGGGATCGAGCGTGGACACGGTTGGGATGTCAGGCACGATGGACGAGCCGCTTCCTGCTGCAGTCTCGGTTGCGTTCAGACTTCCATACATCGGTGAAGTTGCAGAGGCCGGCATGGCGTCAGTCACTGCGGCAGCCGACATGGTCGCATTGTAGGCCGAGGGGGTCTCTGCAGACGAACCATGGATGCTCGGGTGAGTGCCGTTCTGTTGGAATCCTGGTGGTCCAGCTGCAGGCTCAATTCCTCCTGGTGATGCGTAGTTGCAAGTCTGCACACAATAGGCAAAGCCGTTCATCATCTTGGCGCAACTAGGCGATTCTACCGCAGGGTTCCAGCGCATGAACGTGTCCACAGAGATGCCTTCTCGCATGGCAATGGAAGCACATGCGTCGTTTTGAATGGCCACGTACCATTTCGCACAACCAGTGACAACACCAGCCTGAACCTGTGCCGGAGGCGCCACTCCACACACGCTCTGAGAAGCTACATTGCCGTAATTAGTTACGGCATAGGATATTCCGCGCTTCTGTAGCGTTCTGGCGACCACGGGTGAGGGGGTGGCAGAGCTCTGTGTATCCCAGGTAGTGGCTGTCCAATTTGTCAAGTTGGATGCGAATCTTGCTGCACTGGCCGTCGACGACGAATTATCAATGTGGCCCCAGGCGCCGCCGAAGAAAGATGAATTCGTGCAGGATGTGCTTGACCACACATCACTTGCAGCTCCGGGGGTGGACAATGGAGCAGCAGTGATGGTGGCTGAGCCCGAGATTGAAAGTGGCACGGGAGAAGCTGCAAAGATTCCTGAGGTAGTCGGCACTGAGGAGGAAACTAGAGATGCTGCAAAAGCCGCCGCCGAAGTGGTCGAATTGCTACCCTGCGTCGACTTTGTAGACTCAATCTGCGATCCCACCGATGCTTCCGAGATTGTTAAGGCACCTCTAGTGTCAGATGCGGTTCCATCTGCAGCAGTTGCCTTTGCCGCAGACGTGCTTGGTGTACCCGTGATGGTGGCAGCAGCTGATGCCGCGAGGTTTGTCCCGTTGATAGAGGCTGTAGTGGTCGGTACCACCTCCGCGCCTTTAGCTGCAATGCTACCCGTTGCCGATACAGTACCAGCCAGGGTTGAGCTTGTGCTGTTCACAACAGCGGCTTCACCAGAGGTCAATGTCATAGACGTGCTCGAGGTTTCCGTAGCAGCGGAAGCAGCGACAGCCCCTTGCGCGCTGGTCGCCGCTGCTTGGCTGATTGGAATAGGCGTAGCCTTGCCACTCGTGCTGGAAGCCGACGTAAGATTTGCGACCAAAGCGCCCTGCGCACTCGTGGCTGTCACAGTGGTCGAGCTCGTATTCAAGGTGAGCGCATGAGCAACAGATGCCTGTGTGACATTGGCAGTGGTAGGCGATACCGAGGCACTCGCGTTCCGCGCAACAGTCTCCGCGACCGGCGCCGAGCTCAATGCGCTGAGAGCTGCCTGAGCGCTTGTCGCCAAGGAGATTGTAGTGCTGGCGTTCGAGGCCACGGTTTCGAGGCCTGTAGCGGCCGATCCCAAAGTCACTGACGTTGATGTCGCATTGTTAGCAGCTGCTCCTGAAGTCACTGCAGTCGAAGTTGCATTGCTTGCGGCAGCGGCTGCTCCTAGAGTCACCGTCGCGGAGGTCGCATTAGTGGCGGCCGCTCCCAAAGTTACCGAAGTCGATGTCGTATTCGCAGCGGCTGCTCCTAGAGTGACTGCAGTAGAAGTAGCGCTGGTGGCGGCTGCTCCTGAAGTCAATGCGGCAGACGTTGCATTGGAGGCGACTAGTGTTTCATTCCCAGCAGAAGCCGTGGACGAAACGCTCACAGCTTCCGATGCGAGCAGGGTCTCGCTGGTAGCCGAGGCAGCAGCAGTGACGGAAGTCGTCAGCGTGACATTTACGAACTCCGTGGCCACTTGCGCCAGGGTCGCGAATGGGGTCGATTCGGTCGTGTTCGACGCTGCTTGGGCATTGGTGGTGGTCAAAGGAGTCGGTGTAACAGTCGCAACGCTTGCAGCTCCCTGTCCGATGGTGGGTAGGACAAGGTTTGGAGTGGTTGTTGCAGCTACTGCGCCTTGCGCATGGGTCGAGATGGATTCGGCAGAGGTAAGGCTCGATGTGCTGACAGCCGCCTGAGCGTTGGTCGAAGCAGAGATTGACAGCGGAGCTCCGAACGCTGCAAAGGAGGTTGACGACGTTGCGGGTGTGCTAGTAGGCGAGCTCAGTGCAGCTGCGCTCACCGCGCCCTGAGCTTTGGTGGTCCTCGATGAAGCAGTGTTGATAGGGATAGGGACGGGCGAATTCGCAGCTGCAGATGTGGCAGCCACCGTCGCAGATGCTAGCGTGCCTGCAAAAATACCCTCCGGACCTTTGGTGACCTCAATAGAATGCATCTGAGTCGATGTGACAGTACCATGCAGGTACGTCATCGTCGTGGTGAATGTGAAGGTCATGACTTGCTCGTTAGCATTGAGGAACAACGACTGGTTGACGGCGGCAGACGCTTCACTAATCACAGGTTTATCTCCAAATTTCGGGGGAGTATTGTTTGTCCCATCACTGTTGGTGGTGTTGACAGCAAAGATTTGTGGTCGGCAGATATGGTAGGCGGCAAGGATGTCTTCGCACTCGATGGAGTCTGAACGCAGTCCGAATTCATATGTCGATAAAGTAACGAAGTAAGTTGATGCAATCTCGCCACATTGCTTGCCTGGAGTACGATTAGCTCTGTCTTCGGTTGCCTGGTTGAGCGAATTTTCATGACCCACCACTATCCGGTTGATAGCTAACAGTGCAGATGGCTGCCACGCCTGCATTGGTTGGCACACTGATACCTGTAGAAGTCAAAGTTATCCCAGGCAATGAGGTTCTCTTTACTTGACGATCTATAGGGGGGAGTTGATGGAATGGCTTTGATGATACATGATGTGCGAGTGAAGCCACACAAATGATCTGCAGATCGTCAGCAAAGTTGAACTCATATCAATTCTTAGAGATCGACGTACCTTAGGGAGAAGCATATCAGCTTCAGCAGCGACTGGTCAGCCAGTCAGGGCAATAAGGACCTTGATTGGCCGTGACGGGTAGTTCGCTGCCGTTTTGCAGATAGCTTGAGTGGGATGGAGTTGATGCGGGATGTGCACCAATGTTACGAGGAGAAACTTGGGGAGTACTTAGCTTGTCAATGTTCGTTAGGGATTCACCGTCTTGATTTTCGGTCTTGGTTGTTCGAGGCAGAACAAACAAGTACAGTTGTGGCAAGGTAGATCGTCTGTGGAAGCTTGATAGCAAGTTGGCGTGAGGATTAGCACTCGTCACGAAGGTTTGAGTGGATAGATGATAGACAAGATGTCAATGGAAGAAGATTTTCAAGTAGAGCGAAGCACCACTTGGTATCGTGTGAAATTGTGGGAGGTAGAGGATGAGTTGTGGTTTGATCTTTCTGCAGGAGCACGAGTGAGATTCCTTATAGATGACTTGCAGCAATTGCACATGTAGATACTCTGTTGATGAGCGCAACCCATGTTGCCCAGAGAACAGAACGGTCGGTAGAGCAGCGGCGATACCGTGGGAGATGCATGACGATCATTATGTGTGAACGTGGAGAGTTGACCTGCAGGTCCAGCAATCCTCTGGCAGGTCGGGTGAACGTGGATTCCTCGGAGATTTCCCGCTTCGTGGACGTGAGGCTTGGTTGCTAGGATTGACAGACGTTTCACAACGTCACCTCATGTACAGCACCGCAACTGCGAACGTCTTCGGATGTGAGGAACCCTGGATCGTTCAACGGGGTACTGTTGCACATCAGCACAAGATAATGACTCGACAATTGTAGAGTTGTGCAGCACTGAGTGTCCAGCACATCGACTATCAGACGCGTGAAGTCATCAGAAGAATTTTGATGTTAGAGACTTCGCTGTTGCCACAAGAATGCTGGCAGACGTATTCCATATCGCGTAGGGGAATTACGCAGTCATGGCAGGCTGATGGACTTTCTTGGTTGAGCCGTTGTTCTGTACCCTGGAGCGACCCATCTGTCGGGTTGTTCAATTTGTTCTTCCCGTGGTAGATACATCCTTGGTATATGACCACCGTATCCCCAGTCAACAGCCTTGTCTACGATAGCACGTCTTTGTCGAAGGTCATGCTGATGACGTGTTGAAGGCTTCAAGTAGGAAGTCTTGTCGCGAGGGCATTTTCATAGGGATCATCGTCACAACGATCCTTCTTACAACAAACGCTCTGGATGATGCATCTTTCCGTTCTGAAGTAGCTGCAATAAACCATAAACATCGATTTACGAATCCGAATATGTGACAATTAAAATGACGATGATGTGGGATCGAGAGTAAGTTGTCTGTTGAGGTGAGGTCCTTACGATACTACTGGGTGTCAAGGGTTTTTGTTGAAGGCCAGGCAACATGGCGTTTAGGGTTTGGGTTACTCTCCACTTGCGTGTGAGAAAAACGGAAGATCTGTGTCGGTAGATTTCCTGCTTCATAGCACCGCCAGTACGTGTACGAACAATCATGATTCCGATGAACATGCAGTTCATCGCAATGTTCCATGCATGGTCACCGACTTTAAACGAACATATCGAGATAAGTATTCGTGTATCAAAGGGTTCGACATGCGTTCTGCAATCTCCCAGCGTTCGGAGCTTGCGCATATGCAGGACACGATATCTGCAGGTCTCGGGCGAGTCCATCGTCCCCAACAATCGCGAAGAGGATATTGGAACCTGGAAGATCGATTCGCTGTACAGAAAGACGCCGATGGATGTCACTGAAGTACAAATAGCGTCATGTTCCGTGAACGGCGAGGTCGAGAACTTCTGGAAGGGGTCAGATCGCCTCAAAATGTAACAATTACGACGAACGACGTCACCGTGATCGATCGGATTCCCAGCTCCATAAACTCACTCCACTTTCTGTCAATTGACGCAACGCAATCGATGAATAAAACAGAATTATTTCGATTGCAGCAGCAGTAGCTTGAGCTATAGCAGACACCTTGCTGTCCCTCTCAATCAATTATATATCATCTCATCTTCCCTCTCCTGTTCTCCGATTATGCTCCTCAATCGTGCTTCACCTTCAATCATCGGCAGAATCACTCAGACTTCTCGACAACAACTCAGCAACCAACAATTTATCAAAACACACTTCAGAATGGCTTCAACTACTCAGCTCAAACTCAACACTGGCGCCACTATTCCCGCACTTGGGTGAGAAATGGTTGCTCGCGTTCTTACCACGCACACGCTTATCTTTCATCTTCAGTTTTGGCACATGGCAGGACAAGGATGCGCAAGAGGATGCCGTCTTGACGGCTCTCAAAGTCGGATACCGTCACATCGACACTGTAAGCTCAGCTCATCAATGGTGAGATCTCACTGCAATGAAGCTAAACATTTCTCGCAAAGGCACGAATTTATGGCACTGAGCCTGCCGTTGGCGAAGGCATCAAGAAATCTGGCGTGCCGCGAGAACAGATCTTCCTCACTACTAGTGCGTCATACAAAATGTTCGAAACTACGGAAAATGGAGCACACGAGCTCACCTTCAATCTGCAGAGCTTTGGAACAACTCACACAAGCCCGAGGACGTCGAGAAGGCGCTCGACGCCAGCTTGAAAGATCTCGGCACCGAGTATGTGGACCTGGTGAGCCTGCCCATTAAACACTTCGTAGATGACAATTTCGAAAACACCCGCTGACCATTATTCCGACAGTACCTCATGCACTGGCCCTCGCCATTCAAGTCAGGTGACAACTTCATGCCCAAGGACGAAAACGACAAGATGATCGTTGGCGACTCGGACTACGTCGACACATACAAGGCCATGGAGGAGCTCCAGAAGAAGGGCAAGGCGCGCGCCATTGGTATCTCCAACTTCTCCAAGGCCGAGTTGGAGCGATTGCTCAAAGAGACTAGCATTGTAAGTCATCGCCGGGATGCCCTGACCGTCGGGGTCTTATGCAATCCATTCATCATTTTGACCTTACGCTTACAATGGCCGTGACTCACCAGGTCCCTGCCGCACATCAAATCGAGCTGCACCCGTGGCTGCAACAGGCCAGCTTCGATGCCTTCCACAAGGAGAAGGGCATTCACATCACCCAATACTCGCCTTTCGGCAACCAAAATGAGATCTACTCGAGTGGCAAGAACCACGGTAAATTGATGGAGGACGAGACCCTGGTGGAGATTGGCAAGAAGTACAACAAGAGCGGCGCTCAAGTTGCTCTCGCCTGGGGCATCGCACACGGTACGTTGATGAAGTCGAGGTCTTCGCCCCGTCGAGATTGAGAGATACGCAATTGATGCTGACGTCACTTCTTATCATCATATCAGGTCGCAGTGTCATCCCGAAGAGCAAGACCGAGAGCCGCATCAAAGCCAACCTGGAGGGCGACTTCAAACTCGAGGCCGCCGACGTCGAGAAGATCGACAAGATCGACAAGAAGTTGCGCTTCAACGACCCGTCAGGAAGCTTCGGCTGGGACTTCTACACTGACCTCGACGGAAAGCAGAAATAGGAGTAATCCCAGAATCCAGAGACGGAAATGGAGTACAGTAAATGGGCCGCGGATTGAGGCACCGGGAGATGACCATCCGAATGACTCGACATGGCGAACTCATTCCTATGCGATCGGCGAGGAGGTGTGGACACGTTAATATTATTGTGATGTGTGTAATCCGGAGCCGGGGATTAATCGACGAAGATGAAAACGAATGAAATCGGATCTTCTCACAGCACTGCGAACAGCAACACCCGTGATGACGAGCAGTCGCCTCGTGTTCTCGCGGGGACGATCCGCAGTCTTTAAAAGCCAAAAAGGACTACTGTAGCCATAAAATCGAGACATCGAACACGGAATTCACCCCCAAGATCGGGAACAAGGCCCGTCTCTCATCCGTGCCAGTAATGTATGTAATAACCCTGACATCGTGCGTTTGACATGTCAGGTGCAAACAAAAAAATAGAAGCACGAGCCTGGCGGAAAATAAATTGTCATCATCAGCTGGTGGATGTATGGATGGATGGATGGAGGTGGGTAGGTGGTCGAAGACTATCCTATCCGATGGAGAAGGAACATGCGCAAAAGGCATCAACATCATCACGGACCGCTGTTGTAGGTCCATCATCGTTGACGATGCGTCTATGCTCTTTTCACACAAGGCACGCACATGCCCTCCAGCGACGGGCAGAGGCAGCGGGCGATCTGCTAGTCGCAATCCGGGCATTGCACACCCACTGTATACCAGGGCAATGATCATCGGAATTCCTGCGCGGGCGGGCGGGATTGAATGAATTTCGGGGGAGCTTTCGTCTGTTGGAGGTGTGAGCGATGAGTGATGAGTGACCACAGACTGACTGGGACGGGGTTTGTGCCGCGAACATCGACACCACGGCATGTGCGACTTTGCATCCATGATGATCGCTCTCCATCTCCCTCCTTCTCCTTGCTGGCGTGGAGATGATATCGACGACCACTTGGAATGAAATGATGATGAAAACCACATGACGAAGAAAGGGGGCGGCGTCCAGCCCGCCGGCCGAACAATCCGGGCGGAGATTTGGGGGGAGAAGCCTCCCTTCTACCCACCTCCACGTGCGCTAGATTGCCTCTTGCTCTGACTTTCCCCTGTCGGTGGGCACGTGGTCTCCTCTTTGCCTCATCAATCTCTCAGAACGTGAAATTGATTGGGATTTGGCAGATTCGATCAAGGCTTGTTTCTCCCTCCTTTCCTGTGGGGATAGTTCAAGAATGTCTTGCATTTTCATACAAGTTTTCTTCAAAATTGAGGCGGGAAAATTAAAGAGTTTGTGGAGGATGGGGATATGCGAGGGTTCATGGATGGAGATGTTTGCACAGCGGCGTCGAGGATGTCATGCACGCGCAGACGAACACCCTGGATGGACGATACAATGGCGATGTAAAAATAAATCTCCGCCAAATTGGGAGGGGAAGTTGTGCATACGTCTGTGTGTGTGTATGTGGGGAGGACTTTAGGGTAAGGGCAGATTATACCATTGGCCTGCGCGGATGATGAAATTGACGAAAGCAAGATGAAAAGACACGGCCTGCCTCTCACGTTGCGTCGGTATGCGTGACGAACGACCCGATATCTCTGGAACGGTGTGGGATTCGAGATATACGTATGGCTGGTCAATCTGTTCAATCGAACGGGGACAATAGTAGATAGAGATGAAGAAGGATCACGGCGCTCTTGGTTGTTGGGAACTGCCCGGCCGACCGTCGCCGCCTACCCGATCGATCCATCTCTCAATCAGACGAAAAGAATTTTGTCCACGATGCGATGAGTAGATGTGGCCGGACTTCCCGCCACAGGTTCCCGTCGTCATCGGCGGAAGCACCTAGTGGCGATAAGGAAAACGAGAGAGCGAGAGAGAAGTAGGTACGCGCGTGTGTATGTGTACCTGCATGCTGGTGCAGCAGTTGTACCGTGTGCGGGTGGTTTTCGCTATGCAGTTCCACGCACGAGGCTGGATGTGTAGAGTGGCCATCCCAACATGTACAATACTACAGTACCTACTGACTGAGGTAGTTATAAATTCATGTGGACTTCTTCTTGGCATCATCACGAGGTCCTGTGTCATTAAATATCCTTACGCGGCGGTGTCACACAATGGATGGCCAAGAGTTAGGAGAACATCGCCCAGGAGAAGGGTTCATACCCCGGGTTGTTCCTGGATGACATTTTCCCTTTGAGATGGAAAGCAGTGAATCACCTATGTAGGGAACATCGTTGTTTCTATTAATGGTGGTGAGAATGGTTGAACACGATGGGAGGCTGGCAG
This sequence comes from Dissoconium aciculare CBS 342.82, assembly GCF_010015565.1. Classification (NCBI taxonomy): domain Eukaryota; kingdom Fungi; phylum Ascomycota; class Dothideomycetes; order Mycosphaerellales; family Dissoconiaceae; genus Dissoconium; species Dissoconium aciculare. The sequence continues at coordinate 520,013 of NW_022984952.1, forward strand.
ATTTGGATGGAAGATCTGGTAGATCTCATCGGCCGGAGAGTAATCATCTGTCCAACAGTACTGCAGATTTTATGTGGAGCCCGTCCATGATCTGGCTGCAGTGCTGTCTGTCCTCCCTTCTTCGCTCCCCATCGGAGCCCGGAAACCGATTTGCTACAACGCATCAGTAATTCCTTTGGTGATTGCGATGTGCGCCATGGCCTCATCTCATTTGAATGAGGCCGACGGCGTCGGCGGCGGAGGACGATGCGCTCGGGGCAGATCTGGTTCATGCCAAAGGTCCAAGAGCTCTGTGTCGAGCCCGGTGTCTATCTCTAGGCCGCCAGCTCGAGCCATATGGACAGGCCGATGTCAATCAAATGCAAAAAAGGTTGGCACCAAAGCCAAGTACCGTGTTGACAAATTGGGGGCGGTTTGATGCAAAAGCGCCAACAAGCAAAAGCCAGCAAGGTTTGATTGCGCACTCATCATCATGGTGCCTATCAAGGAGCTCGAGCCGCTGGGTGTCGAGGTGTGATGAGATGCTCGTAGATGATGATGGGGGCTAGTGATAAGTACAAAGATAACGAATGTACACCTGGGCATACACATTTGGGATAGTGATGATACAGTACCTACTACTGCTACCTAGTAGAAAAGGAGCGGGTAATGTCACTACATACGTGCGTGCTATGGATGGACGCATGAGTGATAATAATAATAATACTAATACCTAGTAATGGATTGGAGATTGTGATTTGCAGGTGCTTTGTCTGTTCCTGGTGTGCCGTACCTGCGTGGCGCTAATCCCGGAAGAGGACAAGAACGAGATGAGGATGAACCAGGGACTGAAACCAGAAAAACGTGAGCGGCTGCGTCCATGGGTGGGCGGATGTATGGATGTATCCATCCCAGGTGTTCACAGATATTGGCGGTTCTGCCTGCAATTGGCTGGTCCCGCGCCGAATTCTCCTTGATTGCGCAAGTCATCTCTCTATTCCAGAACACCAGTAGGAATGCTACGATGCGATACGATACGATACATTGTTATTATGTTGTGCAGATGGTGATGAGATGGAATGGGATCCCAGCATATCATTGGCCATCACTATCTCTAGATCTATCCTGTCCAGTATGAACATTCTCGCGCCCATGTCCTCCATGTCCACCGCACATGTGTGCAGTATGCAAGTTCATGCATTCGGAGGGACTTTTCAGTCATAGTGTGCATGTACATAATAAAGGAGGCGCGGCGGCGTCGCGAACGTTGCGCGTCTGGGCTGGCGCCGTTCGATGTTCGACGTCCTAACTGCGACGACTGTAATTCCCCCCCATTCTCTCGCCCACACGTCTCTCTCCCTCTCTCTCCCTCTCTCTCCCTCTCTCTCTTCCTCACGAGAACAGTGCGGTCCCGTGCTGTACTGTCCACCCCGTGTCTGTGTGTCTCACCCTAGTATCAGAGTGGAAGTCGCGCGCGCTCTGCTACTCTCCTCCAAGTACCTCCTCCACCACCACCACGGCCACCACCACCGCCAGCGTACACACCTACCCCCCTACCTTACTCGTCCGTCATTCGTCAGTCTTTTCCTCACGCTCTTGTCTCGAGCAAACTTTCTTCCTCTAGCTGCTTGCCGATCGAGGGTCGAGGCTTTTCCCACCCCTCAAGTCCTTCTCCAACTCCACCAGCGCGAGCGAATTGGCGCGCGAGAGCACGAGAGAGATCCTCACTCTGTGCATCGTTTCGGCTAGCCTATCGTGGGCTCGCCAACCTGGTCTAACACCGCCGCTATGCCATCGTCACTCCTCTCGTCCTCGTCCCTGGACGATGACTACTACTACTCGGGCACACCACAACTTCCAGCATCGTCGCCGCAACAACAACGACGACAACACCTCACGCAACCCCAATCGCCGCCTTCATTCCACGACGCCTACCACGAATCTTCAACGACCAAGTCGACGTCCTTAGGACATCGCTACGACTTGTCCATCGACTCGACGCGATCCGCTTCTCCCACATCGGGCATTCGTCGAGCGCCTCTCAATCCCATCTCTGCTCCGTCCTTTGCGACCTTCCGATCGCAACTCCCCGACAGCGCCAGCCTCAAACGTCCTCACTTCCCTCTCCTCCAACAAAGGCCACCTCGCTCTGCCTCCTTCTCGAGTTCGGAAAAGGCATCACCACGACTCGCCGCATTCGACCAGCGGCCCTCGTCGATTGCAGCGCCGCCTCGCCAGCTGAGTAGCCTCGCGACGACCGAGTACCCACCAGAAGAGTCAGAAGAACAACAACCCGGAGACAGGTCAGTCCAGCGTGGTGTTCATGGACCCGCCCCGAACAGGCAATTGACGAGGACTAGGACTTCGTATACCCTCCCTACCTCACATCACAACACACATAGCTCCATAGACTCCCGCATCGTCAGTACAAAACCTTCATCGCGGTATAGCAGCCCACGACAACCAAGTACGCCCGTGCGCGCAAAGTATGCCCACGAGCGGTTCGTATCTCATGCGTCCCAACAGTCCAATTCTAGCATAGACATACGCGAAGGCCCTACAAAGCATCGTCATCAACACCACGGCTCCATGACTGCAGAACAGCAGGCTCCTGTTATGACCGTACAATTCGACGGGATTCAAAGAAGCCTTTCAGAAGACTCAATAGGTGCCGATTCAGTCACATCGTCGGGCGGCCAACGGCCCAAATCGCCCGGTGGGCGTCTGGGATCGTTTTTTGGTTGGAAAGGAGCTCCACAAAAGGGCGAGTCTGACCATTCTCCTACGACAACCTTTTCCGACCGATCACTATCACCTATGCCCTCACCACGATTAATGAAAGCATCACCCATGGACGGACACACTGCCCCAGCGCGGCTCACGCCGCCAGGCTTAGACATTCAAAAGGCAAACTCGGCCGGCCAATATTTCGACAACCCCGAAACGCCATTACTGCTTGGTGACCAGGGCACCAGCATTCATGTGAAAGAGCTGGAGCGTGAGTTGTCCCATATAAGCCAGGAATTGGCCATGTCAATACGGCGGGAAATGGAGCTGGAAGATGAACTGGAGCGCTTGCGTTCCGAGTATCCCACGGCGCCCCCTTCAGAATTAGGTCGTCGAAACAGCGACTACTTCTCAGATAGCGGTGCTAGTTCCACACGATTTCCCATCACAGATGTCGATGCCAAGGTCGAACAACTGGAAGGCCAGCTGCGGAGAATTGAGCAAGACAAGGCTAACCTGCAGATGGATGTCGCATCACGGATTCAGACGGAGCTCGGTCGACGGAGAGACCTCGAAGAATTGGTGCGACATCTCGAGGACCAGCTCGAGAAGCGTTCAGCAGAAGGCGATGAAAGCAGCAGGGTCGAACAACTCGAGACTTCCCTGGACGAGACCCGGAAACGCCTCGGCCAGGAGAAGGAGTCGAAACAAAGCTTCGAGGAGCTGTACATCGCGACCCGAGAAGAACTCGAGCACTACCGTAACGAGCGCGACAATCTCAGAGACGAGGTTGTTCCGCAACTCCGAGCTCGAATCGAAGGCCTCGAGGCACAGGCTGCGGATACTCAAGCTCTCATGTACGAGAACACCCGCATCCAGCAGGAGCACGGCGTGAGTCGAGGTTTGGGCCATGCTCGTATGGGCAGCGTCGCGGACAGCTTCGACGAGGATGGCGATCGCATCTCGGCTTTGGGTGGCGCACGAACAAGCGCGTCACGCGCAAGCTCTCTGGTGAAGGGTTCTGGCCTTCGCCGCGGAAATTCGGTCAAGGAGCGTTCAGAAGGCACACGGCAGCGCTCCGGATCGGGATCTGCGCAGAATGGCGATGCTTTCAAGGAGATCGAAGATCAGCGCGATGCTCTTCACAAGGCACTGCAGCTATTGATCCGACGATACGATCGCTCGCAACGCGAACACGCCCGTGCTATCAAGAAGATCAGCGTCGCTAACAGTGCCCCTGATTTTACTATGGCATCACGGAAATCTCCCTTCTCCAAAGAGGTGGCTTTCCTCAAGGAGGAAGTTACTACCCTGCGCAAGCGGACCGAAGACGCGTTGGAACAAAAATGGCAGTACGAGAAAGGTCTTTCTGGATTGAAGATGGATCTTGACCGTGCCGAGCAAGAGACCCGCGGCCTTCGTATTCTCCTGCAAGACAATGATGCAGGATCCTCCGGCTTCAACTTCTCCTCGGGCAGCGATGATGGTGAGGCAGATAACGCCGACGCCAAGCTGAAGCTCAGCATCTCCACCGCCGAGCAAGAGCGAGACCAGGTCCGACAAGTCGCGCAAGAATACCGCCAACGCGCCTCCCAGACCGCAGGGGATGCGGCCGCGCAACTCCTCGAGTCCGCCAAGCGCATGGACGACCTCGCCGACCAGCTCGAGAACCAAGTCCAATCCCACATCCAGCTCCGCGACCGCCTCTCCCAAGCCGTCGCCAAGGGCGAGCGCGAACAGCGCGAATCCACCCGCCAGATCGAGGACATGCAGAAGCGCCTCGCCGGCATGGAAGACAGCGTCCTCGCCGCGCAGCAACACTCCGAGAACACCCTCGCCGACCACGACGCCGAGGTCCGCCGTATCGAAGACGCCACCTCCCCGCGCCTCCAGCGACTCAACCTCGACCTCCTTCTCCCGCCCAGCGCCGGCACCCACAAGAAACTCAGCGTCGCCAGCCCCAGCGTCGGCTCCTCCTCCCCGCTCATGCTCAAGAAGAGCCCCAAGCTCGGCGCCAAGCTCAGCGACGCCAGCCTGCTCGAGGCCAGCCGCACCCAGATGCTGGAGCGCAAGGTCAAGGAGCTCGAGGGTCTGCTCAAGGAGGCCGAGGATGACATGCAGATGGTCGTCCAGCGCGTCAACCGCAGCCAGCTCGAGGTCAACGAGCTCCAGATGGAGCGCGACAGCACTTTCGCGCAGATGCGGAAGTTGCAGGCGCTCGTCGTCGCGGAGAGGGAGAGGGCCGAGAGCTTGATGCGGTAGAGAGAATTTCTTTTCTCCTCTGCGATCTTGAGACTTGAGCCCACGACCTTGTTCTTCGGAAAAACAGAATCATTGAAATCTGCACGCAATTACCACATTTACTCCGCCTACGACTATCCACCCACGCGACCATATCATCATTTATCATCATCATCATCAACATCATCGACCCATTTGAACCACGACCTTCCTGCATGCCTCTCCTCCTTCTCGATCTTCTTCTTCTTCTCCTACTCCTCTACTTCAAGCACCCCAGGGAGAAACAAAACCCCCTAATTTAATGCCACGACACACACGCGCCCTCGATCACCCTCCTCCCTCGCCTGCAGGATAAATCAACAGGTGTGCCGGGAGACCAGGAAGAGGGGACATTGATCATTCAAAACATCGTCCATTGGATGGGACCGGGGTACTTCCCAAGGGAAGATCCCCCTCTCTAGCCTTTTCATGTATAACCAGACCCCCCCATCTTTCGGGATATCATTCGAACTTAACTTATATTAGAGAAATTCATTTCAGCGTCATCTTCTTCTAGCTATTATGTAATAGACTACCGCTTCGCTTGCCATCCTCCGAATCGAGATATGCATCTCCTGGATCGGTTTCCGTTTCTTGAGCCCGTTCTAGTCTCCGTCGGAGTTCCCTGGGTTGCTCGCCCTTTCATATCGAGGAGTAAATTACATGTCGTGAGAACGTTTCCATCCCATTGTCTCTTCCCCCCTCTCTTCGTATCTCGGTTCATGGCATGAGCCATGCCACAGGTCAAAACGTTTCACGGCATTTCAAGGCCCTGTCTCACCATTTGCTATCTCGCAGAGGTCATTCATGGTGCGACCTTGTGTTCCAAAGTGGACAGAGAGGCAGGCAGGAGAGCATTGCCATGGAGTCATCGAGAAGGTCAGTTCCGTGGCCGTTTCGAGAATTGGACGGTGGAGATTTTGCTTGGAGGCGGGCGGTATGGGTGTACGTTTGCAATCCATCGCGCGAGTTTGCTGCCCGGGACGGGACGCCAAATGCTTTGTAGCTGTCCTCATGACTTTTTGTGGCCTTGGCGATCCCTTTGCCGAATTCATTCTGGTGGTGCACAGCGGAGCTGATAGTTGTTGCGAACAGACGTGCCGGACTCTGGACGCCGAAATCCACATCTTGATCGGCCATTGAAGTTGATCATTCTGCGGGAGCATCTCATCGCTGCATGCCAATTCCGACGACGGCATGGTGGAGAGGAGCGCAGCACATCTCAGGCGATCATCGCTTTGCTCTTTCTTCAACTCAAACGCTGCAAATAGCCCTGTTGAATCAGCCGTTCCACATCGCCCTGCCGCACGTAGAATTGACTATTCTTGGTCAACGTGATTGATCCGTATTCCGTCTGGATCTCGCCCGCATCTCGCAGCACGCGGACATCGATGAAGATATCCCGCGGCGGCTCCAGGCTCCCCGCGAGGTCGACGTCCGTCCATTGGCCCTTCAGCGCGGCGAGGAGGTTGCTGTACTGATGCACGTACTGCTCCTCCTCGGCGCTGAGACTGCTCGTCGCTGCAGCGCCCGCCGCGTTCTGCTGCTGCCCTGCTCCGCCGGCCCCGCTTGCCTGGGAGGACTGGCCGAGGTTGGATTGCTGGATCTCGGTCACGTCGATGCCGGCCCAGCACATCTCCTCGAGCTTGTCGGTGCGCGTCTTGTGGTAGGCGAGCAGGCAGCGTTTGTTTCGCCGCATGGAGAGATGGTTGACCATCAGTGCGCAGGCGGTGGCGGGGTCGTCGGCTGGGTTGAAGGAGGACTTGATCTGGGTGCCGTCGCTCGCCTGGCTGCTGCCGGTGGCATATGGTGCCAATAGAGCATTGGCATCGCGCTCGAGTTCGCGGACTTCTTTCACGACGGCGCGGACAGTGGTCGTTGCGTAGGGTGGGAGATGGGGGAGGTTATGGATTCGTTTGGCGTCGATGACGAGTTTGTTGCCCTGTTCGCCGTACATGATTGAGTGCAATAAGTATCTTGTCTCCGTATCACATAATGGTCTTGCAATTCATTTGAAGAAGCGCGATGTTATGATTCGCTTGTCACATGTGCTGCCTGGGTTTGTGTTCGTCAATCTTTCGTCAACGTCGGTCACGCGTCGGACGCGTAAAGTGGAAGGATTTGGTGGGGCTTTTTCCCTTTTCACAAGCGGCATTGCTGCCTGCCGGATTTCATGGTATCATGGACCATATATATATGTATGAAATTGGTTGTCCTACACGACGAGCACTTCTGATCTTTGCCTCCACTGTCACAAGGATTGCCTCGCCCTTGCTCTCGTCCGCCGAACTTGACCATGGCGCATTCCAGATTCACATATGACCCGGCAGAACATGTTCAGCTTCTCTCATTCTGCATCAAGTAACAAGAAACAAATCCCTAGCACAGGGATTGCGAGTGATGACTGCTATACAATTTCGGCACGACCACTTCAAGAACGAACATCAATTCGAACGTGCGATTCACAAGTGAAGACAGAACAACATGAGCGTGCAGCCGACATCGCAGCTCGAGGAGAAGACGGCATTCTTCAATAATCTCGCAAGCATTCTTGTCGAATCCGATGAGGATGATGATCCAGGACGCAAAGCTTCAGAAAATGCCCTGCAAGTGATTCCGAAGAGTTCAATCATACAATCTCAATTGGCTGTCAACGATGACGCGCGACCTGCGCCTAACGTTGGTCAAGTTCACACGAAGACAAACGCATCAAAGACCATCACGAACTCATCCGTCGCGGATATCGCCACAGAGAGATCTGTTAGTAAACGAAATCCGTCTCTTCCCAATATCTTGGAAAGAGCGAAGCCAGGCAAGTCCACTGGGAAACGGAAACGTGAGGCGGTCATCTCCGCTACCGCTCAGAACCAGCTTTTCAGCGGCCTCCGCTTCTTCTTCTTTCCAAACAATGACGTGCACCCTGCACGCCGAATGCGGATCGCCAAAGCCATCGAGCACGGTGCAGTATGGGAGAAGCAATGGTCAGAAGCTGTCACTCACGTGATACTGGACAAAATGATAGATTTTTCGCAGCTGCTCAAGTACTTGCGACTCGCAGAGCTGCCGGCACACATAGTGGCAGTGTTGGAGAACTATCCAGCAGAATGCATCGCGTATCGCGCCATCGTGCAGCCTAAGCAACCTAAGTTTGCTGTTAGAGGACAGAAAGCTACTACAGCTGTCTCAACGCCAGCTCAAGTACCAGATCTGATCGCTTTGGACAAGTCTCTTCCATTAAAGCCTGCCGGCAAGGCAACTCGCGAGCAAGTGACACCTAGTCAGCAATCTGACGAAGCCGGGGAGCTCGTCACGTTAATAGCAGATGTCCCTGTGGACGATGAGCATGACCTGGAATGTGTGGCTGACAGCTTTTCTGCGCCCAGTGTGGAAAGCAACATGGATCTCGCAGAGGCAATCCGCGAGGCAAAAGCCATGAGTGATCTGCCTTTAGATCGTGACCAGGACGCGGATTTTCCACCCAGCGGATCCGACATACTCGACTCAAATGCCGGTAGCCTCGATCTGAAGACTAAAACGAGCAAATTCCAGCATATTCAAGACAAATTCCAGTGTATGCAAAAACACACTGGCGACCAACCCAAAGACTGTCCAAACTCTTCAACTATCAACATCTTACAGCAGATGGCAGATTATTACGAACAGACCGGCAATGCGTGGAGGCTTCGGGCATATCGCAAAGCCATCACGACACTCCGCAAGCACCCTGTAAAGGTTCGCACGAAGGAAGAGGCACAGATGCTACCAAACGTAGGCGAGCGGCTCGCCATCAAAATCGAAGAAATTGCATTCACGAATCGACTTCGACGCCTCGACAACGCCATCGCAGAGCCAACAGATCAAATATTGAAGGTATTCATGAACATCTATGGAGTTGGCTACGAAACCGCGAGTAAATGGGTCCGTCTGGGGTTCAAAACATTAGATGACCTGCTCGAAAAAGCCGATTTGACCGCCAATCAAAAAATCGGAATTCAGCGTTATGATGACTTTCTGCAACGCATCCCCCGCGCCGAGGTCGAGGAACATGGCGCTTTGGTCCGGCAGGAATTACACAAGATCGATCCCGCGTTCGAGGTCATCATCGGCGGCTCCTATCGACGCGGCGCGCGAGATTCCGGAGATATCGACTGCATCATCACCCGTCCCAATACAAGCGCCAATCACATCCACATGGTCGTGACGGAACAATTGATGCCGACGCTCTTTAAGAAAGGTTTTCTACAAGCCGGACTGGCCGTGACATCCCGCGATGATGGGTCCAAGTGGCATGGCGCGTCTTGTCTGCCAGGCTTGAATGTCTGGCGCCGGATCGATTTCTTGTATGTGCCTTCCGACGAGATCGGTGCGGCACTGATTTACTTCACTGGAAATGTCATTTTCAATCGATCCTTGCGACTTTTGGCGAGCAAGAAGGGCTTGCGTCTGAATCAGCGGGGCTTGTATAAGGATGTGGTTCGTGGGCCCGGACGGGTGAAGCTCACGGAGGGAATCCTCGTCGAGGGAAAGGATGAGAAGAAGATTTTTGAGATCTTGGGGGTTCCATGGAGACCCCCGGAGCATCGGATTTGTTAGTACACAAGATTCAACTCGGGATGTCCTCCCTTGAAGTTCTGCATAACCTTCCGTCAAATCCAAAATTTGATTCATGTTACATCCTTTTCGATTTGCTTGAGCACAATGCAATCACCTCAGTGCTCGCCACAAGTCCTCGTCGAGAATACCACTGCGGAGATCCCACACTGGTTTCGGTCCCCTCCCAGCACGTTGGCTTGTTCCTGATATAATCTGCGCATGTTCGAAGAAAGGCTGATTATGGGTTCGAGAGATCCGAGAACTACTACCCTCGAAGTTCAACCCAGGAATCATTGAAGCGGTCCTGGGTTCGTTACACAGGATGTTCTTTCGAATGCCTTCGCAGAACTTGTAGAAGGCTTTGAGAAGTGCTTCGTTGCGTGGCGATAGCGGATCGTCTATCGGCGCTGATGCAAAGGCCGTACAAATGGCGTGCATTGTCGAGTCAGGTTGTACTAATGCTTCGGTTTCTGGTCCTTCACGGCTAACAATAGGTGGCAGGTGTGCTATCTTGGCTATCAGGACCAGGCCGCTAAGGAGACCTGTCCAATCTGTTATTGCTATTTGATGGAGCGTCGACGCCGGCTGGGAGTGGATCATGTCGAAATAGTCTTTGGCGAGACATGCGCTTTGAATCAGGACTCGTGGCTCAGGGATAGGGCTCCCGCAGATTATTCGGTGATAGACTTGGAGCTTCGCTGATCGAAACCCGGGAAAGTTGTCGATCGCTGGACATTCGCGCCTGATGGAGTCGAACCTATCATCAACGAGCCTTAGATGGAGATCGATGGAGTAGTCTGAGGTTGAATCCCGATGATTAGCACTCGAGCGGAAACCTTCATTGAACACGTCCACTGTGCGTGAAAGCTCGAGAATGTGAGACATCATGGCATCTGAGGGTAAATGCCCCATTCGTGCGACGCTCCTTGCACACTGGAAGAGATTGTCGTTCCATCGCATCGGATTCGGCCTTTCTAGTCCAAATTCTGGCAGGTGGGCGCAAAGGTAGTATGATCCAATAAGAGCACGATTTCGCTCTAATGCATTCGGTGTCTCATCAGCTGAAGATGTTGGTACGTAGAGGCCCTGATCTGCTGCCATAGCCGCGATAAGATGTAAGTGCTGGTATAATTGTACATGCGACAAGCTATGGTGGCTCCAGGCGATGTGCACGAGAAGTCCGAGTAGTATGTCTAAGGATTTCTCGCTTGTCAGGAAAATCTTGGATGAGACGGCATGTCGGAAAGCGCGTAGCAGTCGACTTTGAGCTTCGGGTCGTGCTGAGGAGGTCGAGACGCAGACGGCGACAGTCAACAAAGGCCTGTGGGTGATCATCGAGGATATATCCACGGCGACTGGGATGTCGATAAATGGGAAATGACGGCTCAGATTATGGAATATGCTGAAACAGTGAGTGACAAAGGCATGTTCTATACCTTCCAGCAATTCTTCACATGTCTGCAAGACATCCGTCAACTGAGTCAGCGACCGTACGGCTCGTCGACGGCTCGGAGGATGTCTCCGTCAATGCATGGGCTCGTCATGTTCAAGAAGAGAATGAATTTGACCTACCGCAAACCCGCCTAGATTCTGTGCAAACTCTGACGCGAATGATCCGACCCGGCTTCTTGGTCCATTCTGAGGTGTATTCGAACGATGTTCTTGTTTGGAGGTCTCTCGCTGTGTCTTTGAGGAAATTTCCGTAGCAATGCGAGGCTCAGTAAGAGCTGGACCTGGCTGCAGTAGGTCCGAAAGTGGAATTGACTGCCTTGGTTTCTGGAATCGTGATACGCCTCCATGACTCCGTCTTCGAGAATGACTCCAATCAACCCGCCGACATTCTCGACCCGTACGGATACACCTGTGACTCGGGATAAGACTTAGCACCAGTTACGACTCGATACGGGGGAACTAATCAAGCGCAAAATCGAAGTTTCATATCTTGTGCGTAGATCCGCCACAATTGTAAGAAGGGACTTACCTCTCACATCTTCCGCTCGCGGTCGGCGCACACTTCATCTTCAAGACTGCACATGCTTGGCAAGCCGAGTTTCGCGGCTGCCTTTTCCGCTTGGTGCTGCCAGCGTTTCCTGTTATTGCCTCGGACTGGTCTGTATTGTGGTCTTCGAAATCCGATACCGAAGTCAGCTTGCGCTCCATGTTCGCCTTCGAGAAACTATAGACCTGAAAACATCACGGAATCATTTGGCAAGCTAAGACGATCCACGATTCAAGCCTCTCGGACATAAGATAAGACATCGCCATGGATCAAGGTACTTCGGGGTTTGTGGTTGCATACTTTACAGATCGATGTCTCGCCGATCGCCGGCCAGTCAACCTGCGTCATACTCGGGGTAGGCTTGTACGAGATGGTCTCATTTGCGAGAAATCTTGCAGTGAAGCCATTCTCTTGGATACTTGGACAAGTACAGTCCTGTCATACTCGCCCTTCGTGATCCGCTGGTGCGAAGGACTGCAAGATACCGACTGTTTGCGCGTCGCAGGATTAGCCTTGCAGAGGATTGGCCTTGCATGTCCGCTGCATGTGCCAGCGCGATGACATCGGCGCCGAATCCTGTGGCATCTAGGTTTGTTTTGAAAAGCAATTCCCGATATCAACAGACTCCTCCGCCCGGAACCAATGACAACACTCGTCAAATCATTCCTAAGACAAGATTGGATCACGATGGAATCTTGCATTTAATGATCTTGAGGTCTCTATCAAATGACTTTGAGCACCAGGACAATCTTCCGCACACACATCACTTCAAGGATACCTATGTATGACAGTTTAAATCCGATACAGGCATCAACGATACACATAAATAGTACCCCGTAGAGCTTTTCACTGCATCAGTCATCCGTTCGTCAGGAATGATATTATTCTGTCTATATCTCATGGGGTATCATAAATATGGCTTCTGTCTCTAATCAATGAAAATCTCCCCTTCATACATGAGAAAATTTACTCGAAAGATCGAGGCCGAACCGAATCCGACTCTAGCTCGATTAATATACTCACGGCAGCTCCATCCTCGTATTATTGTGCGGCATCTCATGGGGCCGCGCTATCGCGTGCAACTCCACAGGAGCGGAAGGCGTAGGAGGCGACATCGGAGAAAAAGAAGAAACCGGGGAGGAGTTCGTCAATATTGTTGACTTTTCATGCCTGAAGTCAGCTGGGATTGGCTCGTATTCTCTGACTTGATTCTGATCTTGTAGCGATTTGTCTCGTCGAAGGAGATTTCGCAGTGCTTGGACGCGCCAGAAAAGGATTGCGAGGAGGAGTAGGCAGAGAAAGACGCCGACCTGCCAGCAAGAGAGAGGTCTTGTTAGCTCAAGGTCGTATGTTCGTCGAAAAGGAAGTAGGGAACTGCAAGACTTACTGCTACGCCGACACTAATCCCGATCGTCGTGCCCTGAGACATGCCTGGGGTTGGGCCATTTCCGGCCGTTGTGTTTGACACTCCTGAGGTTGCTGGTGTGGTAGAAGATGGTAATGCCGATGATGTCGATGATGTCGATACTGGTGTTGACGCTGATGTGCTGTTCCATGCAATGATGCTAGGCTTGTCGAGTTGAAACACTGCGCCGGGATATTTGCAACAGCTTTGATGTTCCCAGAGGCCCAGGGACTTTGAGGGGTCATAGCAGCAGTAATTGGTCAACGCGTCGTCGTTGCACGCCCAAAGGTAGGATGGGGTATTCGCTGCGGCAGCATTGATGTGGTTAGTACAAGGAAGCAAGTCCGAGTAAATATCATCACTGGCGCCAAAACGCAACGATCTAGGCATTGTACTCACCATTGGTGCATCTTGTCGAGCAGCCGGAAAAGTTGGCATTAGTACACGTCGATGCCGTGTAAAGGAATGTGAAGTCTCCATAGGAAGTCCTATTGGCCTTAGCATCGTACCACCAGGCTACCTGTTCCATGTTCGGGTAGTGGTTATTGCGCTGTTGACACAGCCCATTTGTTGTACACGTATCGCCGCTGTCGCAACAGTATGTCGTGCCCGGGCAAGGTTTATATCTGTTGTTCGCAATACTGCCATCTTGATTGTAGCAGGTCGTCGGGGCCGCAGCGAGCGAGTGCCCAGCAAGCATCAGCAATAGACTAGACCAGGCGAACAACATTTTGTGTGGAACAACAAGAGCGCAATCTTGAGCGATGGCCAGAGATCTATCCCCGATACTAGACAGCCTATAGTTCCAAGAGGTGAGGTCGATGAGAATGAGCGACGGCGAATCCCTCACGGTGAGTGTTGTGTGATAACCAGGAGAAGTATCAAGGCGGACATCCGATTACACGCGATGAGTGCGCGCTCTTAGACGGCAATTAGGGAAAAGGACGGGCGCATGTCCACAGGGTATTCCACGCGTGGACGTAGACACAGGCTCACAGCGACCATCATCGCTTTAGAGGTTCATTCTGAACGAATGCGAAGATCGCCTCCCTGGAATTAGCGATGTTTATTCGTGGATTTACGTGACAGCTAGCCGTTGAGCCCTAACGTACCCTATAGGCTTGTGGGCCACTATAGGCTTGTGGGCCACTTCCTATTCTCACTACGTATTCTTTCCTTCAACACGCGATAATTATCCACGTCATACAATGGATACGCGATTGACGCGTGATTCCTACGCTCCTGCTATCGCTGCATTCAGATCCGGTCAATTCAAGTCGATCCGAGCAACTGCGCGCGCGTATAACGTCTCAAGGACCACCCTCCAACGCCGCCTTGACAGCAGACCTTCCAGACAACAGCAAGGTGTCAATTCAAGGAAATTCACTGTCGCTGAAGAGGAGGTTATAATTGAAAGGATATTGGATATGGACTCGCGTGGATGGCCACCAACGCTTGCTCATGTTGAGGAAATTGCGAACATCCTTGCAACGCAGAAGGGCCTTGAACCTGTTGGTAAATTATGGCGACATAACTTTATTGAAAGGACACCACGGCTTAAGACAAAGTTGTCGCGAAGGCTGGATTGGCAGCGTGCACGTAACGAGCAGAAAGACGCGTATATTCAATGGTTTGAATTGGTGAAGAACATGATCAATTTCCATGGTATCCTTGAAGACGATATCTACAACTTTGATGAGACTGGATTCCGCCTTGGGCAAGCTGGCAACCACCATGTTGTAACTACAGCTGATCGGAAAGGAAGACCAACATTGATTGGATCGGATTCTTCTGAATGGGTAACCATTATTGCCTGCGTCAACGCTCGAGGCTGGCAGGTCCCTCCATTCGTGATCTTCAAAGGCGTAACGCTAAATAAGACTTATTTTGAAGGACTACCACCACGCTGGACTCTAGCCTGCAGCGAGAATGGCTGGACAAGCAATGCTCTTGGTCTGCGTTGGATAGAGCACTTCCATGGACATACGCAGCAAGCGACAAAGGGTGTTAAAAGGCTTCTTGTCCTTGATGGACATGGTAGCCATTTAACGCCTGAATTCGATCAATACTGCAAAGATCATAACATTGTCACTCTCTGCTTACCACCTCATTCTTCGCATCGTCTACAGCCTCTCGATGTTAGCTGTTTCGGTCCTTTGAAGACAGCATATACAGCAAGGCTTGAACGGCTCTTCCGAGCGTCTTATTATATCATAACAAAGGACGACTTCCTTGCCGAGATCCCACACGCGATAGCTGCTGCATTTACAGCTTCAAATATACAAGCTGGCTTCCGCGGTGCTGGCCTTGTGCCATTCAATCCTGAAGCAGTACTATAGAAGCTGACATTAAGAACAGTAACACCTCCATTACAAACACTAGTACAATGGACTACAGTTACGCCGTCAAACCCTCGAGAGGTTGATTCTCAGACAGCATATATTGAGAACAAGCTGCAGCGTTCAAGCACTTCACCGTCAGAAATAGTTGCTGCTTTGCGACAGAATGCTAAGGGCTATCATAAAGCAGCTGCTCAGCTGGCCCTTCTGCAAGCTGAAGTGTCCGACCTCCGCCAGACTGTACAGACGCTGAGCGCGCGTAAACAACGTCCAAGAACGCGTTATAAGGTTCAAGGAAGTGTTGACAAAGAAGGATTCGAGGCTCTTCTTATTGCAAAGGCTGTAAACACGTTGTTATCGGAAGAACAAGGCCAAGCTGAAGCAGGCTCTAGCCAGCAGACACGTCGTAAACCACGGTGTAGCACTTGCAATTTGGAAGGACATACGTGTAAGACGTGTCCTACTGTAGTATAGACATCCTGTCCCATAGAATTCCTAATCATATAGCTTCATTTCAATTATTAGTAGAAATATTGAGTATTCAATGCAGCTGGTGTCGAAGAGTGGCCCACAGGCCTATAGTGGCCCACAAGCCTATAGGGTACGTTAAACTCATTAGGCACCTGGGCACGTTTCAGGGCTTGTGCGCGCGGAAATTCCTTCGCTCGCACAATCGGCCAGATTGGTTCAAGCGCCGCGCTATAACCTCGCCTGGATCTTATCGATTCCGAAAGCGAACTCGTCGGCAACCTGTGAGAAAAAAGGACGACAGCGACGAGGGTGATCGAAAGTCGCCGTCGCTGTGCGTTTATCTCGCAAAAAACTGCGCAACGTTGGAGCATGAATTCATCATTCGGCAGCATCGGCAGGAAACAAATCGGGGTTGCGCCTCGAGATGGGAAGAAAGCCAAATTTCGTGGTGAGCGGATTCTTTTCGCGCGGTGAGAAGCTTGATGATACAAGTAATCGATACGCACAGACTTGGTGAGCTCCTTCCAGACCTCAAATGATGTTTCTGCTATTGTTAAGACTAGATAGCAAACGCTGCGATGAAGTGGTACGTCCATGGGCGCCGAAATGTAGTATTCTCTTCTTCAACATGTATCTAACAACAACCTCAGTTCCCCAAGGGTCGGGTAGACAGCCTTATCGGACATTTGCTGCGTCGATGCCCGAACATCAGTGTGGATGAGCGCAGTTATGTGCTTCAGCATGGTCAAAGTGATCGTCTGAGAAATTCTGGGCTCCCCGGAGATGCTCGAGATCCGGATGTGAATTGGTCGCTTGAAAATCGGCAACAATATTCAGCATTCGAAGATCGTGCTGTCACGGCGCCAGGCGCTTTTGGACAGAGTCATGAAGATATCGCGTCCGTAGTCGAATTTCGTAACCCAGCAGCAGACACGATTCAATATGCATCGTCTGAAGAGCAGTCAGCGCTGCACACGCTTGCCGAGGTCTCCAGGAGACATCTTGACTACCCCATCGGCCAACATGTTCACCATTTAGTCCCACGGAAGAGACTCGTCTCATCTGTCCACGATGTTAGCAGATCTAGGCCAGTAGCCAAGCTCGGGTCTGACAGCATGATGCCAGGAGCCATGAATGAGCCCAGACGACCTGGGGCCGAGGACAACGTGGTCAACCATAGTGCCAGCCACGTTGAGAAAGACGCACTTCACTCGGACTCAATAGTCATCACGACAAATACCGCTCCAGAACACTCGAGTTCTACTAAGCGCCTGGAGCATGTAGCGGCGCAGGCTCAAGGCTTACTTGATATTCCACAGGATGATGTAGAGAGTCGCCTGAAAGCACACTTCACCACAGCCGAACCGGCTGATTTGTCAGGTCCTTCAACTCATCTCTCGGAAAGATTGAACCCGCCGATCGAAGGTACACTTCCAAAGCCTAGGATGGAGGATCTCGATTTTCAGCACAACAACGTCAAAATCCGGTCTCGGGGCCGCTTTTCTGACAATAGGAGGAAAGAGGTGAAAGAGATACGTAGAAGAGGTGCCTGTATCCGATGTCGCATGCTCAAAAAGCCATGCTCAGAAGGTCAACCATGCGTGCGATGTGGGAGTGTCAAATCTGCACGAGTCTGGAAGATGGGGTGTATTCGAACCAAATTGTCTGACGAGCTGTCGTTGTACACGCGTGGGATGCTCCGCTCACGAAAAAAGCAAGAGATACATGCAGCAATCAGTCTTTACTCCTCGTCTTTGATCAATGACACTGTTGAGGCGCACTTTCAACCTTTTGACGATGTTCGCATGAAGTTTAACGCAATTAGCTACAACACGAATGCTTCGCTGACAAGTCCAGTTGCAATTCAAAATTCCGACGAGCTTGATCCTCGCAAGATTCTCTTACTTGAGGAAAACAATTCCTTTCCCGGCGAAATCTCACGCTACGTACAGGAAATTGTCGAGATCTGTGTCTTGGACGAAGAATGTACCTTTGTGAAGATGACGCTTCAAGCGTCACAGTTACTGGTACAAGAGCGAACGGAACCTGTGCGGAAGCCTGAGCTGTCAACACCTCGATCAAGCTACAATCTCTATGAACGGCTCCTGGACGATACGATCGAGTTATGGGTAATGACCAAAATCATGACTACCAAATCTCAACCAGACCTCACGCTACGTGTCGTGCCAACCATCGGTGGCGAGAACCCACAAGGCCCAGACAGCCCACCGGTCACCCCATTTCCCTCACAAAGCAAGCAATTGGTCTTTTGGCAATTACTCGCCGCGCTGGAAGAACGATCGGCCGCTCTGAGCAGGAACGTGGTCAACGAACTTGAGCATCGTCTGGTCCAGAGGCAACAAGTCTCGCAATTCGAAACGCTCCTCACAGCAGTCATTCTGCTCAACTGTGTTGAGCGTCTGACAGGCTTCTATCACAGTCTTGATACTAGTTCTGCAGAAATCTCGCCGGAACACGATGACAATACTGACAAGACAGTACTCACGAGCAATAAGGAAACCGAGTCCGACGATCTGACCTGCCCTGCTGCAACGCTTGTAGCTCCTACAGCATCAGCGGCGCTTGCGAGCGAGTTGTGGCTGCAAGGGGAGCGATTCGCCGAGTTACTCACCACTTTACTAAAGATGCGCGGCTTGCCGCCCAGCCTGCCCGTTACATGTCTCCCGTGCGAAGAGGGAGTGTCAGAGAGTCTGCAATCTCCGAATGGCGACGAAAAGTCGACATTGATGTCAGTATCAGAGTGGCTGGAAGCTACCAAGCCTTACCATTCCGAGTTGATCCGAGCTCGGGGGACTCGAATATCGCCCAACGAACAGAGCGCCGCGTCATGGGACTTGAGGTTCATCGCCAAGATGCTCATCCCAGACGGCTGAAGTCGATCAGATCGGAATATCACAGAACACACTATGTATATCACGAATCAAACAGTGGTGGATATTTTGAAAGTCTTGTTCAAAAGGTACAAAGAAAACAAAGGAAAGCGAAGCTGCTATTCAGCTGGCGCATCACTGCCGGGATATCATTCTTAACCGTAAAAGTAGCCTGTTCAACTCCACATGCCATCGTACAAAGCATCGCAGATCACCTCCCGACCCTGTCGAGTTCTTCGATGAACCGATAGATGCCTTCGAATCCTTGGTATTCCAAAGGGTTGTACTCGTCGCTCTCAATAATGCTGACCGTTTCAAACGACCGCTGGTCGTGTGGCGTCGAAGGCATCCAAGGTCTCTCTTGATCGAGCACGTCCTCGAAGCCATGATCAGAATCTGACGAGTATTTATCGCTGTGCACGGAAGACATCATATCGTCATAATGGATGACATCTCGGTTGGGGTTTTGCTCATAGAACTCGCCGCCGATGCACGAGCTTTCGCTGAGGCAGCTAGTAGTGCTGGGTGCCATTGGGAACAACAGCGCAATCTCCGCGCCGACAAAATCACTGAACGCTGGATCTTCCGAAACCAAACCTCGGTGCACATTGAGCTCTTGACAAAGACGCTCAACAGTCTGAGCATCGCAGCCGGGAAAGTGCACTCGTAGGGACGTCGTCTCATACGTGATGAGAAGATCGCCAAGGACCGACAGGCGTTTGAGATCGTTGTGTACAGCAGCGAGATCCTTCAATGCTCGCGAGAAGTCAACAGAAAGCGCATCGATGAGACCGTCTGAGTTGATGTGCGGGACCTCAACAGTAGACTCTTCGTAGCCGACAACACCGTTCAAGGAGGAAAGAGCGGTGATGGTCGGGTTGATTTGAAAGTCGATCCATGATCCAGGAGTGGTCCTGGGAAGCGATCGCATCTTGCGGCCGGTCGTCTCCTGCAAATTTGATACCGGCTTGAACTTCTTCTCGCCAGCTGGAGTCAGACCATCGAATTGTGCCTTGTGGCCCGAAATGAAGAAAGCCCTCATGGCTTGCGACACATTCTGCACAACCTGTGCTTGGCTAGCCGGACCATGAGAAAAGTATCTTGCGCCTCCAATCCTGCCAGAGCCTTGTGCATAACCTCCAGCTGTTCGACCGAGCGTACCGCCTGTAAGATTCGGTCTCAGAGTCGAGGCGAATGGCGCACGGCCGGACGAGTTTTGAATGTAGGTACGGACGGTCGATTGCGGAAACGTAGAGCGATCGTATTTGACGCCGGGGCGCACGGATTTGGTGGGTGAAGTGAACCCGGGAACAGAGTCAAGACTGTTACGGACTGTCGAGTACCAGCGGGACTGAGACTGACGAATCCGGGCAAGTGGGTGCAGAGGTTGACGTGTAGTGTTGCGAAGGAAGGCTGGTTGAAGCTTTGCTCGCTGGTGATTGCCAACGGCCTCATCCAGAACCTTGAGCCCTTTCGTGAGAGCAGATCTGATGAATCTGGGTTAGTTACTCGCGCAACCGTTTAGCAAGCTTGCTGCTGCTCGCGGAAGTGCCTTACTTCAGATTTGAGGCATGCCTGGTGATCAGGCTATGCCAGTGCATCATGCCTGCTAGGGGCGGCATGATGCTTGGTAAGTAGTTTGCTCCGGCAGGTAGATGTGGTGGAAACGAGGAGTTGAGTCGATGCGTCGTTATCGTCGACCTTGAGAGTTGGTCATGCGTCTTACTAAGCAGGGTGGCGAGGCGGGATGCTTCAGCGATTGCGGTTCCTGCTGACGCGAGCAATCAGCCACAGCTCAGATCACGTGGAGTCGAGCCTTATCGCGCGATAAGCTTTTGGAGCCACAGCGCAGTTGAACGACGCCATCACGCAGAATTGCACGGGCTAATAACATTTTGCATACACATACACTCGAACTGGGTAAGATTTCATTGAGATGACGTCCCTTAAGCGCTCCCATGCGGCGACAACTTCAAATACGACGCTCAGTAGCAAGACATATATACGGACGCTGAAATCAGGCAAGGTTCAAAAAGTGGTGCGCGAGCTGTATCTACGTCAAGATATTCCTTGCTCATCACAACTTTGCGCAACATGTATCGACCTAGCACCCGTGAGCTTCAACGGGAAGTCTGCCCCGGCAGTCCTTTCAGCCACGCCGAAAGGAACCAAAACTGTTCCTCAAGGACATTATTTGGTCCCTGACACGAATGCTTTGCTATCAGCGATGGATCTATTTGAAGCAGAAGGCGTCTTGCAAGACGTCATCGTCCTGCAAACAGTTCTTGAAGAGGTCAGGAATCGATCACTTCCTCTCTACCATCGTTTGATCTCCCTCACGAAGAATGAAGATAAACGCTTCTACATATTCTTCAATGATTTCCGGTTAGAATCATACATCCAGCGAGAGGCTGGTGAATCGATCAATGATCGAAACGATCGAGCAGTCCGCAAAGGCTGCGCTTGGTATCAAGAACACTTGCAAAAGGCTGTCAAACAACAGAAAAGTGTTCGCTGCCCGGTTGTAGTGATGCTCTCTGATGACAGAGAAAATCTGCGAAAAGCGAAAGCAGAGGGCATCAACGCATCAAATCTTCACGATTACGTATCTAGCCTTCCGGATGCAGATCGTCTCCTCGACATGGTGGCAGCCAGCCGCGAGCAACGTGCGGTGCGAGATGACAGGGCGAAAAATCTGTATCCTGAATACGCGTCCACGTCGGCAATGATGACAGGCGTGAAAGCCGGCACTCTGCATCAAGGCATTTTCAACGTTTCGCAATACAACTATCTCGAAGGAACCGTTCATGTACCCGCATTTGATCGTCCCCTAATCATACAAGGTCGCGAAAACAGCAATCGCGCGGTATCGGGCGATGTGGTTGTTCTTGAGATTCTACCTAGAGACCAGTGGAAGGCTCCATCAAGTAAAGTCATCGAAGAGGATGAGGTGAACAAAAACGACAATGCTGAGATCGAGGACGATTCTGCCGAGGCTGTCATCACTGACCGCGAGAGAAAGGCTCTGGTGGAGGAAGTCAAGCGGGCCCAAGGTAAGAGCACAGAAGGCAAGCCTCAGCCCACAGCCAAAATTGTGGGAGTTGTGAAGCGTAATTGGCGTCAGTATGTCGGGTTGATTGACAAGGACTCTGTCAAGTCTGGTGCGAAGGAGAGCCGAGCGCAACAGACGGTTTTCTTGATTCCTATGGACAAGCGGATTCCAAAGATCAGAGTTCGAACACGGCAAGCAGGGGAGCTTGTCGGAAAGCGGGTTTTGGTCACCATTGATTCTTGGGACCGTGAGTCTCGATACCCAGTTGGACATTTTGTACGAAGCTTGGGTGAACTAGAAAGCAAAGGTGCCGAGACTGAAGCTCTGCTCTTGGAATTTGATGTGCAATATCGACCATTTCCGAAGACTGTCCTCGATTGTCTGCCAGCAGAGGGTCATGATTGGAAAGTCCCGGCCAGCACGTCTGATCCGGGATGGCGAGGCAGAAAAGACCTGCGCGAGCTGCTTGTATGCTCGATTGATCCTCCTGGATGTGTCGACATTGACGACGCTCTACACGCCAGGCGTTTGCCAAATGGAAATTTCGAGGTCGGTGTGCACATCGCAGACGTCTCTCACTTCGTCAAACCCAATAATGCTATGGACAAGGAGGCTTCTCTACGAGGCACGACGGTTTATCTCGTGGACAAGCGCATTGACATGTTGCCAATGCTCCTTGGAACGAATCTTTGCTCGCTTAAGCCGTACGTCGAACGCTATGCTTTCAGTGTATTATGGGAGCTGGACGAGAATGCCGACATCGTGAACGCCAACTTCACCAAGAGTGTCATCAGGAGCCGCGAAGCTTTCAGCTATGAGGCGGCACAGATTCGTATCGATGATGCATCACACCAGGACGATTTGACGAATGGCATGCGCCAGCTCATGATGCTCTCCAAAAAGCTCCGCGCGAAACGTATGGCTGCTGGCGCACTCAATCTCGCCAGTCCCGAGGTTCGCGTTGAGACAGAGAGCGAGACCTCGGATCCCATGGACGTCAAAACGAAACAACTCCTCGACACAAACCAGCTCGTCGAAGAGTTCATGTTACTCGCCAATATCAGTGTTGCTGGCAAGAACTACGAGGCATTCCCCCAGACAGCACTGCTTCGTCGACACGCGACGCCGCCAAAGACGAACTTCGAAGAACTAGCTAATCAGCTCAAGGTCAAAAAAGGTATGGAGCTACGAAGCGACTCCTCCAAGGCCGTGGCAGACAGTCTTGACACCTGCGTCGACCCTCAAAATCCATTCTTCAACACCTTGGTGCGAATCATGGCAACGCGGTGCATGACGAGTGCCGAATACTTTTGCGCCGGACAACATGCATATCCCGAGTTCCGACATTATGGTCTGGCTTCAGAAATCTACACTCACTTCACTTCGCCAATTCGACGATATGCGGACTTGGAAGCGCACCGGCAATTAGCCGCTGCAATCGAGTACGAGCCTCTGGATGCCAGCCTGCAGTCTATGGGCAAGCTCGAGGCCGTGTGCAGGAACATCAACGTCCGCCACCGCAATGCACAGATGGCCGGTCGTGCCAGCGTGGAATACTACGTCGGCCAAGCGCTCAAAGGCCGAGTCATCGATGAGGACGCATTCATCATGCGTATTTTCAGCAACGGATTCGTGGTGTTCGTGCCGCGGTTCGGCATCGAAGGTCTCATCCGCCTTCGCGACATGCTCCCTGACAACGATGCCACCAACAAGGCGGTTGGTGGCGGAAATGGTGGCGGCGTCGGCCGAGAGCCTGACAGCATTTTCGACGCCGAGAATTACTCGTTGGAGATTTTTGCGGCGCCGGCTGCCGGTGGTGCAGAAGCTGCCCCAGCGACGTCTAGGAAAGTTGAGCTTTTCGGCAAGGTCAGGGTTCGCATCACCGACGAGGCCGATGAAACTTCGGGCAAGCGAAGGATCAAATTAAAATTGGTGTAGGTTTGACGCCAGGAAAGTGGTTGTCTCGGCTTTACGTTATTGTGGTGCCGCCTCCGCCCACGGAGTAATGAGGCGGCGTGGTTTGTCATATTTTTCGCTAGCGAGACAGTCATGATATCAAAGGAGCGTTGCTTATCTTGAGCAGCTCGGCCAGGAGACTCCGAAGGCTCACATCGTTAAGCGATATGTCCGGCCGACGGCACATGTGTGAATACACCTCATGATGTGCGGCCCCGGGAATGAGAGGTTGCATTGCTTCGTAAAAAATGAGTAATTAGACCAATCAATCCCTGTCTACATGTACATACCCACCAAAAGATTGCACTCTTGTACACGAAATACGCCTGTGTCTGCAAAGAAAATCTCCGATGAGGATAAATATAGAACCAAATTATGAGGTTGGTGGAAGAGGAGAAGAAGCCAGGGGGTGGTGGTGTGGTCCACGCCGCAGACACACACACACACACACCCTACGAATCGTGTATATGATGGTGGTGGAGATGTCAGACCTCATCACGCACACACACACTCTCACACACACACATGATTCAGACACGTTTCTTAAGACCGAAGAAAGTGCCGAGGCATGCACACCCACATCGTACACAGTGACACACACACCATCTCGACCCATACCACTCCAAGTGCATTGCGGCGAGTGCCGCGAAAAAAACGGCCGCCGTGCGTTGCGTGGTCGTAGTACACACGAGTCGATAGAGGTAGCGGCGGTGGAGCCACGAAGGATCCCACAGGAATGACGATTCATATATTTGGTACAATTGAACATAGCATGTATGTATGTACGTACCTCCTCTGGAGCAATGTCCGTGAAGAGTTCATCGCGGTTTTGTTATGCCGAGGGAAGTGGGTGTGCATATGGTAGGCATTTCT
Source organism: Dissoconium aciculare CBS 342.82 (assembly GCF_010015565.1). Taxonomy (NCBI): domain Eukaryota; kingdom Fungi; phylum Ascomycota; class Dothideomycetes; order Mycosphaerellales; family Dissoconiaceae; genus Dissoconium; species Dissoconium aciculare. Next base: position 544,578 of record NW_022984952.1, read on the forward strand.
TTTTTTCACGTGCCAGCCGTGTGGAACGAATGGAGAGAGGAGGGAGGGCATGGAGATTTGGCTTCCCTCACCTGCATCTCGTCAACCCGTCGAAGCCCTAAATGGCAAATATCCGGCCATGCAGTGGATTAATAATGGGTGACGGTAGGTGGTTAATTTGCCAATATCGAAATGTACAAGCCAAACTATCGAGTGATAATGCGCGCTCAAAGAGGTGGAGTGGAGCAGAAGGGAGAAAAGCAATATCGACACAACAGTCACAGCCCGAGTAGTTGTAGTAGTAACCAGCAATAAACAGTAGCGCGGCGCTGAAGTATTGAGGAATACTGTACTAAAACAGGCCGGACCTCATGTATTGCTCCGAGGACCTGTAGTACTATGGAACTCAAAAAGAGAAAAGAACAGCAGTCGACAAAATTGATACTAGCCCGGGGGTCAATTGATTCCGCGCGCAACGAGTACCCGCGGAACCAGAGAGATGAAGAGTTGAGAGATGAACCGTGAGAAGAAGGCAGAGGAAGCAGAAGTTTCATACACACAAAACTAGAGGAGAAAAAAACAGACATGATAATAGAATCAAGAACAGTATGGTAGAGAGAGACGGAGAATAGAACAAGAAAAGACAAACAAGACGACACAGGGGAAGACATGGTCAGCCTGCCTCTAATCCCATCAGCCGGAGAACACGCGAAACCACAAACTTCCGCCCCCTTCCAGATAAAGAGAAGCACCAACGCCTTGAGATGATCCCGTCGCCCCTCGACATACCTCCGCAGAGGCAAGGTCGTCAACAAGTTTTTTTTCAAATTCTCTAGCTGAGAGCAGATCTTCTTCGGTGTGGAAATGCTGATGTGTGGAGTAATATGATTCACAACAATCGCCCATTGTGGCTTCGATGATCGTGACACGATAGACCCGGATGCGGAACAAGTAAATCATATGCGTGTTCGCCATCCGCGGGAGACTCAGTCATGAGTGATGCCAGAAAAAACGTCGGGGCTCCCACGATCTCCGCTGTATCGCAAGTCCAAGAAGCATTCCTCGGCCATAATTCAATTGGGAGCTGTCGAACAGGCCTCGTCGCAACGATGCCAGGGAGAAATGAAGTGGGAACCTAGATCAGGCTTCGCACTTTCGCTGCTCAGAAGCTAGGCGTTTCTGTAACCATAATCTTCTGGCGCGGAATAATCATCGAGCACAGCCCAAGAAGCATCACTGGTACTGTTGATAGTTCTGCTGCAAATTGCCAGCACTGCCGCTGCCGCTGCCCTGTGCAGCCCAGCCTTGCATACCGGGCTGAGTGCTGCCTGCAGTTTGTTGTGCCATGTTGTACTGCTGTTGTCCAGGACTTTGTTGGTACAGGCCGGCTCGCGCCAGACCGTACCCGGGTTGAGCCATCTGGTTCATGGATGTATAATTCATTCCAGGTTGATGCAATTGCGGAGGTGGCATTTGTGCATGCTGTGGCTGTTGCTGCTGCTGGTGGTGATGTGCCTGCTGGTGAGCTTGCTGGTGAGCTTGCTGCGGGTGATGTTGCTGTTGCGACGTCTGTTGCTGCTGTTGTTGTTGTTGTTGCTGATGTTGCTGCTGCTGGTGATGCTGTTGCTGCTGTTGCTGGCCATACGAAGACAAATGCGGCTGAGGCAAAGGTGATGGTTGCGTTTGTTGCTGCCACATCTGACCCTGGCCATAATTGCTGTACGATGGGGTCTGTCTGTGAGCATTGCCCATGTTCAGCGCAGGAGAGCTGGGGTGGAGTTGGGTGGCAGGAGCATTGCGGTGCATAGTTTGCACGGGAGAAGCCAGCTGTGCTTGTTGGCTTGGGTATCCCGGGTAGGATTGAGCAGTGTATTGCGGCGTTGATTGAGCGATGGGCTCCTGTTGGCTCCGCGCCTGAGTCATGCTGGCAGAAACCTGAGGACTATGCAAGTTCTGTGGTGCGACCGTGTGAAGATCAGTCTGGTTGATACCAGTCTCGATGGCAGGCTGTTCGTGAGGGCGGTTCCAGTAGTCCTTTATGTATGCCTCGCGGTGTTGACGGGTCTCCTTCAGCTGTTTATTGGCCTCCGCAGCATTGGTGACTTGGGTCAACATCTCAGTTGTGGTACTCGGTTGGATGCGATCAGTGTAAGGAGCGGCGGCGGACACGTCCTGTCGAGGACGAGTGTAGTTGCCCATCATACTCGGTCGGAGCTCCTCAGCGGGGATGTGGATCATTGGAAGAGGTGTAAGCGACGACGACGCTGCCGCAGCTGGCTGCTGCTGTTGTTGCTGTTGCTGTTGCTGCTGTGCCTGTTGTTGTTGCTGCGCATCGAAGCCGGGACCGCTGTTGCTGTAAATAATCTCGCCCTGAGGCAAGGATGTCAGATTCACAGTGGCCTGTTCGGCGGCAGCTTCCTGTCTGCTCTTTGTCAGGCCTGGCCGCTTCTCGCCAGCAGCATCTTCCTCAGTGAACCCCTGCTTCCGGGCCTTGGCCTCCCAGTAATCATCGCGTACACGGCGACCGTCCACAATCAGACGGCTACCAAACTGACGGAACATGGACCTGGCAGTGACGATGGCAATTTGACGCGACCGGTAAGAGTATGGGAGAATCTCCTGCTGAATGAGGTTGTCCTTCTCATTCTGAGATGCAATGATCTTGAAGAGGGAACGATTCTTGTTGAATAGCAGGTAAGAATCTCGGTATGAGAGAACGCGTGCACACTCGGTGGCGAGCATGAAGAGTTTTCGACCTCTATTGGGCACTTCGAATGTACGACATTTGTATTTCCTACCCCCCAATGGGTGTCCATCTTTTGAGACTTTTTCATCACCGGCAGGGTCGACCTCACGCGGGATGTACTCGTCGCCTTCGGGACCGAGCTGATCGGTGGTGTGGTCTCGGACAGTGGGCAAGGCTTTGACGACAGGCGGCTTTGCAGGCGGACGCGTCGATGGCGATGCCTGACTAGGCGAATCTTGAGGGAGTGCTTGTGTCTTGAGCTGAGGTGTCTGAACAGGATGGTGCGGCATGTTGGATGAGTGTTGTGAGTTGTCACCCACGTTGGAGTTGGCTTGTACCTTCACCTTGCTCCGTTTGGGCTTTTTGGTGTCATCTAATGAGGATGGGATGTCAGTAACGACGCGCTAATGTCCATCACGGCGACTTCATGTCGCGTGCGCGCTCAAGGCATTGCGCGCGCGGGCCGACGTACCACTTTCCCGCTCAACGCCGCGAATGCCGTGGTTGTCAGGTGAGCGGCTGCGCTTTGTACCACGCACGTTGGGCTGGAGGAGGTGGCCTGCTTGACTGGCGGCAGCTGAGGGAGGGAAAAGAGAGACACGACAGTAGTTAGTTGATGATTCACGGCCGCGTCGTCCGAGGTTGCGATGGTAGTGGCAGTCGAGCGAGCGCGCGCTTAAAGGAACAGTGAGGGAGTGACTTACAAGAACCCGTCAATGCGGCAGGGTTGATGGTGGCAGAGTTGTCCATGACTCGGCCGTGAAGAGTGCTGGTGGCTGGTGGTGGCAGCAGTGAAGGTGGTGGTGGAAGGGTTTGCTGAGAGACGACCAGCATCACCAGCCCGCAGGTTGACCGTGTCGTGCAGCAGCGTAGATCGTCCAACAACAGGCGTCGAAAGGATCGGGTCGTTGCACACACACACTCCGTGTCCTTCACTCACACGTGAGCCTCGATGGCGGCGGCAGCGGCAGAGAATGACGGGAGCCGTGGAAGTTGATGTAGAGGCGGAGGAAAAGGGAGGAGGAGACGCGTCTATAGCGGGCACGCTCCAATGATGATGGTGCGTCGTTGGGTGCAGAAGCAGGAGCAGAAGCACATGGATCGGTGGTGGCCCAAGAAGAGAAAACGCGACGAGGGTTCAGAAAAGAAAGAGGTGGGCGGCAGTACAGTAGTTAGCAGCAATGCGCGCGCGGTGGGCGGCGGGCGGGCGACCAGGGATGTGATGCACGATCCCAAACCTTGCAGGGCAGCGGGAAAGAAGGGGAGAGGGAGAGGAGAAGGGGTGGGAGAGGAGATTCTTCCACCAGGAAAAGTGTGTGCGGTTGATCCGTCTGTGTGTGTGCTGGTGTCGGCAGGGAACAGGTGATGAGGTACCACTGTAGATGATGGTAACAAAGAGCCACGGAGAAGTTTAGGCGCTTGAGGACGGTACTGTGTACGTGCGCGCGTTCCTTTTTTGTTCTCTTTGAACTTCTTTGTTGTTTCCTGCCACCCACACAAGAATGTAGGATGGATGGTATGGTTTGTGGTAGCGGCGGTAGTGGTGATGGTGGTGGTGGTGATGGAGGTGGTGGTAGTGGAGGAGGAGGAGGAGAAGGAGGAGATGATGGAGAAGGGGAAATTCTGGACCTGGGAGGGAGCGATGCTGAAAGGGAGGGAGGGATGGCAGTTGGCGGATGTGTCTGTGATGAGTGTGTGAGGGTGAGTGAGTGTGTGAGATGAGGGTTGGTGTGGGCGGCGGACGCGTGCGAAGTAGAAAAAGAAGGACAAGAAGAAGAAGAAACACGCGCGGCCGCTGACCGGTCACACTCGAGGATCTCGATCGGGGCTGTGATTGGGGGAGAGGCCAAGGCAGCCAGTGGCGAGTCTCGGGGAAAGCCCGGGACAAGGCCGGAAAGGCGGTGCTACAGCTCAATAGTCGCGGTACGTTGTGTATGGAATACGTTATCAGCACCTGAGCACTTTGCACTGACATGAGCTGAGGATTTTACGGATGCTGGAGACACCGTCGTGGATGTGATGACTGTCACTGTGGTCGTGTGTGTGGCTCCGTACCATACATGGGTGAGTGTGTGTCTGTGTGTATGCGGATGTTCAAGTGTTCTGAAACGTCCCGATCGTTTTGGAAATCCGGGAGTGTGTACCGCGGGATCCAATCGTCTCGTCCTTGCGATACCTGCCTCACTTGCGATCGAAAGAACTATGGACAATGCGTCGCTTGAAAGGAAGAGCGGATTGTTCAATCTGGATCTATGCTAGGACAAAGCAGGAAGACAAGTCCGAGGTCTCCCAGCTCTCTCCTTTGTCGCAGCTCTATCACCCGACCAGAAGCGTTTTAGATGGTCTAGATAATGTCTTTCCTCGCAATGGCTTTGTCTGAAGCTAACCCACAGAGTGCACTGCGTGACGGTGGCAGTTCACAGGCGCGTCTCCAGGGATCAGCAGCAAAATCGCCGGGGAAAAGAAAGGTCGTGGTGCCTAAGAATAACAAAGGTTGTGTGATGGTGTGGTGGTGTGGTGGAGGTGGAGAAGACGAAGGACACTCGAGGCATGGAATGAAGCTTGCTGGTGTATGCACAATCCTGCATCACTGGACTCTCGATGCGCGGCGGAGAAGCGATGAATGGTGGTGGGTGATCGGATATCTATCTGTACAGTCGACAGAGTACAGATGCACACAAGCTCGAGCAAGAGGGCAGAACGGGCGTAAAACGGCACAGGCATGTTCGATATAGAGGGTGAGAGGCAGGCATTTGGACGCGTGGAAATGTTTCCGCCGCTGATGCTGCTTCAACCTGGCATCGTAAGTGAAGGACTGTACATGGCCATGGCGCACGTTGCGTCGCGCCCTCTTCATCGGCGGCGGCGCTCTAGCGAGCGATCGGCACCACTATCGACTTGGGTACTGTATTGAGATGTTTCTTTTAATTTAGACCCCGAAGCGGGATTTAGACTTCCCACCATCTACAGAATGCTCGACGTCGGAGGCAATTATATGTCACGATGGTGTACAATCAAGTCGCTGTTGTGATGATTATTTGCACTTCCTGCGCGAACCTTTGACCGGCGATTGCGGGAAGAGGAGCACTGAGAAGAACAACGCGCAAGTTTTGCTGTGACTGGATCCTGCCGTTGGATGCCTCTGCCTGGTTTCAGTCAGTCGGATCGCAGACTACCCGCATGATCCTGAAGCGGAGTAAGCGCTATTGAATAAGGGAAATGGCTTGAAAGAAATTTCGTCCCCGTATTACCGCGCATCAGCACATCGGCGCCGCCGAGTAAGATTCGTGAAAGGTCATGCCTAGGCGAATTAAGAAGATTGACCATGCCTTGGCAATGAGCGCGGGAGATATTTTGTGATGAATGCCAACATCCAGACCGGGAATGGCGTTCGGCGGTACGTACTGTGCAAACACGAGGACAGGACATCTCGAAACAGGCTCACGACTAGCGAAAAGCCTACGGAGATGATGAGCGGGTGGTGGGTGTGGAAAAGTGCGAGAAATGATTGAATGACGACACGCGAGACGGCCGCGGCGTACGCTAGCGAGTGGCGCCAAGACCGCGCTCCATGGATGATCCAGGATGATGACTCGATGGATTGGATGCTGTATCACATCAGACGTGCACGGCCGGCCTTTTTCGTCCAATATTTGTCCGCCCGAGACATTTATTGCAATATCGACTGTCATCGACCTATTGTTTGTCGGCGTCCCGCAGAATTGGCCGACTGGGCCGCAGACAGAAGCACTTCTCATCGCATTCATGACGACCCCAATATCGTCGAAGTTTGCGGCATATCATGGTCTAGTAACCCCCGAAGACCTTCGCTTGTGATGACCCATTGCGGTCCGTTGGTTGATCACTTCGGCTGACAGCTTCCGTATTCGTCACATGGGAGTAAAAAGGCTTATTATGCCCCATGCATGCAATGACCGAGGTGGGTCGCCGTCCATCGCCGAACCCAGGCAGTGCGATCGACATGCACGATAATCAGGAATCGCGAGATGTGACCAACATGCTGCCCTGAGATGAGCAGATGAGAGATCGCCTGTCACTGCAAGACTTGGTCTGCGAGGCCAAGCACATATGCTGGACGCGCGACTCGGCGTGATGTCGCTGCCAATCATGACCCTCCAGAGCAGCCGCGAAAGCCTTCGGTCGATCTTTGACCCGCAGATCATCAGCTGCGGGCTCGGACATCACACGTCGTGTCGCCAGTAATCCAAGGGCGAAACACAACAAATCATGAATTTCGATGTCGCCGTGGAACTTGATAGAGCATCGTCCCAGTGGCGTTTTCGCTGACCTGGTCAGTCTGTGATCTGATGGAAAAATCCCACTTGAAGAAGATGTGGTGAGATCGTCGACGCGTCGAACTCGTACTTCTAGTGGTGGTTGCACGTCTATTGTTGCCTCTAAAATCCCCGCGCTAAAATCCATGAGTATTTGCATTGTGTACCCAAGTAGACATCTCAAAGCGGAGCTTGCGACATGCCTCAGCTGCTTAAGTAGCGTTTGACGCGTGCATATGTCTACGATGCCAAGGACGAAGTAGCATGCTTCGGCGTTGGTCTCGATGACCATTCACTGTCTTCGTAAAGAGACCGAAATCATGATGGATGTGTCAGACTGCAAATCTGTGGGCGTCAGGGAGCTGCTGAGCATATTCTCTGGTGGCGCCTCATGGCTGCTGCTGGTGCCCCGTCAAGCGATGGGCCATTGCGTGTGAACCGCCACCAACGGCACGGCCGTCATCAATCTTCTGCATATCGCCAGGCAGAGGATAAATCGTTGCAGGATGAACATCAGGCCATCCGTCAGACTCGAAAATGACCTCGGGACACAACAGAGGTCGAGGTTGCGATGCATTTGTCACTGTGCGGGCCACGACGTCCGCTACCTTGTGCATCGACGAGTACCTGCCTGGGTACCTGGGTAAGTATTCAGCATCACCGGGCAGCGCTTCTTGACGGGACTTTCAGCATTAGATATACTGGACAGATTACATCAACAGCTAGCCACTGCGCCATCACATGCGTTCCCAATTCGTCATCATGTTCAACTTCAAGGTGACACCAGGCCCATGATAGGTCGAATGGGCCGCGCCCATACCCAGTCCCTACGTCTTTGTCGACGATTCGATCAGCGCTTTCAAGCGCGATAGGTGATCTACACAGTCTGATTGAACACCATATATCGTGCTATGCGCGCTGTGCCCTCACGACCTACGTCCAGTTGACCGCCCTGACATGCAGTCACGTGCTTCATTTCAGTTTCGACAAGGATCCGGGTCAAGCGCGACTCAGCATAATGCAACACGGGAATGCCGACTGTGGTAGGTAGCATGGCTGCTGAAGGAGTGGCAATCACAGTTCTCGGCCTTCCGCTATGAGGCAGTGGGCTGCTCCCACAATGCAGTATGGTTGCGCGCTTGGACACGTGTGTGCCACCTCATAGGCAGTGAATGAGGTGCAAAGCCGCTGTGCATGCTCTACAGTCATCGTGGTGCGTGGCCTGCAGTTCCCTGCTTGTTGCGAGGCTGCGGTGAAACTGCCAGTCTCTTGTAAGGTTCATGACTCTGTGGACTTGGCCTGATGAGCATGGACGATGAGCTGTAGGACGTGCGCAGCAGTCTATCAGGAATGATGAGAGCTTCCATGGCATCTTGAAATCATAATTTGTAGAGGATCAGTCGCTGTCTGGATCATCCAGTGCCTCGTCTTGCAATTCATTGCGTGGTCTGGCGTCAGGATCCTCGTCATCCTGGGAATCCTCCATCGTTTCGTCTTCTTCTTCTTCGTCCTCGTCGGCTTCTTCAGCATCCTCGGCAGCTTCATCGTCTTCTTCATCATCATCTTCTGCATTCTCATCCGCGTCCTGACCTTCGTCTTCATCGTCGCCATCCGTTTCGTTGTCTTCGGCCACAGAAGCGTCGCCATTTGCTCGCCTGAGCTTCTTCGCTGGACGACTTCCCTCGGCGTCGACGCCGTTGCCATTTGACTTCTCGGCGAGTACAGATACGTCGGCGTCTGTTTGAATTTCGGATTCATCGTTCGTTGTGGTCGTGTTGGACTTTTCGCCCTTCACCTTTTTTCGATAATTGTTCCTCTTATCACTTTGTATATCATTGTACTCTTCGCGTCGTTAGCACGCTCCGTTTATGATATACCATGATAGATATGGCGACCAAGGTCCGATATTCCTGAACAGAGACTCACTTTTCAATTCTGCCTCCAGTCTTGGTACGAATCCTTCAAATTCGGCGTCTTTCAAAGCGGCAATTACATCTAGTGGCGAGATGGTTTTCTTGCCTGCAGCTTGAGCGTTATCATTTGAGCTGTATCGACATATCAGCATGCTGAGTACAGGCTCGAGATGTTTCGGTGGACAAACTTGGAAGCAATGTAGCTGACAAAGACTGTGGCACTTTTATGCAAGGCCAATAAGGCATCCTTGTGTATCTGAGTATTCGCTGGCAATACACCCTTTGCAAGACGTGCTATCATTGATTTTGGTAGGCTGAGGTCCTATGCCATCTATGTTAGCAGGTTCAATTGACAGGGCCATTGTTCAGGGGGCAATTTACATCTACGCTGAGTCCATCCTTGTCTTTGACTGCCCTGGCAGGCGTGGTATCCACAACTTCGTCTCCGCCGTTCGACACGGCGGAAACATTGCTCTTACGGGACGGCATATCTTATGTTGGAATGACTTGATTCGATACTGTGTGTCTCCCGAGTGGACTTCGAATGTGAATACGACCAAATTATGAGTAAATATATTTTAAAATCGAGAAATATCTCTAGCCATGCCTGTCTGTCCACACAATTCATGGGCCACGCGACTGTGCGCGTCGACGCGATTAATGTGCGGTTAGGTCCGTGCCGTCCACGGTACTCCAGGGCTAATGCTTTGCTTAGGGTTATCGGCAACCCCAAGTATCGAGACATGGATGGCTCCAGCTTCGATGATACCATCCAGTAGCGGAATAACATGACCTTCCATTGTTATGGTGAGTATTTCTAATTGAGGGGGGAAATTCGTGTCAGATATCTGATTGTAAACGTATTGCACGTAATAGAGTAGTCGAGTTTGTTCTAGAGCAGTAAAGAGCAATCACCGCACATTCAATTGCTGGCGACGGACTTCCCCAACACTAAACACAGCCCTGTTACACCGGTGTTGCCTCGATACTTACAGAGAGAAATATGATGTTACGAACACTAGTACTATCTGCGTTTGGATGTGCAGATATGGATTGTTCAATGTTCATAGTGATACCATGTACCAGGAAGCCATGGTAACAAGCAGACGCGGCCGAGCACCAACTTCTGAATTGGTCGAGAATGGAGGACACAAGATAAAACCACATCCACCACAAAACACTTGGAGTACGCACAAAGGTGATCCATAGACCTTGGATTAGAGGCCCGTTCTGCTTTACACGAAAGAAAGCGAAGTATTGAACACCGTGACGCAATACTCGGTTCAAGTTGCTGGCCAAGCCAAACCCGCAAGACGACTCACAACCTGTATTTCGATACATAGATTTGTGTTCTGGAGCTCACACTTTCGAGTTTCATCATCTTCAAGACGCGATCATGGGTAATAAATTGTCTCGCCTTGCTCCGGACTCTCCGAAGCGGTCCCGGAAGCGTCAAATCAGCCACGACGAGGCTGAGGCGAATGCATATCGTGAATATGAATACAAGCCCGCTCGCGGCCAACCTTCGCAGAGCAGCAGAATCGTCCGGCAGTATGACGAGCCGACTTGGTGGCCGAGATCATCTTCACCAACGTGGTCCGACGAATACTGCTTTGTGTTGACACCATCCCCGCGTGGTTCCGTTGTGGCCTCGCGGAGCCAATGTGACTGCGATGAATGCGCCGGCAATGGCACAGGATTGACGTCAGCAGAACTCGTCCAACGATGGCATGCTATCCAGGATGATTGGGAACTGTGGCCAGGGAACTATTACGACCACTCGCGACAACGTGTTGTCGTGAGCAGACCGCAAGATTATCACCATGGTCTGGACACTGATGAGTATGGCATCCATGAAGAAAGGTTCGAGGACACAACCGCGTTTATCAATGTCTCCAACTGGAGGCGCGGCGTGGCTCTGCCGCCACAGCCAAGTTCAAGAACCACCGTCGAGCCCGAGCAAGAGAACACAGCACGCAGACGAGACTCCCGGATCCCTCAAGAATTGCAAAAATGTTTCTTAGGTGCCGGTGGGGCTGGCGTGCGCCGGATTGCGACAATGACCCCAGTAGGGATGAAGTATCTACCCCTGAGGAATTCTGACGAGCCAAGCGACGACCTGCCGCCACTGAAATCGTCGAGAGTGCGAGCCAAGATAAATCGGGTAAATTCGATGCAGTGAGAAAGGAAGAAAAGTTCGCGACCACAATGTCTGCACCGAGAGTGCTCTTGGGTGGGAACATGATGGCGGGCCTCAAACAAGCACTCTGATCAATGCTTGCTGACCTGGCTGCGTTCCGATGGCGCGATGTAAGCCTGGAACCAAATTATGTAGCAACGTAACAAAGTGCTTGGTAATGACCCAAATGAGTAGTTAGGCTTGAATTGTGAGTCATGTTGCCGCGTCCGAAAGTGATCGAAAGTAGCTTCGTCAAGGCAACACATAAGACTGTGAGACAGATACATCTAGACGAGATCTGGCGACCACCGCGATATTCAATTGAAGAGCTCAGCGCTGTGTGCCCGGTGCAAGACCCGGTACATTGCTGTAACGCTCATCTCGGTCGGTCTTGAAAGTGATCTGAATCCAGAATTCCTTGCTGTCCTGGTCGAACCAAGTCCAGTACTTCTCTTCTCGACGGTCGATCTCTCTTGCTTGTAGCTTGAAACCACACGTGTTGTACGGCTCCGCAGCGACAAGAAGATATTGGAAATCCTTGTCCGGGGGATCCTCTATCTTTTGCTCGTAGGCGCTCATGAAGCGCACCTTCGGCTCAACGCCGACTTCTATCTGCGGATACTGGATTTGGAACAGCAGTCCAAACTGCCGTGTGATCGGATCACGCGTCTTTGTGATTTTGTAACCCGGCAGACCAATGTGCAAGATATTGCGCTTGATCTGGACAGCGTTCGCGCCCGTGTACCCTTCCTCCTGCTTCTTGCCTAATTGCGCTTCCTTCGCGGCACGTCGGGCGAGATTCGTCTGATGTTTGCGACCTTGAGTATGCGCGAGGTAGGAGCCGTCATTCTGGTGTACCGTCAAGCAAAGTCGACATTCAAAGCTGCCGACGTGGTTTTTGAAAAAGTAGGGATCTTTGTCGAGATCGATAGTCTCAAGGGCAAGTCGCCGTAGACGCTCACGTCGGTCAGCATTTGTTGCCTGTTGAGAAGCGACACCGCCTCCACCAAACTTGGAGCCAGCTCGATTCTGATAATCCATGGTCGTGATTGCTCGTCAAACGATTCCGAATTTCTCCTGTTGACGAATAATCAAATGACGCCTCGCTTGGTATACTGTAGGCACAGCCAGCTTTGGCGTATGCACGGCCCGGCTCGGCCCGAGACACCGCGCTCTGCGGCCTCTTGGGCTAAGCTCGTCGATGATGGCGGCTCACTGCACGTAAGCGTGGACACCTGTATACTACAGACCAGACTCCAGACACAAGCGACCATAAACACGTGCGCCCAGCTGGCGGCGAATGCGAAGCATTTGAATGGCCGGAGTGGTGATCCTTCGCCCCAGACTCTGGGCTCCGTTGTAACGGAGTCGGTCATCTGAAACAGGCAAAGATGCCAACAGAGGTCACGCCGCCATTTGCTCTGGCTCAATCCTGCACCACCGACGACCCTCAAGTCCGTTGTCCTGTACACAGGCCCTGTACACAGGCTCGTGGCTGTGCCGCACCTTTCTACCGGTGCGAGAACATAGCATGCGGTGCCGGGCTGTGCGTACAGATGCCTGTAGAGTGATAGAGCAACAAGCTTTACTGCTCTATTTATTATAGCAGTACATAATTCTGTATGCATCCAGCTGAACATCATCTCTTTAGCCATGTTGTTGATGTGTGCGCAAGAAACCATATTGATCTGAACGTAGTAATCTCCCCACATGCTCCCGTACGAGCGTCGCACACCACCTCCTAGCTGACAATGGGCACGAAGAAACTCTTATCTAAATTGACATCGAAAGTTCTCAGCCGAGGAGCTTCAGATCCGACAATCGACAACTTCACCATCTGGGATCAGCAGCCAAACCAAAGGCCGATTGCGGCTCGAGAAGTCGTCTATCCGACGAATGGTGCAAAGTTTTCAGTACGTCCAGAGGATCGATACTCACAGAATCCTGGCCGAACATATGGCTCCGCACAGTCCAAGTCTGGCATAGCTCATTCAACGAGATACTATGATCGCTTCGCAATAACGAACGACGATCAAGGGCCCGTACCTGGTAGCGGTAGCTCTATCACAGATATCAACTGGGACAAGCTCGATGAAGCACAAGCTCAAGAAGTGTTCAGACAATTCAGTCCAGGACTTTCGATTGGCAGCATAGACTGGAGTCAGCTAGATGAAAAGCAGACCCATGATCTGCTTCTCACATTTCCTGGTACTGCGGAAGTCGACGAACCGCGGATTTTTCCATCTCTAGAATCGCCAGACAAGCATCAACACGATGGACATGATCAGCCAAGTCCAATAGACAGCGCCAAGAGCTTTGGCGAGCCACAAGTTGCTTATGATGGCAAGGGCAAAGGTCGACTACGAGACTTTGAGCCTGCTGACTCGGGAAAGCCCATGCTTGGTGCCGAAGAGTTTGGGCCGATGCAAGAAATCATGGACCAAGAGCTTCATCTTGAGAAAGAAATGGCTCAACAACTCATAGACTGGCAAGATCGAATGAAGGCTATCAAGGCCCGTAAAGATGCTGAGCTCGAACGCCATCGAAAAAGGCAAGCAGAGAGGCTACGGCTGCTTGAAGAGCAGCGGAAAGAGGCTCTGCGGCGTGCAGAAGAAGAGAAGATGAATTTCAAAGCTGCCTCATTACTACACGAGGAAGAAGTACGTGAATGTTTAGAGCGTGAGGAAGAGGAGAGGAGGCTCGCAGCAGAAGCTCAAGCGAGATTAGAAGAAGAGGAGCGTGTCGCTGCTCAATTAGCAGCGATGCGAGATTGCGTGGTGTGCGGCGACTCCAAGCATCCTCTCGACTTCCCTATCAAGACACCAACTGCCAAATGTGAACACCGCCCTCAGACTTGTGTTGATTGTTTGCAATCATGGATCGCTTCAGAATTCGAAGCCAAAGGTTGCCAGGGTCTCACTTGTTCTGAATGTCCTCGACGACTACAGCATGAAGACGTCCAGCGTATCGCTTCCGAGGCGACCTTCGCGGCATACGAGACGATTCTGACGCGAAATGCTCTTTCCCAGCTCCCAGACTTTGCTTGGTGTCTTGCAGCGAGTTGCGGCGCAGGCCAATTGAACGTCGGAGCTGTTGGCGATTATATGGAATGCCATTCGTGCAAATATCAGCAATGTCTTAAGCATAAATGTGCGTGGCATAAGGATGAGACGTGCCAGCAATACGACTATCGGACCAGCGGCCAGAAGGCCCGCGATGAAGAGCGCGCGACCGAAGCCATTCTCGACGACATCAGCAAGAAATGTCCTGGTGAGAAGTGCGGCTGGCGCATTCAGAAGACGGAAGGCTGCGACCATATGACCTGCCGTCGGTGCCAACATCAATTCTGCTGGCAATGCCTGGCACCGCATGCGAAAATCAAGCGCATAGGTAACACAGCACACCAGTCGTGGTGCAAATTTCACAGCGATAATCTGAAGCCTGATTGGCCATTCAATGCTCACTGATTGGAGCTCCATCTCGGTTTGTTCATGTTCACATGTTTTTTCATTGGTGTCGGTGTTCGGCTCCACAACAATTCATCGTGTGATACTCCAAATTACAAATTAATGATGTTACAATTACAGAGAGCAGCCCTCATCGTATTGCGGAGGCTGGTATTATTGTACATCCATCGGACTTCTTGATCGTCGTTCAGCGGCTCCGAGAGTCGCGTGATCTAGCACCTCTGACTATCACATCTCAGCCTCGCACAGGCGGCGTCGCTGGATACATCTTGCCATTGTGCGGTGCCCGGTAGACATGTGTGTACACTCCGTTCTTGGCGTCGTCTGGATCCACAAGCCATTGGAAATTCTGTCGATCCTTCAGTGTGCTCATCAGACCCTGTCCAGGCAACGGATAATTGGCCGGATGTGTTCGTGAGCCGTCACCTGACAATTCATCTTCCTTTGAATCGCTCTCATAGTCTACAGGGTCACCTCCGTGAGAGCTTGGCTTTGCTGCATTAGTTGAACTTTGAAGCGGCGGACTTGCAATTGGTGGCTGTTGTGAGATCTGGTCTGCGATGAGTCTTTGATCAGCTGACGGGGATATGCGTGGATCTGCAGATGCTTTGAACTCCCGGGTGAATAGTGGCAAGTCTGGCTGGATCGTTGTTGCCCTGGTTAGAAGGCTGACAAGCACATCTGAAGGCAGAGTGGAGAAATATCGTTGCCTCTGTGAGAAATGTTAGGGCTAGCCAAGGCTATGAAGAGTAGTACTAGTCCACTCACCTGTTCGAGAGTCGCACCCTCGACACTGACAAGACCTGCAGGATCTATGTCTGGAATAGAAACTTGGACAGGGACAGGGACAGGATCAGGGACAACCACGTCAACTCTACAGTTCCGACAAAACCATTCTTTGTCAACCTCGTCCACGACAGCTTGGTCGATGGGAGGCTTGTGACAGTAACGATGGTATGGAGAATTGCACCCATCACAAAACACGATCATATTGCTGGCAGGACTACTACCGCGTAGACACGTTTTGCAGACGGCATTCTCCGGATTGCGCTGTCGAAAAGGACGTTTTCGTTTGGTTGCTGTTGGAGGAGACATCGGTGGCGGAACAAAGGACGAAGGTTTCAGAATTGAGCGACCTGATTTCGTGACAGTAGTGACTGGTGTGATGACTTCACTAGAGTCTGAATCACCGTCCTCATCGTCTGAGCGCTTGCGTTTGCTGCTTTTGCCGCCTCGGCCTCGACCTTTTGGCCGTCCACCTCTGCCACGACCACGTACAGCTGAACGCGAAGCATCTTCGTCTGCCTTGGCGACGCCTTTCGTGTTTGAGAAATTCGCGGAATCGATAGTTGTCTTCGTACTACTGCGTCTCGGCGTTGCTGATATTATTTGTGATGGGACATGTGACGGAGTGCTTGTAGACGAAGCTGTGCTTTTTTGTTGTGCTGCGGGAAATATTGATGTATCCCAGCCATGTGAGGTTGTCTGTGCACCCTGAGCAGCGTTGAAATTTTGAGGCGAGTTCGTGCTTTGCAGGTTCCGGGTCGTGTTAATGCCCGAGTGATGTGACGAGTCGAGCGAGGTTGCTCGCGACTGGAAGCCTTCCGTCAGGGCATCGTGAGAGGGAGCGTCAGACAGGGAGGAGCTCGATTCTGGCACTTGATCGAATGAATGCGAGTATCGTACATCCATTGCGTACTACATGGGACTGCCCATTGATACGTTACGATAAACTGTCAGTGGAGTCTTGGGATCATCACATTTAATTCTAGCATTCAGGGCCGCTCAGGACTGAGCTGAATTGGCGCAAGAATGTCTTAGGGTTATGCATCGTCGATCATTCGGCTCACTCCACGCCGCTTTCCGGCAGCAGTATCACGTGTGTTATCAATAATGCATGGATGATGGCAGAAAGACAACATGGTAATATAATTTGTTCCCCAAAGTGATGCTATGTACAAGATGACCAATATTCTATGGCTCTACAGCTGTATCATATGTCGAGCATGAATTCGTCATCATCCAGAAGGCTCTTGCTTGCGACAAAGCTAAATCCTCCGAAGGGATTGCTCTCGCTGGCAGAGTAGCCCGTCATGTAATCGTCAAAAGTCTTGCCATCGCGTACGACAACAGGACTCAGCGGCAGATCCGTGAAGTCTTTGCTGAAGTTCTCTGCAAGTGCAGGGTCCGTAATGACAGGTTGAATTGGCTAGAAGCGGAATTAGTTTTAGCAAATGTCTGTATGGAGGGCCTCAAGGAGGAGACACTTACTGGCTCTAAATCCCGTGTCTCGAGTCTCTTCCAATCAATTTTGCGGAAAAATCGGTGCGCTTTGAGCGCTTTGATGTCTTTCGGTGTAGTGCCACCAAGGCGCTTTTGCGGTTCCTTACGAAGTAGCCTAGTTAAGAGATCTTTCGCATCCGGCCCAAGGAAGTATGGAAGCTTCAGCTTCTGAGTCAGAATGTTGTGTTGGATCTTCGCATGATTATTGCCACCGAAGGGAGGGCTACCGGTCAGCAAATCAAAACCAATGGCACCTAGGCCCCACCAATCAACGGAGAAGTCGTAAGCTTTGCCTTCAATAACTTCTGGCGCCATGTATTCGATGGTTCCCAAGACACTGTTTGTCCTCTCGTCTTCGCTGTCGAGTGCCACCTTAGAAAGTCCGAAATCAGTCAAGAGCAAGTGACCTTCAACGTCCAGCAAGCAATTTTCGGGCTTCAGGTCGCGATAGATGACCCGAACATTCTGGTGAAGGTGCTCGAGAGCAAGGATCATCTCTGCCATGTAGAAAGCTGCGACATCCTCCGTGAACATTCGCTCAATGGCTAAGTGGTGAAAAAGTTCGCCTCCTTGGGCATATTCTAGGATCAAGTAGAGCTTTTCATGGTCCTGAAATGCATAATACAGCTTGACCACAAATGGATGGCGATTCACAGACTCCAGGATTGTACGTTCCGTTCGGGTCTGTTCGATCAAACGCTTGTGGACCGTCAAGCTAGCCTTTTTGAACTGTTTCTGAGCAAATAGCTTGCCAGTCGCACTTTGCTTGACAAGGTGAACAGTCCCGAAGGCGCCTTTGCCTAGACAGCGCACAGGCTCGAAGTCGTCAGCACTCATCTTCCGATGGACCGAATTACTTCGCAAACCTCCATTCATCGCCTGTGCAAGGAGCGGAGTACGGGAACCAGCATCGGGACTGATGAAGTCTTCATCCAATGGAACATCGTATGTCTCCATTTCAGTCCTATCTCCGTCGCTCCCACGGGACGAAGGAGGTGCAGTGCTTTGGCATAACGAGGTATTGGTCGTCACCCGCGTGAGCTTTGGTCGTTCAAGGGTATTCTCGAGTTCGAGGGCGTCAAGTTGAGCGCTCAATGCACTGACGCCGGCTCCGAGGACAGTCGGTCGCATTGCCGGACTGGCTGTAGCACTCGGAAAGTCACGCAGCCTAGTCGCACCCATTCTAGGGCTGTTGAACGTCGAAATATCAGACTCTTCACCTCCCGAGGCCGCGGGCGTCTGAAATCCTCGGATCACATTTAGAGCAGGCGCAGCAGCTTGCGCCTTCTTCTTGTGCTTTCTCCGCCTCTTAGCCTTCTCCTTGATAGCTTCATGATCGAGTCTCGGAAAGACTTCTGAATCGTCCAGGTGCGATTCAGGTAGAGCCGAGATGCGCGGAGAAGCGATCTGAATCGGAGGCGAGCGCTGAACATCGAGTGTGCAAGACGCACTGTCAATGTCCATGCCGGGCATTATGTCCGCTCTTCAAGGTTCGCGCTTTTGGGAATTCCAGGGCTCGCTTTGCAGCGAGGTCACCACGCACACACAACGTATTCGTGTGATAGTCAACTGGTAGCACAGGTATTCCCACGTCTTCTTGCTTGACTGATTTTTCAAGCTCTGGCTCAGAATTCAAGAGTCACGTAATTCAAGAACCAGTGACAATGCTCTTTTCGCCCACCCTCAAGGACTCTCCTCTACGGCGGGCTTCCCGCCAGTAGCCAGTCCAGCGAAGCGAAGCTGGAATCGGTACGCGACAGTCGCGGGGCGCTGGTGAGCGTCGCAACAGAGTCGCTCGTCCAGCAAGAAAGAACAGGCTCGGTTGGCGTGTAGTGGCCCATAGGAATTCGTTTGTAGTCGGTAAGTTTTGCCGTGTGTTCGTCAGGAGTGCGTGCACCTGACGATTTCATGGATTTGTAGGATGTCGATGCAAATGTACGGATTGGTGGCTTGGGAGAACCTCGATTTATGATTATTGCGAAATAGTCCAGCCCACGACGACGAATTCAAAATGCTTGACGTTCGTACCTGTCAGAAAATCGCGCTGAGCCAATCACAGCGAGGGCCTATCGACCGTGGTGCACTGGTGTGCATAAATTTAGCTCAATTGCGTACATCACCGACAACGGGCGCGCATTTGAACGTCGTAAGGTCCTAATCATTTCAGCCCCGCCTATTTGAACGGACGCTCGCCGTCATCATCCCCATCAATATCGCCCCCACCAGATACAGCACAGATCTTGCACAATCCAACAACCATTCTTCAACGAATACAAACGCGAACGCAGAAAAATGACGGCATTGAATCCTGGAGACGACTTTCCGTCCAATGTGACATTCTCTTACATTCCTTACGATGAGAAGACCTCGGATGAAGCTGCTTGTGGTCGACCCGTAGATCTCGAAGTCTCTAAAGGTGAGCGACTGCCTCTCCTGCCCACGTTTGCTACAACCAAACAGGAATAAGAACATCTTGATGACCGTAAACTACAGAGTTCAATAACAAGAAAATTGTGCTCGTTGCAGTTCCGGGAGCTTTCACTCCCACATGTTCCGCCCGACACATCCCTGGTTTCCTCGACCGTCTCGAGGATTTCAAGAAAGCCGGCGTTGACAAGATCCTCGTCGTTGCTTTCAATGATGCATGGGTTATGAATGCGTGGAGAAGGGAAAATGGCGTCAAGAATGATTACACGGTCTGTCGAATCGAATAATATAAATTTGTATTACAACTGACGCTCAATAGCTCTTCGTCGCTGACCCGTCCGCTGCGTTTGCCAAGAAAATCGGCTGGACCAAAGGCGAGCGGACTGGACGCTTCGCCATCGTCGTCGACAACAATAAGGTTGTGTATGCGAAGAATGAACCCGGCAGCGAACTCACTGTGTCCTCGGCGGAATCAGTGTTGGCATTCTTCCAGAATGCCTAATCATGTTCCGTCCGCAGCATGAGTGAGGATTTTACCCCATCAGAATATATTTTCGGTTGACTCATGAGATCATGGAACCATGACACAATGAAACTTAGCAAAAATAAGAAGTTTCCAGCGTGTTCGGTAGGTTTGTCATGAAGTCTCATATTTGAGGAATGGTTCGCGAGATGATATGCCTGAGCTGAACTTCTGTGGAGACATCGGTCGTCAGCACATACTGCATTGCGAAAGTATGCCGCCACCGTTGGACCTGTTCGACTCACAATAGAGCTCGAGGCTGCTCGATGACGCGTGAGCTGAATGACTGTGGCATTTCGGTGTCTAGGTCAAAGTCGGCCACGATCTTGTCCCATGATTTAGCGGCTCTCGAGGCATGGTCACGCGGTACGTTGGGGTCGGCTCTTGAGAGAGTCCTGCTGAATAACTCTGCGCTGACGTATCCCCGATACCCGAGATCAACAATGATGGCACGAAGGACTTCGTACACAGGTAAGTATGCCCCACGATCTTCTTCACCGTAAAAAAGTCGACAGTTTCTTGACCAGCTCATCCGCGCTGGTTGTGTTGTGTCGAAATATTTGTGGCCCTTCACGAGTGGTTCGTGTAGGCGTTCAGCATCGACGACCTGAACAAAGGCAATCTTATTGACATCGACGGTCGCCACAAGCCGTTGTATTGAGGCCGCAAGCTTTTGATCGGCGTTATGTGTCTTGCCCGACGGCGATGCTGGATCCGCATATACTCGTCCGCAGATGTTGAAAGTGTCGAGACACAATCCAAAATTTGGTCGATCCACTCTTTGCACGATATCCCAGCTTTGCTCCCAATGATCGACGTACGTACCCCAGCATAACGCCTCGTACGAGAATTGCATGCCAGCAGGACGTCCTAAGTCTGCGATCTCTTGTAAGTCTCGGATGATCAGGTCGAGGTCGCCGCTAGCCTCTTCGACCGATAAGAATGAAGAAGGGATAGCGATCAGATTTGTTCCTAACAGCTGCGCTAGTTGAATCCACAACTTCATTTCGACAATCCGTGCATCATGTCTGAGTCGGTCTCTCAAGCCTTCGTAATGCATGAACGGTTGCAGACACATTATTGAAATGTCTCGATCATCGCACATTGAACGCAACTCTTCGGCGGCTTTGATCTGATTATGCGGTGTCGGTCCTCCGGGTAATAGCTCAGCTATGCTGAGAAGATCCTCGTGGAAGAGTTCGATGTCGAATCCATGGCGGGCAGCCTCATCTAATTTCGCCGGCATGCCATGCGCGCAAGCCCGTCCAAGAGACATGGAGGCGATGGCTGGTTGACAAAGCATCGTTGCTTTGATTTGATAAAGCAGATCGTTGGAAAATTGAAATTGATCGCAAAGGGGTTGGATAATCAATCACAATAGAATGAAGAAGAGATTGCCGATCAAAGTGACGGAGTATACGCCAGCAGCAGTCCACATATATGGCTCCGATCAGATGTTGGCGGTTCCAACCGTGATGCGTCATGATCGGTGGAACGACAGAGCATCAGAAGAAGAGTTGGACGGAGCCAGAAGATCTGTGCTTGATACGGATAAGAATGTTCCGGAGATACATGATCTCAAGTTCGCGCTAAGGATGCACGCGTTGATGCTTTCCCCCAAGGGCAATCGACTTCTTTGAAAGCGTTGACGACACAATGTTCATGCTCTAGGCCATCACTCTATGGCGCAGCGCCGCAGGTTACTACGTAACAGGGACATTGGCCTGCAAGAACCATCGTGGTGCAGCGCGTCGCAAGTAAGTCAACAAATCGTGATATCTCCGGTCATGACCTTTTGGCTCACAGATAGTGCCGCCTGATTAACTTTGGAAAAAGTTGGGATCCTCCTTCCTCTTCCTTTTTACCTGAAGCAGATTGATTTTTTTTTCTCAAGAACGCAAGTGAGCATGGTTTGCTTCATGCATTGCGCGTCTAGCGTCAGTCCGAACAGGTTTTGGCCGAAGGGACCTGCCATGCGATGAGCGTTCTTGTATAGTGTGGCATGAAACGCTTGCTGGCCACGCCGATAGAGACAGTCGATATATATTGCTTGCGCTTCAACGTTGGACGTTGCAATAAGGCGAGACAATAGAACAGGACCTAGATTCTCCGGGTGCTCGAGGTAATCCTCCACCAAATGATCGACGAATACCTCATGGTCTCTTAATAAAGATTAATTACTAGCCGAAACGGGTTACTACATTCATTTTTGGCTGGCACGCCACGGATCGTGAAAGCCCCGGGCCCATTTTGATGATGCGGCCAACGGCGCACGGTAGGGCAGACGAATCCGGTTCTACTCGATGCAGAGATGGTAATCACCACATTAGAGTTTTGAATTGGCGCACATGACTGCACCCTGGAGACCATCACTATCAGATTGCGATAACAAGAGACCTCTCGGGATGTACTTGATTGTCGGGACAGCGCATGACCTAAGATAAGGCGTAGCGGCATGTGAAAAAAGGTATGCCCTTACAGTGATCCCAGCAAATACCGTATAAGAACATGCAACATGATAATTTGGCATGAGAGCGGTCACCGTAACAAAGCGGTGGCGTGAAGACACGCTCTGAGTCTCTGGCATATAATATTCAAACGCATCCCTAAGCAAATTTATGGGCACGGATATCGTTGCTTCCGCTCAGGAGCTTGATGCGACTCGAAATTGACTCAAGGGTGCAAACCATGCCCTATCTAGCTGCCGTTCGAGCAGATTTCGGTGTTTTAATGTCAAATGTCGACATCAATGGATGAACATTATGCCACGTACGACTTCGCAGTCTGTGTCGAGCGATCGCCTTGTTCACCTGCATTTATACAAGCTTGTAAAGTTAATCGACGTCTGGAACCTGTTCGAAAACATCAGTTGGTGCACTTTGGGCGAAGATCCGGGGACAAGTAACAAACCGGAAGACCGTGCCACAACTTCATGCTTCGACCTAGCTTGCGCATGGCCTGCATTGCGTTGTGTTCTCTCAACGCCTTCGCTTCCTGGTCTGACACGAGCACGAAATCATAGCTGACCATCTTGGTGCCTTCTCGCACCTCATACTTTTGGGCCGAGGCTGCATCAACGATATCCAAATCCACCATGAGGGAGTCCTTGACTCCAAAGACAGCGTCCGAGGTCTCATAGGGATCATTTCGAAGGTAAAGTGCACTTCTCCGACAGGTTATGGTCAGATTGTGACGATGTACCACAATACTGCGATAAGAGGTACGTACGTGATAAGGCGGTCAAATCCTTCCTTCTCGAACATGAAGTGTATATGGCTCGGTCGGCCGGTCCATCGGAAGGAATAGGGTATGGCACAGGGACGATTGCTTTGAACCAGAATACGCCGTGCTTATCGCTAGTCATGACGGCACGCTGATCAGGACCATCTCGACCCGGATACTGTACGTCATAGAAGCCCTTGCTGTCATTTTCCCAGACGTCGATCTTGACGCCAGATATTGCTTTTCCATCGGTGTCTTTGACTGTACAGCGGACGAGGCATGATTCGCCGTCCGGGTCATGGGCGATGACCGACCCATTCGATGCTATCTCAGCTTCGTGTGAATGGAAGGGACCCAGCACCGTGCCTTCAGTGCTCGATGGAGGCTTCGGGTGATCGATACTGTCGACCAAAAGGGACAGGCCGAGTACGTCGGAGAGCAAGATGAATTCCTGATAAAGTTAATCCTGCTCGTCATGATGCCATCCAGTTGAGACGACCCACCTGGCGCACATCGGTGCCTGGATGTTCATGGTCAGAATGACCAATGAATCATTTTACAATCGCCGCAAAGCCGCAGCTTGATGTGATCGGAGGCATATCTTACAAGTTTGGCCGACCGATGTCACAAAACAAATGCCCTGCATCTACTCATCATGACTGAGTCTGGTCTCTCGTGCAAAGTCATGCAAATGTTGCACAATCCTCTCGAGTATGTATTTCAATCTAGGATTAGGACATTGAGCGTTGATCAACTTGACGTCTTCAGTGATGTTGTCAATCGTCAGGTCTTTCAATGGCGACACGGTAACTTCACTTGGATCCATGACTGTTTTTACGACCGAGATGAGTGCCTTTTGGAGAATGTATGTTTAATGTGAACGTGTTGTGCGCTCGTTAAGGAATTTGAGCAATTTGAGCGTGCACAGCGTATCTACACCTGGGCACTGTTGGAAGCAGACAGCCTCCGAGTCTTGTAACAAATGACGAGATTGATAATCATGATCTGATAGGCTTAGACTCACCTGGCTCAGGGTGACAACTATTCATTAATGAGGAATACCATGTCTTCATGATCATGAATGCTCAAATTCAGGATGAAGATATTCAAAAATACCCCGATCCGGTAAGACGGGGAAAGTATACGTCATTGAGGACAAATTGGCGCCAGCACTTGCAGAAATGGCAGCTAAATTGCCAGAGTGAACAGCATCCAACACGCCTCACCTAGACAGTCCAAGTGATATCTTGCAGGTTGTAAACGTAACCGCTCAATTTATCAACTCAAATTCATTATAGTCATAATCCACCACAATTAAAAAGAATATGTTCTGTATGCCGCACGATCGCCAAAGGTCGTGTGGTGATCACCTGCATTTTCAGATACGGCAGATGATGTGTTAGGGCCGAACCCTCCGTAAATCCAGACGCCTCGCGCATCTGGTCCGCATGATAGATCGTGCCTTGCGTGCCTTGCCATCGCCATCGATCAGTCAAGGACCTGCAACCTGTTCAATTCTTTCACGTCTCCCATTCTTTTAGAGGCTCTGAAGTGCATGCATGCTTTGAGACCAAATACAGACGATGCAAAAACCATGCAGATGAGTGTCGTGTTCATCCGCCGAGATGGCATCAAGTAGTGTTCAGAGCAAACGATCGCCTCGTGCCAACAAATCAACGCCCATCGAACGATCGAATCCGTCTTCAACGCGCCGAAGATCAGCTGCTTCTAAATATGCAGCTAAAGCTGACGATGTGCCGGCTCGGCCTGATATTGAGGCTTTGCGACAATCGCGACTTGCGTATTTCACCTTGCGACCTGTAGAACGCCGTCGAGCTGTTGCCCCATCACCGTCTCGAGGCAGTACCTCACGGCGTCGAGCATTGAGCGAGCGTTCTGCTGGAAAAGACAATACTACAGTCAAGAGTCCCCCGCGACCGAGGAAGCCTAGGACAGAAGGTGAGCGAAGGACTGCAGATTACGTATATGGGATGAGAGATATACCCGCGCAAGATGCTGGAAAACGGTGGGAAAGGCCTTCGTCTTCACGGTCGGACGCTTCTCGTGCGCAGGGACTGTCATCTATAGGGGAGGACGACATTGGTCCCGATGACAGTGTCTCTGTGGTTGCAAGCCGGCGGCGGCGGAGGTCGACTATGACGGATCGGCCATCCTTGCGAAGGAGCAACACAGTTTCAGCCAAGTTGACACCTGTCGCTGAGGCTGATGCCAAAGTTGAAAACGCTTCTACTCACACGCCCAACAAAACCGGTAACCGTGTATCATCCTTTCTTGGCTCGCTCATGCGCCGCAATACCACGAGTGCTGTACCGACACCACCTCGCTTGGTCGAATGCCTCACATGTGGTTCCGATGATGTCCCTGCGGTGAAGACCGCCAAACTTGGTTGTGGCCATCGAATGTGTCACGACTGCCTGAGACGTATATTCGAAATGTCTGTCAAAGATCCTGCTCACATGCCGCCCAAGTGCTGCACGAGTGAGCACATCCCGCTGAAGCATGTGGATAAACTCTTCGACACCAAATTCAAAGTCCGATGGAACCGTCGTTATCAGGAATACAATACCAAGAACCGGATCTACTGTCCGGCACCAAAATGTGGCACTTGGATCAGACCGGGCCAGGTCCATAGTTTCCAAGGACGAAAGTTTGCACAATGCCTTAGGTGCGAAACGAAAGTATGTGTCCTTTGCCACACGAAAATGCACAGGTCTAGGGAATGTCCGAAGGACCCTGAGATACAGAAGCTTGTGGAGGAAGGAAAGAAAAGCGGCTGGCAATCATGCTATAGCTGCCATGCTATGATTGAGCTCAAGGAAGGCTGCAACCATATGACGTGCCGCTGTCAGGCTCAATTCTGCATGATGTGTGGCAAGAAATGGAAAACCTGTGACTGTCCCTGGTTCAATCACAATGGTGTGTCCGATGGAGACCGCCTGGTTGATATGAGAATTCCACAAGGACTCGATCATGTCGTACGAAGGCTCGGAATACAGCATCTGTTCCCTGCTGCGGACACACCTGCTGCGGAGCCCGGCAACACACAACGCCAGCCCCCACGAACATTTCACAACGAAATGGATCAGCGCCGGCACCAAGAACGTGAAGACGAGAATCTTGCTCGACGAATGCAGCTTGGTCTGGTTCTGACACAGAACGAGCCTGAAGATGATGCCCGACAAGGCACCACGGAGATCTGGGGTCTTGGCAATGCCGGAGAACACCACATGAATGAAAATTTTGTACAAAATTCGACTAATACAAGACTGGATGTACCCGACGATACTGCATTTGGCAGGCGAGGGACACGAGAGTCAGCACGGCGAAGACGGTCACGACAGACGGCGCAGGCGCCTGTGGATAGTGGACTGGCTATGAACTTTCTCGGGGATGAGAGTATCCTGGGGAGATGATAGCCCTGCCTTGACATGAATTATGATTTGACGAAGGATACGATTTTGTTAAATCTGGCCGTGTAGGAATGGCCTGGAAATATGCGCCCTCGTATGTGTTTAACAGCTGATAGATCAGCGTAATTGAATCAGATCAACAAGGTTCATCAGATCACTGGTACGCATTGTGGACAAAAAGCATGTCAGCCTTGCATAGCTTGCCGTGGAAATGTTGGGACGCAAATGCCGCATTCCAGGCAACGATGCGGTGTTGCGGCACAGGACGTGGGGCGATGATCGATCCTGCTGACAAGCAGACGCAGGACGTGAGAGGAGAAGCTTTTGAAGTGCATCGGTCCCCCCATGGAAATTTCACCAGCTTGAAGCGCGCGTCAACAACGTCGTAATTTCGCGTGATGCACAAGTGTGACCACCGAGCGTGGTGTCTCGGCACTATTCTATTTCTGTTGTGTTGTACAAACGGCGGCCACCCGTGCTCTCGACATGAGCCGACGGTATTTTCCCACGACAGGATGTGGACATCCCTCGTTGCGAATATGATACTCAACATCAATGTCATATCCCAAAGATGCAGTAAGGTTTAGAGACTCTATGCATCATGCAGGTGAGGTTTGAAACAACAAGGCGAAGTACATAGAGACAAGGGACCGCTGTTTCGCCCATCTGCACCCGAGATGCAAGCCCTATCTGATGGGCGGAGGCAGCTTCGACCAATCATAGCCCAGCGGTTCGCCAAGCGCCCTCTTCACGAAGGTGTAAGCGCCGACAACACGTCTAACCTTGAAAAATGCTCCGGATGTTAAGTCCCGACTGGTGATGTTTACCAAAAAGCTTCATTCGCGCTCGCTAAGACACAATTTTTTCCCTCATTGTACGCGCGCACGTCGTTGTCAGGTAATTGTCTCGACGCGTTGAACTCTATCTGCCCAGCGCGATCGCGTGGCCGTGCTGTCGGTCGCGCTGGGCATTCGTTTCATCATGCCCAGAATGGTAAGAGTCGCCAAACATGATGGTGTTTTCCACGGTTCTTGTTTCAGATGGCCGATAGTCAGCCGCCAGGTCGTTCATTCGCCGATGCTTTGGGGAATATGTCCTCGGCACACTTCATGACGATGGTAGGTCCTCACCCTTATAGAGACGGTTGTCCATCCGCATTGGCGCCTGTGGTCTGAGATCTTCTTCCTCATGTACATGCTCCGGTTTGTGTGCTCTTGATCTTTCTTTTTGGCACGGCCTGCGACGAATCTCCTTTTGTGCTTCATTGTTTCTTTTGTAATCATCATTCCGCGGAGCTGGCCTCTGCTTCGAGCGCTGCACGAAAACTCACACATAGTGTTTATTGTTAATAATCGTGCTTCATCTTCTCGGCGCTGGACGCCTTTTCAAGCACTCGAAATCATGGCAAACCGGACCACCACACCTCCTACGCTCAGCACAGCTTACGATCTGGAGAACTTCCACTGCCCCGGTGGCAGCGCAAGTACAGCTTCAACATCGTCTTATTACTACAATAGCTGGTCGCCTCAAACGGACAACACTCTAGCCACTACGCCTCCAAAATCGCCTGGAAACAATCTGGTTGACTCTCAGGCTCAATGGTCGCTCTCGAAGCCATTCGATTACAGCCAAATGAATGGTTATGTTGGACGGACCTCGGCGGCCAACCACCCTGGCCATAGCCGTACGATCTCTTGTCCAAGCAATATCCTCCCGCTTCAATATGGAAGCGAATATTTACCTCGTTCGGCGCTTGATTATCGATCGGTCACACCGCCGGACGCCCACTCTGAATACACCTATGTCCCACAGCAGCTTCATTACGATATGAAGCCGATTGTCCCGACCGCTGCAAACCAACCAAGAGTTTTGCAAGCCTCATCGCAACCCGTGCCAAGCGCTCGTGGCCACTCCCGAACTGGATCCTCTGGAAGTGTCAACGCCGAACAGCTCATGCGCCACGGATTTCCGTATCGTGCCGGTCCAGCTTTCCAGCCAGTCGGCATGACTCTCCCGCCGATTCCAAACGCCCTGAGTCACCTCGCTCCGATTATGATGACAGGCGGACAGATGCCATCATACAAGGACAATCGCAGGAATGTAACTCCTCCAGCCAGTAGAAGTCGCATTATCGCGACGACCGATCCCAGCATCGATTCCGAAGTGCCAACTTCGACCGTTCTCAAGTATCTGACTTCCTCAAATCCAATGCCCTCTCTGGTCAAACGTCTGCCAGAGCCTGGACACGACAGAAACGCACACTTCTGGTTTGACATCCGAAACGTCAAACCGTGGGAAGATTTCAATGTGGACACGATGAAAGCGGTTCCACATCTGCTCGACCTTCTCGAATTTCCTATTCCTACGAGCAAATTACCAAGCCCAGTCCGCCTAAACCAAACGCCAGATAGTCTCCGCCAGCTAACAGACATCTGTGCGCAACACCATGCAGTCAAAGTCAACGCTGCGCTCAAAATCACCCAGGGCGCCACCAAACACATCACAATTCGGACCTTGGCAGCCGCGACCGCTGCCATGGCTCCTCGACAACAACCCGAATTCGTCGCCAACTACCAATCCGATGACGACAAGATCATCTCCGGCAACGGCACCGGCCGAGTCGTCGGCATCGTCAAAGGCTTCGAGCAGTGGAGCTCCAGCATGCAAGGCGGCACTCCCACCGAACGCGTGAAATATCTCCGCCACCTCTCTCATCTCCACGGCTTCATGCGCGAGCACGGCACCCGCTACGGCTTCATCATGACCGAAGTCGAACTCGTCTGCGTGCGGGCCGGCGGCCCTCCAGCCGCCGACAACGTGCCTCTCTTCGGCTACCTCGAAGTCTCCCCGACGATCCAGGTGAGCACGCAGGGCAGCGACGCGAGCGGGAAACTCCGCATGACGGTCGGCCTTGCGCTGTGGTACCTCCACATGTTGGCGAAGGAGCAGCCGTTCGTGGGCCAGTACCACTGGCGCATGGACGCGGGCGCGCCGGCGGCGTTGACGCGCAAACGGCACCTCGCCCGCGATGTCGGATTTCCGAAACCTTGCTTGCCGGAGAAACGCGAGGCGAAGCGCGTGCGTGGATGGGTGTGGCCGGAGGAGCCGTTGTCGAAACGGGAGGTGGGCAAGAAGCCGCGCGCCAGGAGCGGGCGGTCGTGAATTCCGCACAGGCTTTTTCGTGTACAGTTTGGTGTTCAGCAAGCGAAATTGATTACTTGACATTTTCGAAAGCTTATAGATTGGAATAGTCCCACAACGGACATGGGGATGCGCGAGAACAGTACGCCTTGGCATGATAGAACTGAGATATCCCATTTGAATTTTCCTTTTTGGATTTTATCCTTTGAACAGTACTGATAAGTCTGCAACTATTCAAAAAATTTCATCTTTGGTGACGGCATTGATCGTGAGAGTACCACGCCACAATCCGAACCCATTGAACATTAACCCAAGACCTCACTGCTCGACCATTGACCTGGGAGGCAGAGAGCCCACAACCCAAAACCAGCTCAATACTTGAACTTCAACAAGTTGCTGATAATCTGCTGTCCTGTAACACGGGTCGTCGCCCAAATGGTAGGGAAATCGAGGGTACTCGAGAAAGTATCGGCATAGCCGAAGAACAGCATGCCCGGGATGAAGCCGCGCGCGTACTCGAGGGCGAAGCACGACGACTCCATCTTGTACTGTTTGACGTCGCCGCGGCGCAGGTGGTGCACGGTACCCGGTCCGTAGACCTCCGGCTCGAAGGTTCCTGGGGTGAAGGCCAATTGGGTGCCGGTCAGGATGTTGAAGTAGTCGTCTGCGGTGTGCCGGCCGGTGTGGCCCTCGGTGCCGATGGCGGTGCCGAAGATGATGAGGTATTCGGTGACGCCTGCGGAGCAAAGAGAAAGGTCCGATTAGTTGCATTTTCAATTTTGATGATGACATGGGAGAGCACAGGGAGAGGGGGGAAACTCACTTGCGTGGATGATGTACATGACACCCATGGCACCGCCGGCATTGTTGAAGATCCACTCCTCCTTGAGGTTCAAGAAGGGAGCTAGGGTGGCATTGGCCTTCAATGCTCCGACGATATGATCAACTATCAATCGAGTGTCATTGCCATGGACGGCGATGGCCTTTTGTGCTGCATTGTGCAGGTGAGTCGGGTCAAAGATGGTCAACCTGTCGAGGTTGGACTCCGCCGCCATGATGACTGCCAGGACGACGGCGATGACGATGACGAGATCTGCGACGATACCCATGATGTCGGCTTTTTGAGGTTTGATAAATTTATTTCTTGGGTATCAGGATATATTGAAATATGAGAAATGTGGTCAAAATGGACAGCTGCGGTTGGGGTTGTCCAACAGTCGGGCTACAGCTTGTGCAGATGATATACTTGATGAGGGATTCCTGTGTCGTCGTCAGGTCCGATGTGGTTCCGCTGGGAATTAAAAATGATGAGAGATGTCGTCGTGAACGAGGGTTCGGTGAATGATTATGATCTTGTGTGTTCCCAGGGGCTCTTATTTTAATAACAACGGGCCCTCGTCGGCCAATGGACCCGCCGCTAGTGTCTGGGGATTTCTGCCGAAAAGGGCTCTCGACTGGTTTTTTTGGGCGCGCTTGTCCAGTGATCAGATATCATACGATTTTGAAATACACGTCGATCAGCAGTCGGACCCGTGAAGATTTGAGGGTGCCAAAGTCGAAGATTGCCGAAACATAATTGACCACGGCCATTCATCATACATATATCCCCCCAACAATATAATGAGACCGCCGCATTCGCAGTCTCCCCGCTACCAGAAACCTTCACAGCTTCATCATATGAAAAAATCCACCGCTTCGGCGTTGCTTCTCCAGGCAACCACAATTCTCAATCTTCCACCCGGCGATTCTGCCCGAATACTTCGCAGAAGCGCAAGAAATCTCCCATGCTCAGGTGGCCTTCGCTTGTGATTTCCTTTCTCTTTGCCAATTCCAGTATTCACTGCGCAATCGATAGCACAGCCTCAATGCCATGCGCGCCCAAGTGGAGCGCCCTCTTCTCAACGTAGACATGCTCTTTGTCCTAGATCTTTTACGATAGCGATGAAGCTGCCGACTTAGTCACCATTTGTGTCGTGTCTACGTCTGTACATGAGTGATGCCTTCACTTTTTCAGGGTATTGCGATCGCTCCTTTCACCACCAAATCGTTCTGCCTCAGCGATTCATGGGTATTAGAAAAAGTAGTTTTTCGAATTGCTATTGAATTACACCGGCTCGCTCTCCACTACGCCAATCCTTCGCCATAACGTGGAGGCCGCCGAGGATTTGATGATCAACAACGCCTGTAGACGACATGCGATGCCCCCAGACAAAATTCATAAAATACAAACGAAAGCTGCGCGCTCAGCACAGGAAGCGCATAACCAGATGGGTGTTTGCCCGTTGCCAATCTCAGCAGTAGTAGCAGAGGAGGCGTCGAGACCGGCTTTGCCTAAGTCCTCGAAAAACGAAAAGTGCTTGCAGTCTAGCCTCGCGCACTTCCATATCCGCAATAGTCCATGTTTTCCAAACTCCACGTCCCAATTCCTGTCTCTTCTCACCTTCGATCCGACTCCTACTTTCCCGACTCGCACATCTGGCGATCGCTCATGCCAGAACTCTCCTTACCCACAGACCCTCCTCTTCACCTTCCTTTCTCCTCGCCCGACTAATTGCAATTCCAATGTCGCGCTCTTCCAGCTTCACCTCGTCCAAAGTGATGCGCAGCTCTTCCAATTTACGTTTGGCGTCGCGCAGTTGTCCGAAGGATACATCGAGGGGACTGGCCGTTTCCATTGCTGAGAATGACGCAACCAAACGTTCGATGTTGGTTCTTTGGTGGACTTTGTCTTGCTGAGTTCGCAGCAGGTTCTCGAGATGGGTGAGTGGCGAGTCCGATTCGTTGGCTTCGGGCGGAGGCGCGGGTAGTTGTTTGGCGCCGGTGGTGCTGGGCGTGTTAGGATTGATGCCGTTGGTGACGCCGCCATTGGAGAGCGCTGAGCTTTGGCCGTGGCTGGCGCCGCGTTGGCGAGTTCCCGTCAGGACGATCAACTCACTGGGAGGCGAGCGCACGTCCGCTGTTCTTGGACGAGGATCGCTAACGAAGCGTGGAGATATGGGCGCCGAGAGACTTAGCGTGGTTGCTGTGTCCACTGGGCGGAGCGATGCCGGTGGATCATCTGGAATGACGCGGACTGGTGATTCTTTCAGAGGTGCTCGCTCGGGTGCCCTTTCAGGTGCTTGGGCTCGAGGTATAGCACGCTGCCGTGAGAGGATGGACTGAATCGGCGGTGCTCGATACTTGTCAGGCACCGGCGGTGGCGGGCTCGGAGGTGGTGAATCTAGACGGCTAGGATGGTTAGAAGGCGCCGTGGCCACTGTGCTCCAACTGAACCGGCTTTCTGGCTCCGTGGAATCGACCCGTGGTATGGCCTTGCTGATGGGAGTAGGTGGGTCGGCAGGTTGGCTAGATTGTGCGATTGACGCAGCATAAGTCGTCCAGCTGAAGTGGCTCTGAGACCGATTGCGGGCGTGTGATGATACCGAGGACTCAAAGCTGGGCCGTGACTGTACCATGTAGGCATCCAGCTCGGCGTCACCTCCTGGAATGAACGTACTCGAGATGATTGGGATGGAAGAAACTGAAGTCCTGGGATCGGAGGGTGCTGGCGATGGCGTGGCTCTGGTGATCGGCTTCCGCTTGGGTACCTTTGCAAGTGACACCGGTGTGATGGGCATCACGGGCTGTGGGGTGATAGCAGTCATAGTCGCCATATCTACCGTGGTATCGCTACGCCCACGGGAGTGCCGAGTTGCAATCGTAGAGACGGACGACACAGGTGAGGTGGATCGAAAGTCATTATGATACGGCATGTCCAGTGAAGGTCGATATTCGTAGTCGTATTCCTCAGGATGAAGCATGCTTACAGGTGAAACGCTTCGGGAATACCTCACACTCTTTGTTCGCGTAGTCAAACGACGGCGTTCGAGAGATCTCCTCCGGGTGTTGGATTGGTATGGCGGTTGGTAGTTCGATGGCTGTACTTGTCCGGCCTTGCCTTCGAGGCTAGGCTCGCCGCTGTATGGATCCCATCTGACGTCTCCAGCCGACGGGGCGGGTGACCGACGAGGTTGCAGGATCGAACGCACTTGTTGAAACACTGGCAGGCGTGACTGTTGTGGGAGTTGTCGACCGCTCTCATAGACCTCCCGTCGCGCCTGCGCATGGTAAGGCTCAGTTCGGCGGCTTACAATACGCAGCGGCGGTACGTCAGATATATCAGAAGCAAGGCTTGTACTTGAGCCTCCTGCCGCGCTTCCCGATACCATCCATGGCAAGTCCTGCTGAATGGTGTAGGCAGGCATCACTGCAACCGGCTGGAATATGACAGCCCAAAACTGTTCAGTCGAACAGATAGGCACCTGCAATTATATGAATATCTTGCTTATCGCAAAAGTGAATTTAAGATCGTCGACAAGGAGAATGTCGGTCGCGGGCGGCCTTGCAATCGGCCCTGGCTGAGTGCGGCGCAGTCGGAGAACGGTCACAACGTTGCTCGCAAATGAATGTTATACGGCGTTCGGAGGGGCGCCGTCTTACTGATCCGACACGCGCCTAGACCAGAGGATGCTCGGGGGAGGCGAATGTTGTAAATTCCAAGCAAAGCGCAGTTTCGTCTGAGAGCTGCAAGTCGCGGGTATCAACAGCGGATGATGCTAACAAGATTTCCAAAAGTCGTCAGCGGGCTGGAGGTCTGATAATTGGACGCAGGTCAACGCCGAGTAGCTATTTTGGGCGAGGACAAAGAAGTCTATTGTTATTAGTCGAACAGCACAATTGAAGCCGCGCACGCTACCAGAGGGAT
Organism: Dissoconium aciculare CBS 342.82; assembly: GCF_010015565.1. NCBI lineage: Eukaryota > Fungi > Ascomycota > Dothideomycetes > Mycosphaerellales > Dissoconiaceae > Dissoconium > Dissoconium aciculare. The sequence continues at coordinate 578,928 of NW_022984952.1, forward strand.
ATAAGAATCGCGAAAGATGTACGAAGTTGGACAAAGGACTGACCTATCTTCTGCAAGAGTGCGACGGAAATCATTATGACATATTCCTGACCCCAAGTTACGTCCTTCTTGATACTCCGTAGTATTGTAGCCCAACGTCGTCTGCGCTCTCGAATACCGGCAGCTAGAGCTAGGGACAGGCGTAATGGAGCTCACAGTGGCAGTACAGGACGCGTCCATGCGCGTTCTTGTTGGTGGCGGCGATCTACGAGGTCGGCGACTACAGTAGTATCATCACCCCGAACGATACGCCCGCACTTGCCGACAAGGGCCTCTCTCTTTGGCGCCGCACCGCTCCCAAAAACGCCTCACAGGGCTGTGGAACCCATGGTGCGTATTGCGATGACAGCTTATAGTAGAGACCAGATCGGCGTCCACATTGGACACACACAATGACATTTCTCTTGCGTGTCCACGCGGTCTGAGGTGCAAAATGAGAAACATCCGAGGCGATGGTGGGGTTTTGCTCTTATTGTCCTCCACCAGCCACGATCCCGCCGAAACTCACGTTGAAACGACCCTGGCGCTCTGTACTGTACCGGGAAATAAAAGACGTGCGAATTCGACTTGCGGCGTCCATGCTTTTTTAATGAGCGCCAAATGAGATTTGTGGATTCTGGCCGATCTGTTTCAGCTTGCAACGGCTGCCGTTTCTTCTTGGCTCAGGGTTCCTCTATAAACGGCGGGACAGTGTGACAGGACGCTTCACGCATCTTTGTTACTGTAGCCATCACGTATCGCTATGCTCTGGGTCAGGAACTGCTGTACTCACTGACTTTGAGGTTCACCGTCTACATCCTCTGCACTTACGACGATCGCAACGCAGCGCCCTCAAGCACATCGGAATACCACACCGCGCCAAGCGAGTATCCTTGCAATACGTAGACGGCACGTACATTCAGCATCACGGGAGCGGCACACGGAGCACGTTCACACTCCCTAACTGCCAAAGGTGCTAAATCTACTGGCCAAATTTCCATTTCGGTGGCCGAGGCCTGGTCATGTCCATGGCCTACAAGGCACGGAATAGAGAAACGGTAAACTCTTGACCTTACAGGGCCATCTGTACTACTGCTGGCCGACGACACGACTTTGACTTTTCGTGAAATGCTGGCATTGTAATGGGCGACGGGCGATCATTCAGTTATTGAACCTAAAATGTGTGGAAGCGACAGGGTCATTCATAATGTTCCCAGGGCGGGTTTTGTATGAGTGCCTCCATCAGTGTGACTTTTGCGGGCGGGTAGAATCCGGCGACCGAATGCAATGACAGCGGACATCTACGGCCGGGTTATTTCCTTGTAGAACCTCAATGGCGTCTGCAGGCATGCGCGAGGAGCAGTCGGCATGTGGCAACACGATAATCCGAGTATGTTGTATTTTCCGTTGTACTTCAGATGGACACCACCGTCCACGGGTGTTTGTCGCATTACTCATGGAATAGTATCACGACAGTTGAGCACAAGCGAGGGTCTTTTTATGCAAACGAAGTATTACGGTAATATGCATATGCTTATTAGCGGGTATTTTCACGAGCGAGAATAAAGCTTGCAGGTGCCTCGAATTGTGCTGGTGACGTGATATACCCTCCTCTACAGCTTGCACCTGGGCAGCTTCCGATCCCATAATCCATGAAATTCGATTACTGCCCAGATCCTTCACAACGAACATTCGCCTTAAAACCCGCATTTGACTAAAGTATATCAGTCCGTACTTGACACGAAGCGTCGCTCTGGTCGCGACTTGATCGTACCATATTCGACGCACGCATCTCGGCACCCAACTATCTTCCAGGACCCTGTGAGCAGCCATGGCTGACAGCACATCGCCCGTGACGCCGGCGCCTGGCGTGTAAGCAATCGCTTCGACTACAAACGTGATCAACGGTTGGCTGACAATGATTCGCGCAACAGTGCCAGCATCGCCTCGCCAATCAATCTGATCCTGTTCTCTCTCTTCATCGTCCTCGTCTACATGCGCCTACGACCGGGTTCCGCCAAGAGCAAAGCAGTTCTCCCAACGGCGCCTCCGCCCACCGTTTTCAAGATCTTTACACCAAAGCAACTCCTCCCCAACAACGGCTTAGACGGTCAGCCTGTGTATCTCGCTGTTCGCGGCCGAGTCTTCGACGTTAGTCCCGGCCGCAACTTCTACGGACCTGGAGGCCCCTACGCCAATTTCGCCGGTCGCGATGCGAGTCGTGGCCTTGCCTGTGGTAGCTTCGATGTGGAGATGTTGACTGAGGATCTGGACGGGCCACTCGACAAACTCGAGGACCTTGGGGCCGAAGAGCTGGAGGCGTTGCGCGGATGGGAGGAACGCTTTCTGGAGAAGTACATGGTGGTGGGCAAGTTGGTGGAGAAGGGTCACCCGGAGGCGGACCCGTGAAGGAGTCTCCTTGCAGGCTGTTATGAAAATGATTTGATGAGGGCTGTTTACGATACCATAGCGCGAATCAAGTTCCAATCTCTATCCGATTGTGCACACCCGAAAGATGGATCCAGCTGCGACACTGTGATTTACTATCGAACAGACGCAAAGTGGAGAAGTCCTTACACGTGATCGAAGCCGATGAAATGCCACACTGAAACAAACTTGTAATAATTTGCTATTCCCAAGATTCTATCCATGAATCAAATTTCTGTCATCATGTTAGAAAACCAGTGATGTTCGGGGTCAATAGAGAGCAAACTGTCCCCGGGAGGGTTTCAAGCACGTGCACGGACCACCAGATTGGCGAATTCAAGATCTCGAATTCCCAGACGAGCATGCGCATGATGTAGCACGACCACGATCATCATCTGCAAACCATCTCCCGACCTCTACACCCCCATCGACACTCGACAATCCTCTCTTCTTCAAACGACTCATAGTATCCATCATGGCGCCCAAAGGACGAGGTCTTCCCGGCGGCCGCGCACCCGCGCAACAGGGCTTTGCCAGCACCGCATACCAAGCCATCACCAGCTCTGACAACCGCTCCGTCGTGACATCGATTGCCTTCTTCGCGGTACGTCATTGAGCATCATGAATGGAGGAGTTCCACTGGCAGATCCGTCTGGAGGAAACATCTCCATCGCGAATGAAAACTTGCTAACATTATGTTTTCCCTTTGCAGGCCGGCGTTGCGTTCCTCTCAAGCAGCTGGAGCGAGTTCCTTCTCCCACCGTACGTTTATTCAGACTCCAGAAGTCCCCCATCTCAGCCAGGCAGAACTTGTCACTCGATGATGTTTGAAAAACTAACCCTGGATCTTTATTGGAAACAGGCTTTAAAAAGATCGACACAATGAACTGCTAAAGCCCTTCGACTGGTGCGTTATTACGGAAAGGAAATGAACGGAGCGCGGAAAAACCTGTATCAATAGATGGCATCCTGTAACAACAAGGAGATGGGGACATCGAGACGGCGAGGCTACTGGGGAGGAGCACAATATCAGACGAAGCTGGAGAGGAGTTTCTGGAATGATGCCGAAATAAGGTCATGTGGTTCGTATCAGACGTCGAGCATGGTTCGGATTGTGTCAAATTTATCATGTTGTTGAAAAAGATGACCCATAAGTTATTTCATAGCGGCAGGAGACTATTGCAATTCTCAAGGGCACAGGCCAAAATGATATGTCGACTCTGATTCTTGAACAAGATCCACCCTGAAGATGTCTTCTGAAACCCCCAATTTGAGGTCATAACAAGGGAAGGTATCTCAATGGTCGATTTGAGCCGCCCGATAGAGGGTACATGTACAAAAGTGTCCGGTCAGTTCCGAAGATGAACTTCTCCCTTGAGAAAATTTCTCCGTGCAAAAGCTGTTCGTGCATTGCATATCGTCCACGCATGTCGTATCGACGATTTGCAGCGTCATCCAGAGTGATCGCACGCTGACTAGCGGCTGGAACCCGGAGAGATATGGCCGTTTCAGCCCTTGGGTGTGCATTGGTTCAATTTCATATGTCGCATAGCCAGCGGCCAGGATCGTCTGTTCAGATAGTGGTGCACATCATGGCGGCGCGAGCGACATTTGTCGTGCGAGAAGTCGAAGGGAATGATGTGAAAGTCCTCTCTCATTCGTCCATCTGCCACGCGTACTCGAGATTCTCTTGATCTTTAACACGATTCCGAGCGGCGAACCATTTCCGTTCAAACCCGTTTCCACGATCAACCCCGTCCCATCGCCAGCCAGGCTTGATGCCATATCTGTTGGGTTCAAACGCGCCTTGATACGACTTGCCGCTGCTTCTCGACTTTCCGCTTCCCGTCGCCGAACTGCTCTTCTTAGTAGCCAAGAGTCGCGCCATGGGGTCATTCCATCTCTCCCTCTCCTTGAGCTCTTCGTTCAACCCCTTGTCATCTGCATGCCGCGCAAATGTCATAACTTTGGCATCCTCCAACTCCTGCCTCCGCGCCTCCTTCTCGCGCCGTTGAACGTCACCTTTGCGACTCTCCACCTCTTCACGAGCTTTCTGTTCGTCCTCTTTCGCCTTGACCTCTGCTTCCGCCTTTTTCTCTTTGACGTTGATCATCCGTCCCGACGCATCACGATAGATGGTCTGCTGTGCTAGACCGGTAGGATCTATGCCGGCTGCTTTCATTGCCTTCTTCTCCGCCTTCTCTTTGCGCCTCAGCGCAGCTGTGACCTGATCGGCAGTTTGAAGGCCGGCCATTGCTCCAGACGCCATGGTCGGACCATCGTAGTCCATTCCATCCTCATCCACTATCGCGGGTCCATCTTCATCCTGCTGAGCCTGCGCACGCGCCTGCGATTCAGCTTGTGCAGCTGCTAAGACGGCATCTGCTGTAGCTTGTTCGGCATCTTTGGGGGCTGCATTTCCTACTCGAATCCAATTTTGTTTCTTTGTCGGATTATTCAGGCCCGCTGTGAGGCCAGCACCGACGATGACAGGGGCGTCATCATCGTCTGCACCAGCACCCGTTTTCCTGGTCCAATCATTTACATCGTCATCTGCAAGCAATAAGCCGCTGTTGCCTGCGGCTTCTTTGCGCTTGCGTTTCTTGGTCGACTTTTTATCTTCGGAAAGATAATTCTTCGCGAGGTATTCCGCAAGACCCATCACATTGGTGCGAGAGTAACCCGGCCGGATCGAGCTTGAGCTCTCTGACGAGAATAATGAAGTGTATCGGCGGGAATTCGCTTGCGACGTCGAAGCGCACAGCAATGTTAGTTAAAATCACGCCCAACAAATGGCTACAAGCCTGCCGCACGCTTGACGTAACATCACCTGGGCACCCGGACAATGATCTCGGAACAAATCCGCACGGGGACCGCCGCTATCATGTGATCGCGTGACAGCAAATGACGCGCTAACAAGCCGCCCTCCCAGCAACTCGAGGCGTTACTCAAGATCCGACACGTACGCCCAGGTGTTGAACAATTACCGGGATTTCTTCCATGATCGGATGCCATTAGGTCGCCACTGTTCAAATTGTATACGTAGCATCCTCTCGAGATACTAGAGCCATGCCTCGCTCTGATGAGGCAGCAGCTTGGTACACCATGGTATATAGGGCCGTGCAAGAGGTTCCTCACGGCAAGGTCACTTCGTATGGGCACATTGCCATGCTGTTGGGATACCGTGAGCAACAATGCACTTTAGCTCATATGAATTTGGCTTGACGCTGATGTATCTTCGCAGCGGAGCGACCTCGGTGAGGGTCTGTCTTCTCAACGAGATCTATGAGTTGTAAACTGATGATACACAGCCAAGTAGGAATGTGTCTCAAGTATCTTCCGTCCGCAGCGGATCAGCCTGATGCGCGATACAACAGCGATACCGTACCCTGGCAGCGCGTCATCAACTCCAAAGGAGTCATCAGCAACAGGTACGCATGGGTTCTGGGGGGCTGCATGCTCATTGATGACTGCTGCTTCGCTTACTGATATGACCACTACACCGATCAGAGGCGGAAATGGCGCGCAACGTCAAGAATCGGCGCTTGCCCTTGAAGGTGTTCAAGTTGAAAGAAGCAGTCTGGGCGAGCGAATAGTTGACTTTGACTTGTATGGCTGGTTTCCAGATCAGTTGCCTAGTGAAGCTCGCGGTGACGAAGAGTCATCATAGTTTCCTCGCCCGAATATCTGACGAGAACTCTCAATGTCTTTGTCACAGCGGGCACATCGTCTGGAATGAGTCGTCCCTCCGCTAGGATTGCGTGTGTTGAAGAAACTGTGGCGGCACGTGGGCTGTAGGGGTTGGTCATCAATTCATTACCATTTGAGTCTCGGAAATCATCAGGGTCATTGCATGTCTTTGTCGGCGACACGGTAGCAGCGTGTTCAGCTTTGCGATTATGAATCTTTTGAATCGTGTGTGAAAGCTACCACCCACTAGTGAGGATTACCGCTGATTTGAAGGGGATCGCGATCACCGACCTGGAGATAGCAGAAGGGTATCAACCTCCGTGATGCTTACGTCAGGCTAATGGCGGCCTCCACGACGAACCATCATCGGTGACAGAGTCACACACTAAACCCGGTTTGACTTGTTGCTTGATGGCAAGTACTTATCAGCACGACTCAGGCCGATCGTCACATTCGTTTGTGCGTTAGGTATGGAGCCTTGGAAATGTTCTGTCATTCACATGTATGACGCAAAAATGAAGACCGCGAAACCTGTACCACGTGGACATTATGACATGTTCGCTTGGCCAATACTAAACTTGTCATAAGCCCGCGACGTTCAGAGTGTTCGGAGATCATTTGCTGGCCCGCGGAGCTTTGTCTGATGAGCAGAGGGTAGACATGACGTCGTCCAAGCTCCAGGAGTGTACATAGGCCGCTGAGTAAGATCCAAGGTTCCCGAGGTCGATCCAGGTGAACTCCGAGTCTGTGTACGTACAATACTTATTACTATACTTATCGTCATTTGGTAGTCACCGGCTAAGCCGTAATAACTATCTGGTGGCATGCGGTTGGCATCACCCAAACCCCGCGCGTGGTTTCTCCAGTCAGAAGAGAGTTGTCCGAGGCCGCAAACTGCCACGCGCTCGGCTTAAGGGCTTCTTATCGCACGTAATAACAAAGGCCCGCCCTCTCTCTCCGATCACGAGTGGACGATCCTGCGGGCAGAAAAGGACGGCAGGTAGTGAAGAGGAACAGGCATGGGATTATGGTCGCGAGGACTCGTTGAGCCAGTCGCACGGGACACGTTCCTGAGAAAAGCGTTCATATGGGTCATCCGCAGCCCGCTCGTCTTATCGCGACATTTCCCCCCACACTTCCTCCTCGGATGGCGATGCGCTTCGGCTGCCTTATTTTAGATTGCTACAACAGCACGCAACTCGTGCTAGTATGACTGGTCTCCCGACTCAGTCAGGGCCGCTCGGCTCTACGACTTGTTATCTCCAGGCAAGTGCCCAGGTAGCGCGCAACCTTGATTTGTTTCGCAGTCTGCGGTTCGTATATGATGCAGGTGCCTTCCATGTTGGAGCTCCTTGATCGTAGAGAACTATCTTCCGGAACAATCGCAATATTACCACTTCTTAAACCTCCTTATCCCATTGCCACCGGTCACCTACCTATTGATTGTGTCGTTGATGCTCAGAAGAGACACCGCTTGAGAGACTGCGCCTCACCAGCCTCATCAGCGTGACTCAGCCGATCGAGTCATCGGATCCATTCGAAGGTTGAACTGTGTCATTTGCCCAACAGTGTCGTCTCTGCCTGCCTACTATACAATCGTCTCCCTACGACAAGATCAATTTTCTTTTGCCCCAACGAAACCCTAGAACCGTCATTGTTTCCAAGTCATCAAGGTACTCATCACGGTGAACTCCATCCTGCTCTGCCATCCGCGCAGCTGCATATCCGACAAGCGTAACCACCATCACCAATAACCTGATAATACCACCACATCTTACATCGATCATGTCCTCTGAGCAGACCTTCTCGACATCCGACCTCCGCGGCACTGCTCAAGACTACAAGCGGGACGCCGCCCACAAACACAAGTGGGCACTGGGCGCCACGGAGGGTCTTGCCGGTCGAGCGAGCGAGAAACCAAGGCCGTTCCGACCTTCCGAAACGTAAGTTGTCGCTATCCAAGGGCTCAACATCAATCTCTATGACTGACAATTCGAAGCGGATTCAACGCAAAGCGACGGGACATGAAGCATGCGGTAGCTGCTCTGACCCGGGGAACCAAGGTCACTCGCAAGCAGGACATTCTCGAGGAGGGTGCTACCATTAGCGACGACTCTGCTGCAACCAACTCCGATGAGTACGACGAGGGCGCGTTTTCACCTCCTGAGGGCGTCATGTACTCCTTCGATGCCAAGAGCGCGCCTACGCAGGGCAGCCAGATCCTCAACGTCGCCCTCGCCAAAGCCGTAGAGCGGTTCGAGGAGAGGGAGACCGTCCGACTGGTGAAGGACGAGTATGATGTCCTGGACACAACCGGAGAAGTCGTGCCTCAGAGCTCCACTTCGCGCCGATCGCGCAAGGGCAAAGGCAAGGCCTCTCCAGCCTCTGTCGCTGACGCAGACGAGGATTACGAATTTGTTTGATCGAGCTCGGCTCTGAGAACATTCCGATCCGAGTCGGTCATCTTTGTGTCTATTTTCGCAATCGCTCGGCTCGTGCAAACGAGCTTTTGGAGGACTTCCGCTATTTTAGGCCCCTACACTGGGCGACAGCATCTTTTGGCGTTGGAGATTTGGGTATCATGAGAGGAGCGACAACCGCGAGGCGTTCTTTGAGGACATGATTTTTGTATTACCCAATACCAGCGGAGCTTTGGCTCTCACATTGCGACGTAGGTCAGCTTGGACTTGCGACTTAGCCAGACGAGATTGAATATTGGCTTTCAATATCAGATAGCAAATTGATGGAATGATTGCCGTCAATTAAAGGTGTGATCGTTGAAACCCGTAACTGAAGAAACCCCATTGAATGGTTCGATGGCTGTGCGCGCATGAGTGCAGAGATCGTCTGAATTTGGTGGTCGTTCGTCGCTTTGGCTATTCGGGATCGAGTGCAAGTCGCCAGTGATACAACGTCTCCATTCCAGCCACTCTAGTATCGGCTGCGTCTCGCTAAGCAATTGATGGAACAAGAAACGAGCACAATGTTGTTTGATGGCTCCCATAATGTGCAAATATGAGGACGTGACGGCGTTTATGAAAATGGTGAGTGCGAAACAGCCAAAGAAAACACAAGGCGCCCCACCAAGGACCGGTCAGAAGAGACCTGCATTTCTGCGTAATAATGCAGCTGCAGCCGCCGGGTCTGGCTGAGAGCACATGGCAGAAGAGAAGCTGCGATGTCACTGTAATGGATATATCAGACGATGGCTGCACACTTCATTTCGCGTCTCTGTCCGCCTTGATAAGACTATAGCGTCAATCGAAAAGCGTACTGCTGCCTATCTAGGTACTGATATTATCACACTACCTAGGTAGGTATGTTAAACTTGGAAACTACCTAGGTATGTATGTATGTCGAGGACGAGAACTTCAAGGAATACCATCCGCTGCTCTTTTTGCATAAAAATCACAACATGAAATTCCTAACTGCAATTGACGGCCATTATCACCCAGGTGTTGTATAGCGTAAGGAGCCCGCTGGCTACATGCAGAGCAGAATGAGTTCGCCAGTATCCATTCGACAACCAGGCGATCGTGAGTCAACCCACGAAAATTATGCGTCGATTGTCAGCGATGCCGCAGGCACATTGGCATACCTGTATAAAAAAGATACCCCGCCACAGGCATCCGTGGCACAAGAGATTACCGATGCCATCCACGAGCTGCGCATAATCGGCCCCAAGCTGCGAGACGTCGGTCGACTCGTTACCGTCGCTGACCGCGGTCGACCCGCCATCAATGTCGCTGTCAATGAGGCTGATGCTGTACTACCCGCCTTGAAACCTATCATCAATGCTATCTTCGATGCGGCAGGTGACACATACAAGGATAGTTTCGAGGCGGTCTGTCGGCAGCTCGACGCGCGAGTTCGCAGGGAAAACGACCAGGCACTTGTCCCTTGCCTAATCTTCTTTAGAGGCTACCTCCAGCATTTGGAGCTGGTGCTGACCGGTGCACGCCCTGAAGTGTCCCTGATCTTTACGAAAAGACTAGAGGACTTGTTGCAAGCACAAAAGTATAATATCAAGCAGTCTCCTCGACAACCGACTACGGCTGCACAAGCTTCAGGTATGTTTTGTATGTTGACTCATGTGACGACAATCGGAGCACAAATCTAATTAACTCCAGGATCGTCTCGACCGGAGCCAGGACCAGCTCAACTCTCGGGTCTGGATACAACGCAAGGTTCGCCTCGCGTGTCAAATCGGCAAGGTTCACCATTGTCAGCGAAATCTCCAGCTTCCCCTACCAGCTCGTTTCGCCGCGTATCATCGCCTCAGCGACCGAGCCTTGGTTCTCCCGTTCGCTTTCCCACGGTGACTAGCCCTACGAGACCGACGCCTCCTCAGCCTGCGTCTCCAGTTATGCCGTCGTACGCTAGGGAGCGCACGTCTACGAATCCGACGCCGACGATTGCAATCTCCGCACCAGCGGAGGAAAGCTCCGACGATGGGCATTGGGCTTGGAAATTCTTGGTCGATCAAGAAACACTCAGTCGATCGAGCACTCCATACCCAGCAAGCTTCAAGTCGTCAGTAACAGCGCTCCAATGTGCTAAAACTGTATCGCTAACATGTCTATCAGTACAAAGGAAACGAGACTTGCAGGCCAACCTGTGCAGGGTGCGCTCCGCCAGCTCGAAGAGGAGATGCATGAGCATGTGAACCAGATGTATGCAGTAGTCCGTATGGTCTCATTGCCGAAAAGCTAACGTCATGTTCACAGATACTTTGACAGAGAAGGACGATTTCGAGTTAGATTCTATTGGCGTCCAGAGGATAATCAGGCCCACATGCTGATAACCCATACTGATGAGATTGGCCGAATCACCGAGGCCGTGACTCCGCTCTTACGATTGAAAATCATGCGGGAGGATTCCTGCCTACTGCTAATCAGGAGAGAGCCAGACGCCGATTCAAAACTCCTTCACATTTTGTGGGCGCGATTAAATTTCAATTTCCATGAACGCATGGTATTGTTTTATTCTACGTTCGTGGCTATGAAGCATCAAGACCCCCGAGAAGTGAACCCAGACTACATTGACGATAGCTTTGGTCTGCAGAAAACCTCGCCCGACGGTGAAGTGCTTGAATTCAAGGCCGATCTGATTTACGACAATATGCCACTGGAATTCCGAGTCTGGAGGGATGTGCCTTCTCACACCGTTCGTTACGAGCTCACGCGACCGCACCAATCTATACCACTTTGGACTGCATTCGTGACTCGCTATCTGAACGATCCGGACTGGATGGGCCGGGAAAATACCACAGAAGTTCATTTAGATGCCCTGAAGCCACCGCCTTATGTTTTTGGCGAATTCGAATTCTTGCGCACTAAAAGCAATGGCTACGTTATACCGTTCACGAACGAGACAGGTATCAAATGTGCTATGCTCCAGTTGTGGTAATCGCTGACGCCATTTTCAGATGCCAAAAAGTTTTGCAGCGAATGGGTCAGGCTTTGCCGGTTGAAGCGACCAACCTCATGAGATGCTATCAGACCAGGCAGAAGGCGATATCCCATAACACCTCTATGATCAGAGCATCCACGATAGACCCGTGCCAGATACGACGACTTCGAAAATACTTTCCAATATGTCGCCATATAGCCCGTCAATTTGCGATACGGACGATTCACGCGAAAAATGATTCCAGGGTTCTTTTCTTCTTCTATATACAAGACTATGACAAAATACCCCTTTCTTTCAGAGCTTTAATCTCCTCGCCGTCCATTTTCAGTATCTCGGTCAACACCTCATCGGTATGCTGCCCGAGAGTCGGGGGCGCCGTCCGGATGGTGGGATTGGAATGTGAAAACTTGACAGGGGGGCTGACCAACTTGATCGGTCCACAGCTTTCATGTTCGATCGTCGAAACCATGCCACGAGCAAGCACTGCCATTCGTCAGCTTTCAATTTATACTTCGCGAAGGAACAAAAGGAACAAAAGGGGATAGAGCGTCGTACCATGCTCGTGCTCAAGCGTGGTCTTGACATCATTGATCGGCGCATAGGGTAAGCCGCTACCCTCGAGGATGTCCAGCCATTCCTGAGTGGTTTTGGTCGAGGTGATTTTCTCAATCAGGTCTTCCAATTCCACCCGGTTCTTGACTCGATCGGCGTTCTTCACGAATCTGGAATCCGTGATCCATTCGGGCTTGCCAAGTCTCTCGCACATGATTCCATACAGTCTGTCATTACCGCCGCCGATCAGAATGTCGCCGTCTGAAGTCTTGAAACCTTTGTATGGAACGATGGAGGGATGGGCGGTGCCCCAGCGACCGGTATCGGGCTTTCCGCTGATTAGACATGAGCTGGCGATGTTGGCAAGAGTCGCGACCTGGCAATCTGTGAGGGATACGTCGATGTGTTGACCTTTTCCGGACTTTCCGCGTCCGATGAGCGCTGCCATGATGGAATTGCTCGTGTAGAGACCGGTAGTCAGGTCTGTCACGGCGACACCGACCTTAGCTGGTGGACCGTCACGATGTCCGGTGATGTGCATCAGACCCATCTCGCTGGAAATTGTCAGCTCGGGGGTCTTTGCGAGTGGTGACCGTGAGGCGGAGTAGGACTTACGCCTCCACCATGACGTCGTATCCAGCTCGGTTGCTGTACGGCCCAGTCTGACCATATCCGGTGATACTCGCGTAGATGATGTTGGGATTGACCTTCGAGACGCTGTCGTAGTCCATGCCATACTTCTTCAGAGCACCAGGGAGGTAGTTTTCGACTAAGACATCACAATCCTTGGCGAGTCGATGCAAGATGTCCACGCCAGCAGGATCCTGGAATGACAGTCCGATGGACTTCTTATTTCTGTTCGCCTTGAGAGTTGGTCAGTGTCTCATCCGTAGATTCAGGATCCGGGTGGTCTGGGTAGGCAGACTGCAAGGAAATATGCACTCTCGCCTGGTCCCTGCTTGCCGCTCTCCTGGGTGTAGGTGGCATAGGGAGGACCCCATGCACGGGTGTCGTCGCCTCGCGTCGGATGCTCGATCTTGATGACCTCAGCCCTGAAGCATTCAGAGTCAGCTGGCGGTCCTGAATTCGGCATGCAACAATCACATTGCCTCACAATGCGACATCACGTACCCTAAATCGCCCAGAATCTGAGTGCAATATGGCTGCTCAAGTATTAGCTTGTGGCATCCTTCCGACGATTTGAATCGCTCACCCCAGCAAGGACTCGGGTCATGTCCAGGACCCTAACACCAGAGAGCGGTAATGTTGCGATCTCTGACCCACTGACGACCTCAGCTAGACATCTTCGTTGTCCAACCACCATGCATGGAGTTGGAAACGACGCGGAGCGAAGTTGTTGTCTTGTCACTAGTCGGAGTGCCATCATGACTATCCGCCTCCAAATTTCGCTGAACACCCAATGTTCATATATGAAGAGCACGCTTGTCGGACAGTGAGACAAGAAGACAACCACGGGCGATCTTGTCTGCGTAGATAGATCGGCAATATCGAAATAGTTTCAGCTGCCAATGAACCCTAAGATGTCCAATGCGCACTATGCCCGCGATTGCCGATTTCGGCACACTACGTCAGGACTCATCGACGAAACTCTACTCGTCCAATAGAGACATCCGAACAAGAACATCATCACCACACCATGTTTACTGGCATCGTTGAGATCATCGGCAGTATGTCTACACTCCGCGCGATGTATGCTGTCAACGCCGCTCTGACGACCATTCAGCTGTCTCCGCACTGAAGTCCCTGGATGAGTCGTCCAGCGGCGGCGGCGGCACATCGTTGACGATCAGCGACTGCGCGGAAATCCTCGGAGATGCCCACCTCGGAGACAGCATCAGTGTCAATGGAACCTGCTTGACGGTCACGGAGTTCAGTAAGAATGAATTTAAAGTGGGCGTCGCGCCGGAGACCCTTCGACGGACGAACTTGGGCTCTCTGCAACAAGGAAGCCACGTCAACCTCGAGCGAGCTGTGAGTGCGAGCACGCGGATGGGCGGTCACTTTGTGCAAGGTCATGTCGATACTGTGGCGACCATCCTCGAGACCCGGCAGGACGGCAATGCCATTACATTCCGCTTGCAACCTCGTAATCGTGACGTATTGCGATATATCGTGGAGAAAGGTTATGTCACACTCGATGGTGCTTCACTCACTATCACGGCTGTGAACGACGGTGAAGGCTGGTGGGAAGTCATGCTCATCGCATACACGCAAGAGAAGGTCGTCATGGGCAAGAAGCGACAGGGTGAAGATGTCAACGTCGAAGTTGACATGGTCGGGAAATATGTGGAGAAGAGCGTCGCGGCATACTTCGAAGGCAACTCGGGCGACGGAGGAGCGATGCTGCAGAAAATGGTGCAAAGATTGGTCGATGAGCGGCTGAAATCCCCCTCCTCGGCTTGAGAATAGGTTCAAGGGATTGCCTTTGTTCGCAATCTTATGATAACACCTTTGACGATATCCCTGTCTTTGCTGCTCACCTGCACGCAGTCGTAGTGACGCTTGAAGTCAGTAGTGTACATCAACGATATCATACAAGTTCTAAAGTAGTTGTACATCCGCTATGGGGGCGTCGAATGCGAATTCCATCTCCCATGACGATATCTTTTTCTTCTCGATTGTCCGTCTATGCCAGTAGCAAACAAAGCTTTGCGCGATTTGTTTGGTGGGAAAGCTGATGATGAAAATGGGGTTCATCGTTCGGGTAGCAACTTCTTTGACACCCGCTTTCACCGCGCGCGCAGGCTTCCGTTCTCTATCTTCGAGTAGGACCTCTCTATGAACGGGATCCCATTCCAAGATGTTGGGCGTACCACCGTCCACTCCAGACCAGCTTTGACCACGCTCGATCCCATCCTCCAATATAACATGACGGAGGGCACCGACACTTAATTGAGGACCCTCCATAGCGAAGCGCACTTCGAATGGAGTTCGGCCATGTCGCTGTTGATAGAGCGGTTTGCCCTTATGCTTGAGAATGTGGTTGACCTCAGGCTTGAAGGGCCATCTTAATTGCAAGAACTGTAGAGGCTGACTCGGTAGTGCCAACGTGTATGATCGGATAGCATTATCAATATCGACATCGTCTTCCTGGAAGCCAGGTGGGTAGGGAAGTGGGGAGAGTTCCGAGGTTGAAATGTTGTTCGCCGCAACCCTTTGTAGTCTCTCCGCGTGATAGCGATAGGTTTCGGCGGCTTCCTCTGTAGGGAATACAAGATAATATTGACCTAGATGAGCCAGGGTATTTGGATCGCGTAGTGGGACGACTTGCTCAAACTCAGTGCTGGCCGTTCGCCACCCCTCTATGTGTACTCCCTCAGGTACAACGCGAAGGAAGTCTTCTTGTGTGAGGTTGACACTCGCATTTCGGACAAACAATACCCCTTCGTCTGGTTTGCACTGTTTTAGATCTTGCTTTGGAGGCAGTGGTTTCCGTGTTTCAACAAGCTTGGTCGGTTCCGGTCGTCTAGAATCTGCCGGTCCCTGTAAATCAAAAGTCTTTTTAGGGACATCTCGAGGAACAGCTTTCTGGGCTTGATAACGCTTGGTTTCTTCAGGAAACAATTGCTCAACCAGGGATGAGGCTTGCTCTTCCCGCTCAGCCTTTTCAGCAATTTGCCTGACGGTTGGAATTTGCTTTCTGTCTGAGTCGTCACGGGATGGTCGTTGGTTGCTTGAACGTGATGGATATGAGCAGAATTCGCGTACAGGAGACTGCCACCGCGTCTGCCATTGTGTGCCGAGAGTGCGCCTAGCCACCGAACGCACCGACGACATCAGGGGGGTGTAGCGTTGTCGATGTCCAAATATCCACCGATGTCTTCGCTAGATTGTAGATAATGAAAAAATTGGATTTAATGTGATCGGTGGAATGAATGGCAGCAATGCAGTTCTCCGGGTTCATCAATGGAGGTCCGACGCATAGCGCGGTCCTTGTTCTCCAAAAAGATAGATCGCGCCCGCGCCAACTTGCCTCGTGGGAAGCCCCGGCCTTCACAGCCGTGTTTAAGCTAAATGATAATTAATTACCATGAACGGCCATGGATGCGAATAAATGTCTTTTAGACGAAAGCTCCCGAGAATTTTCGGAAATTCATGTCGGACGACTCCTGCCACAGACTATATACGCCGGTGCTCGTCCTCGAACGAGAAGAGTGTTTGAAACTGCGATAGCTTTTCGAGCCTGGTCTGTCTATCAAAAGTCGCTGCAATGCCCTCAACCACTACAAATGGCTTCACGCCAGACAACGCTCATATTGTGGCTCGCCTGCAATCGGCAACCACATTAGACGGCGCCTTTCGCATGCACTTGCCACCCGATAGCCTTACCCAAGCCGGATTGCAGGTAGGCGATGTCTGTAGCGTACACGGTGAAGATGGAACCGTTGGATACGGAATCGCTTGGCGAGCTGATGATCGCATGGGGAACCGGCCAAAGGCTCGACCGGTGAAGATGACTGAAGTGGCCCAAAACGCATTCGGATTCAGGGAGAACACCAAGGTGTCTGTAAGGTCGACAAAGGTGAAAATTCTCACTGCAACGAGGGTGTCTCTAGAAGCAGTCGCCCACGAAGATGACGGAAGAAGCATGCTTGACAATAGTGACCGGCTGTGGAGGGTTCGGACCAGCACTGTGCTTGGTGAGCACGGCCTAGTCACCGCGTGATGCTACGGATTGAGCTGATAAGATGGTAAGGTAATTGCGAGGCACTTGCCGTAGGAATTCCTTTTGCAGTGCCCGGGAAAAAGAAGACACGCAGAACGTACCGCATCGAGAAGGTCGATATTCCAAGCTTCGTGCAAGATAAACCCTGCCTTTTTGTTATCGATGATGACACGCAGATAGTCATGCCTGGTGCGTCTTCACTGGAAAAAGTTGCTTCGGGGCATGCGGCGACAACAGTACCAAGCGATTTGCACGGTATGACGATAGAGCTGGGCAAAAGCGATGCGTATACCGTAAACACCCATCAAGAGCTCAGTCTGAATACTGACGGAATCGGTGGACTTGCCGTGCAATGCGAATTACTCAACGAATGCGTGCAACGTGTACTGAAATCTGCTCCTGGTCAGAGATTCTCGAAGCCTGCAATTCTTCTTTACGGTTACTCTGGGACAGGCAAAACCTTGCTGCTCGAACAGTTAGCCAAGTCTCCATTTCAGAAAGTCATTCGAGTAGATCGAAGCAGGTTGAATGGCGGATCGATTGCAAAGAATCAATCGATCATAAGGGATTCCTTCGAAGAAGCTAGAAATAATCAGCCCTCACTGGTGATCATGGACAATCTCGAGAAGCTGGTTCCTATCGATGACGCCGCTTATGCTACAGATCTGGCCCGCGATCTGGCAACGACTTATGTTTCGCGCGTCATGGTCGTCGGTGCCACGCGAAAACCTTCAGACCTCACCAACGAAGTGTTGGGGTCGTTCCGCTTTGCAGAATTGATTGAATTTCCCGTACCTGATCAAGCAGCCCGGGAGCAAATTTTGACAGTGCTTAGTCGGTCGTGGGCTGTGGATAACGAAAGTATCTCTCTGGCAGTCGCGGCACGAACTCACGGCTTCACCTCAGAAAATCTCGTATGTTTACAGCAGCATGCTTGGCACAACGCATGGCGTCGAGCAGAGCACGAATGGAAAAGCGACCCGAAAGCAACCGCAGAAGCACCTACAGCCAACAAGATAGAGGGCTCTGAAGGTCTGCCCGCAGTTTCGTCGGCCCTGCCAGGCCCACTGATTACCCTCAAAGACTTTGACAAAGCATTGGCAGATCGGAAGGTAACACCAGAGGCTCTCCGAGAATTCCTCGCAGAAAAGCCAAAGATCCGATGGGACGACATTGGCGGGTCAGAAAACATGAAGGCCAGTTTCGACGAAATCATCGGCTGGCCACTCCAGCTCAAAGACACGATCTCTGCAATACCAACCTATAAACCTACCAAAGGCGTCCTGCTCTATGGGCCACCCGGCTGTTCCAAGACTCTAACAGCGCAAGCCGTCGCCAACACATACGATCTCAATTTCATCGCCATCAAAGGCGCCGCATTGATCAGCATGTACGTCGGCGAGTCCGAGCGTGCGGTGCGAGAGGTCTTCGCCAAGGCAAGAGTCGCAGCGCCCTGCGTCATCTTCTTTGACGAAATTGATGCGATCGGTTCCGATCGTGACGGAGGCGGCACCAAGGGTTTGAACGTCCTCACTACGCTCCTGAATGAAATGGACGGCTTCGAGCCGTTGAAAGACGTCTTCATCCTTGCGGCCACTAACAAGCCAGAGTCCCTCGATCCAGCTCTCATCCGGCCGGGCCGTTTCGATTCGCATGTGTATCTCGGCCCTCCGAATACGCCTGCTCGCAAGGAGATACTCAAGATCGCAACTAAAGGTGCGCCGTCGGACGCGGACTTGGACCCCATAGCGCTTGAAACCGAGGGATACTCTGGCGCCGAGATCGTGCAAATAGTCCACTTGGCGTCCAGGTCCGCCTTTAGGAGGGTGGCGAACAAGATCGATTCAACAGTGAGGCTAACACAGGATGATTTTACCGTCGCTACGAAAAGCACGCCGAGAGGTATCACGCGGGAGATGCTCGAGGCTTATGAAAAGTTTGCTGCCAGAGGTTCGTGATAAAACATGCTATTGGAATGTATCTGCTCGACCACATTCATTGATGTGATAGAAAATGATACTTGCTGATTGCAGACCCGTCGCCGACATTTTCATTTCTTCTTAGCTTCCGTGACATTTCATCAGTCGTGTGATGTGATATCTCAATCGTTTAATCGTACATCTCGTCATGACGTTCATGGCAGCCATACTGCCAGAGTCTCCATGTCATCTAATTGGCGTTCCTTCTGTAATTGAGAAAGTCTTCGATTGGCCAGGCTATCCCAGCTGGCAGGTGTCGTAATTGCAAACTACCCTCGCGTTTGCCATAGCGCGGCTTGAAGGGAGCTGATAGCTTTCCAAATCGATGGCCAAGGTCGAGCACATCTCGTGTCGAAAACGCGAACAGATCGCGATGCAGCAGAACGAACAGGCTGCGTGTCCGGTCGTTGCTAGTCCTGAGCAACCCATACCGTTCACACAGGCAGATCCTTGTGCGCTCTGTCGTTGGCACCTGCTTTCTCACCCGCAACCTGCAATCCCCTCGCCAAGTATGGTCCAACAACCGGAATATTATATGCGAAGCCAGCAATCGTCTTGAAGAACTCCCCAAACAGGATGAACATGCCGTAGCATTGTACCGCGAAACCAATAAAGGTCCATCGGCTCAGAATCAGGACTACGCCGAGCCAGAATGCCGTTGTGCCGCGCCATTTTTGTTTCCGTAGGAAGAAAGCGGCGGTACGCTGAGGGCCGAGGAGTAAGGTGATGCCGACGAGGAAGAGGATGTTGCCCATAGAAAGGAGGGCTCGATCGAAGAAGAGGATGAGGCCGAAGAGCAGGAAGAAAACACCTAGGTCATCCTGTTAGATGCGGTCGCTGACTGCGTTTCGAAGACGAAATAGTCTTGGTACTTACCACCGCTACAGAAGGCCACGCCGACCTCTATTCAATGCAGGTCAGTCCAATGTCCGTTCCACATATTTGGGATCCTTGGTGCCTGGGATAAGACGTACTCTGCGAATCGGACAGCCATAGTGTCGGCATGTCTTCAAATGTCCTATTCACAACACGCTTTGAAAAGCAGAACGAATTCGTCAGGAGAAAATGACGGTATAGAAATCAGAAATGGCAAGAGTCGCAAGGACGAAGAAGCGCCTCGAGCACGAACTTCGATCGGTTGAAATCGTCGGGGAAATTTGGTCGTTGAAGCCAACTTTGCCTAATTCGTGCATATGCGATTGTGGCACGCGAGGCGCGTTTTGCGCTGCGACAGGGACCAATTCTGCAGCAAATAGTGGGCGGGCTTACGCGAAATTATCAAAGGATTGCCTGCCGAACCACTACCAAGGCCGCCGATAAACGTGCTGAAAGGATCCAACCTTTTATGTTTGCCCAACCACCATCAATCCAAAGATCAACAATGTAGTCATTAAACATCCCCTTCTGAACATACATCATTCTCAAACAAAATGACTTTTGAAGTATTGCAGATATCATGACCCGCCCCACTGCCCAGATGTTGTCCCCAATACGCCCAAATAAATCATCAAAGTTTTCTGCCTCGCAAATCACTGTGGACCGTTGGCCGCGCTCTTTGCAGCTCGCCTGGCGCGAACGCCATCAGCGAGGTCCTCCAAAACCTCCACAGTGGTCTCCCAGCCAATACAGGCGTCGGTGATGGAAACTCCGCGTTTCGCAGCTGCGATACCGCCCTCGGGAACCTTCTGGTTACCCTCGAACAGGTTCGACTCGATCATCACACCAACAATGCCGTCCTCTCCCGCGCGGAGCTGTTCGGACACGGACTTCGCAACGATAGGCTGGTTCTTGTGGTTCTTTTGAGAGTTACCTGTGCACAAGAATGGTCAGCATTATTCATCGAACTGTAATCAACGGCTTTGCCTACCGTGTGAGCAGTCAACCATCATGACCTCGGCCAAGCCCTTCTTTTGCAGTGCAGTTCGCGACTTCACAATGCTGTCGTGGTCGTAGTTGGTGCCGGAAGTGCCGCCACGCAAAATGACGAAGCAGTCAGGATTACCAGCTGTCCTGGTAATGGCGGCAAGACCTTGCTTGGTGACACCCATGAAATGATGCTGCGATGCCGCAGCGCCAATGGCATCAACAGCAACACCAAGAGAGCCGTCCGTGCCGTTCTTGAAGCCCATAGGGAATGACAAGCCTGATGCTAGCTCGCGGTGCAATTGCGATTCGGTTGTGCGGGCACCGATCGCGCCGAGCGAGATCAGATCAGCCAGGAACTGTGGTGAGATGGTGTCCAGCATCTCGCTAGCAATTGGCATGCCCTGGCTCGTGAGATCGACGTACAGCTTGCGGCTGACGCGCAGACCCTTGTTGATCTGGAAGCTCTCATCGATATCCGGGTCATTGATCAGACCTTTCCAGCCAACTGTAGTACGCGGCTTTTCCAAGTATGCACGCATGATGATACAGAGATCTTTCTCGAGCTTCGAAGCAACTTGGACGAGACGTGAACAGTACTCAAGAGCAGTGTCTGGATCGTGGAGCGAGCAAGGTCCGACCATGACGAGAAGACGGTCATCGCGCTTGTGGATAATGTCGGCGGCTTCGGCGCGACCTTTGAGGACGGTCTTGATGGAGACATCAGTCGGTGGCACCTCCGATGAGAGCAAGTCGGGAGCGATCAATGGATCATAGCCTCGGACTGAGAGCGGATGGCATCAGCTTGGATTTCTTTTCGATTGCCAATCGAACAATGTTCTCACCGCGAACGTCAGTAGACTGCTCCTGTACGTCATTCGTCATGATTGAGGATCTGAGAGTTCGATGGGAAAAAGTGCCGGTCTATGTGGCAAGCAGAGGAAGGAAAGAGCAAGAAAGAGAATGATGAAAAACGAAGGGCTGCCGAGCAGTGATCTATTTCCACGTAGATGTGTTTACACTATGTAGCTATAGACCTTGGAAGTGGTTTTTGACCGCGCGAGAGTGTGACTCCGCCATTGGCAAATCAAAAAATTGGCGGGGCGAATCGGGGTCATCGAGGGTCCAGAAGCTACCGTTAAATTTATCATTAAGGGATCGCCGCAAAGCAGACCACGCATGTCACGGAGGCCGAGAATTCGTTGCCTGGAATCCTCACATTCTTGCTTCCTGCATTGCCCGAATTTGACTGCCTTGGCGTGAGTATATGCATTATGCTCTGTTAACACCCAAGTCCGTGATGCACGTGGTGGGATGGATGGACAATACCTCTGTGAAGATTACCGCACACCGACAATGACCTGTCGTACATGTGTCGATAAACCCTGTTGAGCCGACCACAAGACAGATCGCTCGCAGGCACGTCTGTCTATATGGTCTTGTACCGAGAGCATAGCAAATTAGGTACCCAATATTGACCACTATGCAGGTGGCAGATGAAATGCTCATAGCCATGACAAGCAATATTCTATGCGCCTGAGCAGGCCCAAGGTTCGTCTCGAGTGTTCCGCTGCGATCAAGATGAGCGACCATCCATGACCATCTACAGTACTAGGTAGTATAGTGATAATAAGCGATGATGACGAGCGTGACAATGAACAAACCGAGTAACGCGGGGAACCCCAACGCGGTCCATACCCCAACGCGGTCCACAATTTTGAACACAACAACGCGTCAACTTCAACACGCAATGGCTACACCAAAACGCGTGCAATCGTCCCTAAAAGAGGGGAGTCTATTGCTTGCGATGTCAGCTGTCAGATCAGGTGCCAGCCGCTCCGTAGCAGCGGCAGCGAGAGACTATAAGGTCTCAAAAACGACGTTGCTCCGGAGACTCAAGGGAATCCCCTCTCGAGAAGATTGGAAGCCAGGGACTCTGAAGCTCAGTCCTATTGAAGAGAGTGTCCTTGTTCAAGACATTCTTCAGCTGGATT